>NC_089970.1:1590485-1908582 GCF_963989305.1 Lodderomyces beijingensis
CCCCAAACAAAGAAGAACAACCACCTCGAGCCATGCAAATGCAAATGCAGCAATTTACTAGCCATGTTCACTTCGTGAATCAATGTCTCTCTCTCTCTAGCTCTCTTGCAAGGTGATAACTGCTCTAGAGGCAGATGTGCAGATGCCTCTATGCAACAGCTACACCTGAGATTACACTGTTTACCAAACAAAGCTGTCTCTTCTTCTCCCCGGCGCAGATCCCCTCGGTAAATGAAACAAAACATTAACGCGATATGCAAAAGCTTCACACCTCTAGCGTTAAGCTGAAATGGGATAATCTCCAGTTTCTGCATCATCACCACCAACCAAGCGAAGCGAGCCGTGCAAGCGAGATCGCTCTATGTCCACTTGTGCCAAAGATTGACTTCAGTCGAAACAAAACCCTGACGAGAGTTTAAACTTTAGTTTTCACTCCAGGGCATTTCTGCCCCGTCAATAGACAAACAACGCATAAAAAGAGGGTTAGCAACTCATGCATTGGAGACGTCAAAGAAGGGAAAAATTAGAGAGGGTTTTGCATTTGCTGGGACATGTGGAATGGGCAATTGCTACAATGCCAGTCGAGCTGTTGTCGCACCAAGGGGCTAGAATTGAGTCGTGAAAGAACCACACACGCTCTGTGCGGTGCGGTTCATCTCGATATCGCAAAACACACCCCTCGTGAAGCTCACGGCTGTGGCTACTGTGGTGTTTCTTTTACCAAAAAGAATCAGAAAGATGAATCGCCTCTCTTCCAGGGTGTGTCTTGCTCCTGGATCACCAGCTTTTGTATTGTATTTGTTGAGATCTGAAGCAATCACGGCTATCGTTGTTGCGCTGTTGAAGTCGAGGGAACTGCAACTGACGCATTTCCTGTGGCGCTGCATGAATTTTTTTTTTTTTTATTTTGTTGTTGTCTCGCTGCCACGGCTCCAACGGCGAACCCCCCGATCGTTTGCTCTGCAGTCGGCCATGGTTGGGGGGGGGGGGGGCATAAATCTCATTCACATTTCCGAAGCATGCATCGCTCAATGCCCCCTTTTTTATTTCATTCGTTTCAGACACTGGCAAAGAAACCACGAGCTCGGATTTTGATTCCAGAAGCTGGCGTGTTCTTCCTTGACGTGGCAGTTTTACCCTTGTGCCAACCGGGGTGTTTTTATCGTGGTTTTATCCTCGGTCAATTCTCACTAAAAAGCCAGAATTGTTTAACTCAAACTTTAACCAGGAGGGGGGGAAGAGAGGCCAGGCTGCGTTACATTTTAGGCAATCTCCTAACCCCCCCCCCCCCCCCCCAATAAGCTTTTTTTGAAGAAGAAGACACACAGGTGAGCAAGTTTCTGGCTATTGTTGAGGATGCATCGCTGGAGACGCGCCGACTAAACCTCCCCAACCTTAACCTTAGTTGTGGCCCTATTCTCGCGAGAGATGCCACGCAGGATAGCGGGGCGCCTGCAAGGAGCAAAACGCAAACAAAGAGAGAATACGCGATGGATTGCGAATTTTGTAGATGGTTCTAGGTCTCCCTTACTTCCTCCTGACTGCAGCGTGGTGGCCAATAAAATCCACTCGTTGCTGTTTTGCCCGCGATAGTGTGATTCGTTGGCTCCGTCTTTCCCTTGCTTGTTCAAACTAGCGTGGAAAACATTTTCACGTGTCACGGCCCATGGCACAGCTCGGTTCGTCACCTGGCAAGCCTTGCATCTTACAAAACTACGTCTATCCTTCACTTGCATCGACTGCAAACCACCACCCACCCCATCTCCATTCTCTCCCTCTCTCTTTCTCTCTGTCCCCATCGCTTCACCTCACTAAAACGCGCAGGAATCTTCTATAAAGTTAATCTACGTAGTTAAAGTTAAAATAATTAAGGTACAACCAAACCAAAACCAAAACCAAAACCAAAACCAAAACCAAAACCAATCATACGATTTTTTTTCTTTTTGTTTTCTTCAGGGGTTGGTTTTTTTTGCTCTTTTTGTTTTTTAAGGTTGATGTGGACCAAAAGTTTAAAAGCATGGTTTCATGAAATTGTTGGTGAATGAATTCAAGGTTTAATTTTTTTTTTTTGGTTCTCTGGGATGGTTAGGTTATGGTTGAATATATTCTGGGCTTCTTCGTCAGAGTATCGTGGGCTAAAAGGTTAAGCTCTCAGCGTAAGATGTTGTTATTGGTTTCTTTGTATCGAGTTTGCGTGAGCTTGAATTGAGTTATTTTTTTGCTGGGGTGGTGAATGTTGATGCTTTTTCCCCAACTGAAACCTCGCGATTCTATAAATCGTTGAAGTTTTTTTTTGTTTCTGTTGGTTTAGGGGATGGCGATTTTGCAACCCTGGATCGAGAGCTGCGTCAACGTACGTGAGCTTACAGTTTGTGCCGTGTTGCAAAACGTCAGTGGAAGAAAAAAAATACATATTATAGATCTAGATAGTCTTATCTAGATAGTTCTATTTTCTGACCACTTCCTTCCCCCTTGACTAATATACTTTATTCTGTTTGGATCTGACATTTTGCATCAAACTTTGGGTTTAGCTTTGCATATTGCTGGTTTGGTGGTTTGGTGGTTTTGAAATTTTTTGAAGATGGATATGATGCTCCTCGAGCGCGAGCGTGTTTAAACAATTAGAGTTTTTGCTAACCTGGGTCGGTACTGTTTAGTCTGACACATGCATTGAATGGTTGGTGCAGAGGGATTTTCCTCTGTCCTTGCAGCGACCATTTCAACATATTCTCCAAACTGCACGGTGTCATCAATCCCACCGTAAGTCAAATCTTAAGCTTCATTTAAAATGTGCAATCAAAACTTTTCAGACATCGATTGCCTCGAGTATTTCAAAAGTTCACACTAGACGGTGATAGCAACGCCGCCTAAAAAATGGCTGCAAAAAAAAACCATTCCAGCGCGCGACTAAACTGCTACTTCCTTAATTGTTGTTTTTCTCCCGCGCGCATACCTCGAGAACTAATGTGAAAAAAAGAATATAGAATCCACGACGTCACCAGCTGCGTTGGCCAACGAACCTCGTCATCGTTGGTACCTAAGCGAATTACAGAATTCACGCTGACGTTCAAGAGGGATGCAAAGGAAGGACTAAGCGGAGTTGGGGGATCTTAATTACCCCTGTTTTAAATTTCGTGGATGTCGTGATTGCTGATTGTGGTTTGAGTTTGAGCAGCGAGAGCGAACGAATTTCGAATAACAAGAGCAAACACGAGCACAAGGGCTAGGGCGGGGGAGTGGTGGCGAATTAGACGGAAGGGGGTGTCTTATTTCCAGAATCACAGGAAAGAAATAGTACATCCTTATTCCAAGACGGAGTGCAGGCCTAGTCGAAAAAAAAACATCTCGCATCCAAAATGTCACATTTCCGATACCCTTTTTTTTTCTCCTTTCTTCTTCTTCGTGCATTTGATGCTGGGTGGTTTATTTGATTTTGAGGCTGGTGAAACAACACGAGTTTGTCATCTAGGCACATGGAGATTCTCGCGTGATTATTTCTCTTCTCAACCGTGTTGATCCGTCTACAAAAGAGTCATGAGTCGTGTTTTAGTCAGTCATGATCGCGGTGGCGATGCCATCAAAATGCAGAATTACTTCTTGATATTTTTGACGGCGAGGCGGGGGGGCGCAACGCTATTGGAAACTCAACTATCTCAAAATTGTCCGATATCCAACCTCACTGGTGTTTAGGAGCGCAAATATCTGCTGTCGTCGAAGAGAACTCATGCTGGGGCTATTTCTGCCAACGGAACAAGCGTCCAATTACAGATTCCCACGGTCTTTCTTCACTCGCTTCCTCATATATTGCGCACCTCGCTCGCGCTCATCTTTTCTGAACTAGGGAATGCAGGTGAGATTATGCACCCAATGGAGTGCCCTCGCTGCTCAAGAACTACAAGGTTGTTACATTGAGAGCAGAGGCATCGCCAACCCAGAAATCATTACTCGAGTTGAAAACAGTTCGGTGAAGGTACATTTTGGAGATGAAAAAAAAGACATGACAATAAGCAGAACGGGGCTCCGGTGGCGCTCCGGTGGATACTACGAGGCGGGTCAAAAATTATCTTCCACTATTCTTCATTTTAACCTACCTTATCACTGAATTTTTTCTACAGTAGCCCAAATTTTTGAAGTCTCTGATAATCCCATGCAATGCAAATAGTCCGGGGGCAAATAGTCCGGGGGCAAATGGTCGCCCTCCCAACTGAAAGACGAAAACACCATGACTGACTTTTCCCCAACCCTTGTCCAAGAAGGCGCACACCGTGTTTACAGCAAATGTTACGCAAGGCTTAGCCTCAAGCTGGGGGAAATTGACTCATCCAACTGCCCCAACTCGCCTTTTTTTTCTCACAGCGTGAGGAATCTAAAGTGCCAGATGCATCGGAATAGATGCATTCCACTCATGGAAGTTGAATCTCCGATCGGAAGGTCAAAATCAAAATCAAAAAAAAAAAAAATAAAAATAAAAATGGAGATGACATTTATCTGATGGTGAGGACACAAAGTTGCTTTTTATGATGCCTCCGGCTTTTATTTTTCATTCGTTGACTATGGCCTTTGCCTGTGGCTTTGCTTGAATGCCACGTTGATGAGAAACAAGTCCAGCAATAGAGGTCTGCGGCAAAGCGCTATTAGGTGATCAATGACACTCCAGAGATTCAAACTCAAGCCCGGTCCTGACAATTGTTTTTCCACTGTTCAAATCAAGGGGAGGAGGTGTGATGACTTTTGTCTGGTCCCATCATCAGGCCATCTCAGGCGGATAAATTAATCTCAATTAATTTGTGCATATCGGCTGTTCGTATATTCTGAAACAATCAGGACCTTCAAAAAGAATCCATCACGTTTGGTTGAGAAAAAGAATAAATTGTTCAGAGACCAAATTGCCGTTCTAGAAACACGTTTTGCCCGTTGTAGGCAAAAAAAAAAGTGTTTTTTTTTTGAGACCTAGAGGTACCCGCTACGCATCAGTCTCAGCGTTAGTGTTATCGTTAGCATGAGCATCAGGGGGTTGTGCGAAGATCAGGAACGGATTGAATACGGGTGGGCTACCTTCTCGTGAGGCCGATCAGTCCAAGTGACCCACACACAGCGGTGAGTGCTTACCATCTTGATCTCCCTCTCTCGTGTTCGTTGTTGGCCTCGTGGAGCCATGGTTTCGTCATAAACATGTCGGTGCCGCGTCCAAAGTCATCTGATCGAAATTGGACATGTTCAAATAGGACATCACGAAACAATAGAATTTGGTTTTGGGCAGAAAAAGGATGATGAATTAGATGCATGATAACCGGGAAAGCTGGAGAAGAAGGTGCCGTATGCAATTAAGTATAAAATGTAAAAAAGAAGCTCATGGTATATAGCATGTGCACCCTGCCACCATTTTCCTCGTTCAATTAGATCCATCTCGTTATCCTTGCAACCACATCAAAGTTATCATAGTTTCATTCCCAGGTATGCGATTCTTCACCACATCCGCACTTGCGCTCGCACTCGCACTCGCGTCGCCATCATCTGTCACAGCCTTTGCAATTGCAGCCACACCATCATACGGCAACTCATCAACCCCCGCAACAACAACAACAACAGCAACGCAGGACGACGCAGCATACACCAACGACACCGTCGACGTCAACAAGTCCAACTGGTACGCAAGCTACTCCACCATCATAACCTCGCTTCAGCCAATCGAAGCATACACCACGTACGTCCCCGAAAGCTCCATCATCACCATAACGACATGCAACGAATCGCAATGTCGTGCTACGGGCGTCACGGTGAGTGAGGCGGGCACTGTAAGTTTGGAAGGCTCGTTCTTGGCTGCCACAACGTACACTACGCGCGCGGTTATCGCGTCGCGGAAAATCGAGACTCCGCCGCCTCATACGCCGACTCTCGTTGCAAGAGAAGGAGATGATTTCAAGAGTTTGACGTTGAAGACTGTGTTTGTTTCGTCGTGATATTGCTTGTGTTGGTGGCGCATTTGATGGATGATGGAGGATGGAGTCAGATGCTGTTTGAGTCGGGGGGTTTCTTTTTTTGGCTTTCCCTGTGGTTTCGTTTTGGTTTTTTCTCCTTCGTTTTTTTTATTTTCCCGTTCGTTGACTTGTGTTAAAGCAAAATGTATTTGGAAACTTGATAGCTGTTCGCCCAATTTGATTTTATCTACCCCCTCCCCCCTTGAAGAAAAATGGTTTCATGCTACGTTGTCTTTAGTCGTTCAAATTTAATATATAAAGTACTCACCTTTTAATTTTTCGCATCTCGAGACTCGTTGACTCTACATCTTCTTCTATTAGCCCATCTCAGTTACGATTTTGGCTCATTTCTGCTTGGTGGCTTACGTGGCGCCGCGGATTACCGAATAAGGGCAACGAGTAAGATGGCCCACAATATCGTGCTCTAGGGTTGAAAATCAGCCAGAGTTGGCAATAATTAAAAAAACTCGATGGACAAACCCATATATAAACCTGTGAATTCAACTCCTCATTGCAGTCAGAGAGTGAAACATCCCACAATTTGACGCGCGTCACGTGATACACTGCAGTCGTTACACATCACACGTCAAGGGATCTCGATGACAAGTCGAAGGATATCACTCAGATGACACTATTATTTTAAAAAAAGACATGATTAATAAACTATGTAGTGAAAACGATAACGTATATGTAATTCTTACTCTACCTATAATTTGGAATAAGTTAAAAATATTTTTTCGAAGTAAATAATATGCAAATAAAAAATTGAAATCCAAAATGTGGTTCCATTTGGGTTTTTTGATTGAAAATAAAATATGTGAAAAGACGACGCGGGGGTGAAAGGGGGGGGAAGGCTGCAACGTTAGCGACAGCCCGAATTAAACAATAAACAAAGCATTGTGTCCGCCTTTTTTGTTTTTCATGATACATCTTCTTGGAATCGGCTCAAGCTGCGATTCGTGCCGTCACCGGCACCAGAGGCAACTTCGGGTCGACCCAAAGTTTCCACTCCAGCGGTATTTTCCGTAGCTCCACTTCCAGCTGAACTGGTTCTATATCTGTCGTTGTAGAACTGAGCATTGCTAGGATGAGGTTGGCCATACTGCGGCACTTGTTGATACTGGTGTTGATTTTGATTTTGATGCTGCGATGGTCCTGGAGGTGCTGCGGATCTTGAACTTGAAGGGTTATTGTAGTCCAGTTGCGCCAAGGGAATATAAGTCTCATCACCGGGCAAGATAAAACTCTCATCATCGTAATCACTTGGATGGAACGAGGAGTTGCTCGTTGACTGAGCCTCGTCCGAGTCATAGTTTGAACTAGGCAACGAATTCTGCGCTCCACCGTGTTTTCGATTACTTGATTTACTAGTTGTTCTCGCCGTCTCAGGGTAGGGCAACTCGGCAGCGGCAGAGTCTGAAAATGGCTGATCTTCATCGAAATTGAAATCTCTGGCATTGGCCAAAGGGTGGCCGTACGAATTCATTCTCGTTGAATCATTATGGGACGCAGCGACATTATTCTGCACTGGTGACGCCTGCGGGTCGAAAAGGAACCCATTAGTTGAATCGGCACCGCCAGACATTGACGATGTTCTCGTTGAAGATTTAGCCTGGTACGAGTTTCTCGCATTGGTGGCCGAGTTATTGGTATTACTATTTGTAGCGTTTCCAGATGATCGGAAAACACTATCCAAATTGTTTGAGTTTGTCACACCTCTGTATTCGAAATCGTTGGTGCCGTCATCGTTATCGTGAACACGGCGGCCTTGCGATGCAGCTCCGTAATTTTGATTCTCCAAGTCGTCGTTATTTCTCAATCTTCTCAACATACCTGCTCCTCCTGCGCCAGCCACTGCGCCGGCTCCTGCTGCTCCAGCTGCTCCAGCTGCTCCAGGGCCTCCTCCTGCTGCTCCTGGGCCTCCTCCTGCTGCATTTCCCGCAACTGCTCCCGAGCCATTGTCGCTGCTCAACAATCTCGTCTTGGAAGCATTACCATCGGCTCCATTGCCACTACCAGCGCCAAACATGGATTTCAACCAGCCCATCATGGACTGCTGCATGTTTTCATTTGGAGAATCGTGGTAAATGTTGTCATTCTTGTCTTCAAACGAAGTGCCTTCGCCGCTTCCGTCGTTGCCACCAGCAACTCCACTATTGAAATCGGGAGATTGATTCGTAATATTTCTTCTTCTTCTCTTTTTCAAGAAAAGGAACAAGACAACAAAGACTGCAATGACAATGGTACCGCCAATCGAGCCAACTAGACCACCAATCAACTTGCCGTTTCGACTAGCGGTGCTTTCTCCGTCAGCAGACACAATTGCAGAAGTGGGCACGGCAATAACCGTGGTGATTGTGGTATCGGCATTTGTAATGTAAGATGTGTAAGAAGAAGTGAAAGACGTGGTTTTGCTACTGGAGAATGAAGTAGTCGATGCTGCTCCTGCATTTCTGACAGAGTCTGTTGTTGAAGACGCCTGCCTTGAGGAGGATGAAGATGAAGATGAACGAGACAGACTAGATGATGTAGTGCTAGCTGCAACTGAAGATGATGAGGATGAGGATGAGGCTGACGCTGAGGATGAGGATGAGGATGAGGCCGAGGATGAAGAGGAATCTGTGGTTTCTGTTTCAGTAGATGAGCCCGAGGCAGACAGGTTGCTGGTGTCCAGATGTGAAGAAGATGGCAGTGTTGACGAGGATGTCGGTGAAACTCCCGACAGTAACAGCAACGTTGCTGCTGCAGATGAGGAAGAGCTTGTTCCTGACGAGGATGACGTGGCTGACAAAGACAGGGAGCTAGAGTCGCTCAGTTGTGACGAGGATGATGATGATGAATCTGTTGACGATGAAGAACCCGAGGATGAAGTTGAAGATAAAGACGAGGCACTGTCTGATGAGGACGAGCTCAAACTTGAAGTTGAGGATGAACTATCTGACAAGGAAGAAGAAGACGAAGAAGAAGAAGAGCCTGGCAAGGGGGTTGTTGACGAGGAAGACGACAGTGACATTGACGACAGTGACGAATCGTAAGATGTAGATGACGCGGATGAATATGAAGAAGTTGAAGACGAAGTTGAGCCCAAAGATGACGAAGAAGAGCTCATTGACGATGAAGACGAAGAAGAGCTCAGTAAGGATGAAGACGACAGCGAAAGTGTCGAGGAAAGGGGCTCCAAACTGGCGCTACTTGCAGAAACAAGTGATGTCGTACTGGAATTCATGGTTGTTGAGGAGCTCGCGCTACCGGAGCTCGATGATGTCAGCAGATGCGAATCAGACAGACTTTGCGTCGACGACAGTAGTGAGGATGAAAATGAGCTGTTGCTGGAACTAGAACTTGCAGTGGAAGCAGAACTTGAACTGGAACCACTGCTACTGGCCAGGGTGGAACTTGTGCTGGAGTTACTGGTATTACTGGTACTAGTCGCACTTGACAAAGTTGATGTGGAAGTCGGACTCGTTGACAGCGTTGTAGGTGTGCCAGCACTAGCTGTTGTAGACGACACTGTGGATGGAGTTGAAGGTAAAGTTGAAGACGAGGTGGTGGAAGGGGTGGTTGCAGATGTACTAGGACTTGCGCTGGCGCTGGTACTGGTGTTGGTGGTGGAACTCGTGCTTGATCTTGAACTTGTCGATGTTGTGGAAGGTGAAGAAGACAATGACGATGTAGACAATGTTGATGATGTCAGGGAGTCCGCCGAGGTTGCTGGTGGGACAGATGTGGATGTGGAAGAAATGGTGCCTGACTGCGAGTTGTTGGTGCTAGGAAAAGAAAACGAGGAAGGAGTGGAAGATGTGGTCCGTGAAGAAATTTGATTGTTGTTTGAATTTCTAGTGGTGAAGGAACTAAAGTTTGCCGTAGCGGCACTGCCCGTTGAATCTGCCCCTGTGGTTATAGTGGCTGTAGCTGCCGTATTGGAGCTGCTGCTTGTTCGTTGTTGTTGTTGTTGTTGCGATTGCAAAAGTGGGCTAGACGTTGTCGCCGAGTCTTGTGTCTGTCTGTCTGGAATCGCGGACGAGACCGATCTGTCAGATTGTGCACCACTTAAACTCCTCGTAGATGCCGAGACTAACAAAGTGGAGGCAGAAGTGTAATTGGAGCTGGAATCTCGTCGAAGAAGATGAGGCGAGTTGGGCGATGCTGTTGTTGCCGTAGAGGCCGCGGTCGAGTTGCCCGTGTAAAAGGGATGGGAATCGACTCTTTTTATAAGTTTGTACATCCTGCCCCCTTCAGCAGCGCCGGCACTGGCACTGGCACTGGCAGCAGCAGGAGCGCTATGGTGACGAATATGACCTTTTCCCGCCACCTGGTAGCTCCCGGTTTCCCGCTGTCGAAAGCTTCTATTGTTGTTGCTGTTGTTGCTGCCCAGTTGCCAGATTTGCATGTGCTAGCGGGTTTGTATGTAAGTTTGGATGCGTTGGGAGTGTGTGTGGTGACAGGTTTGTTTTGGTATCGGCTGGATATTAATAGAACTTGCTGCTTGACTATGTATGTTGGGATGCTGCAATGTTTTACCCCAGTTGCAGGACAAAGAGGGGGTGGGTTGCAAAGTGCTCTCTTTTTTTTTCGAAAGGAGAAAACAGGTTGGGTCCGAATAAAGATGTAAACAAATTGCAGTAAATGCCTCGCTGCGCCTTGGGTCTGTGCTTGTTCTTACAATTCTGCAGTGAAATACGAAATGGGATAGGATGGAATCGAGTGGCTGTCTACGCAAGTTGGTATGTGCCCGTGTCTGTCTCGGTGTGTGTCTTTTGCCCAATTTCTCCTTCCTCAAACCAGAATCTCAGTTTTTGTGTTGCTAATGTTCCCTAGTTCTTTTTAAGGAGTAATTTTTAAAATTTCTCTGCCGACAGCAGTTTGCAACTAAACTGCTCCTCTGTCTGCCGATCCTGCTGCCCCCAAGAAATGCAAACGATCGCCAATCACTCGAAATTAACCTAGAGAGAAGAAAACCACTCCTGGCAAAGTGATTCCGTTGAACCTTTGCTCTTTTTCTTCTTCTTCTTCTACCCCTTTCAAACGGTGAAAGGGCGGCCAGTGAGCAATTACCGCAAAAAAAAAAAATGAAACTTGAGTTGCGGTTGCAAAAAACAATTTTGAGTTATTGAGTTGGATAATTATGTCAAAAAAGTGCTCCACCTTTGGTGTGTCAGTTTTTGGCTGTTCGTTTTTTCTCAAGGGTCCGTTTCTATTTTGAGCCAGTGTCGTAAACGTCCCACTTCCAAGAAAAAATAAAAATCCGACACTATCTCGAGGGGTGGTGGGGGTCGTGTAATCTGCACCAGAATCTAATATCGCAGATCTCACACACAAAAACAGTCCAAAAAAAAAAAAAAAAAAAAGAAAGAAAAAGTGTCTGCTTGGTGTCTCGGGGAAGTTTGGAATGCCCCGTGTGGAATGAATCGAACGGCTTTCGGGTGGTACGTATCGACTGCTTTCTGCTTCGAGGTCGGTGTTATGTTGGTGATATGGCTGCAACACTCGCAAGCAAGTTCAAGGCAACGATAAGAGCTCCAACCAGGTGTTATAACTTCCCAGATTAAAAAAAAAAAACCACCAATTTTGGAGATCTCTCTACCCCCGTGTGGTGCACGTTTATGTGATGTATAGCTCAATCTCACTATTTTCAGCCCCCTTGCTCTTAGAAGCTCTAGAGCTCTCGTTTGATTGGAAGTTGTGTGTGTGGCGGAAGGGGAAGGCGGGAGTAAGTAAGTGTCTGTGAAAAAGTTTGCCCGACACTGTGGTGGGATGCTACTGGTCGGTATCAATCAAGCCTTTCCGAATCCGGGGCGGCTAGCGATATGGTGAAGATATGGGATGGATCAATTGAGCCACCCAAAAAAAAAAAAAAAAAAAACGGTTCTCCTTGCTTTCTTGCTCCTTCTGGCTATCCCAATCAACCTCTGGGAGGCAAGGCCGGATCTTATACCTTTGCAATCTAGGGAGAAGAGGAATAAAGGTGAGCGAGTAATGACAATTATATATATATGTATGTATTCATGGATACCAACCAACGAGTAAATGATGGAGATGCAGCAAGGGGGAGGAAGCAGAGGCTCCTCACCGTCTCTTTTGTCCTGCCTCCATCCTCCACCATACAACCCTTTGTATCCCATCCTCGAAGGTGAAATTTCGCCCTCCTGTGTTTTGTTGATCCTCTTTGACTGGGAAAATGTAGACGGCGCGCTTAAAACCTCTGCTTCAGTTGCTGTCTTCCACGCACGTTTGGTAGCGCGGGCGCCACTTGTAGTCGGAGGTATTTGCCCTTTGTTTGTTTTTCCTTCGCCTCCCTGCTGTTGCAGGCAGTTTCGGTCAATTACTTGCCTGGAATAGGACATCGCGCTATAAATAGGGAGACTATTACTGCCACCAAAAACTAACATCCAAGAACTAACAACTTATAGCTCGCAGCTGGCAACTGGCATCTGACAAGTAACAACCCTTTGGAAGAATGTCTGCAAGTCGTTGCCCATGTGCCCAGCTGAACTATTTAAAAAAAAACCCCCATGTCAATCTTTGCAAAACCTCTCTCTTCCCGTTCCCATGGTTGATATTAATAGCAGAGATACAACGAAAAAACCCCCCCCTCCCCACATGCCCACACAACCCTTGGGCATCAAAACAATCTCTACCCTCTTTTACCCCCCTGTCTATGCACTCTACACTTGGCGATTTCACAATTTCATTCACGACAAAAGCACCTTTTTACTCTACAACTCCCTTCCCCATTTCCGCATTAGTTGTCAGCTTGGCCCGAGACAGTTTGTCAAAATATTGGTGCATCTAGTGTTTTCGTAAAAGATGGGGGCTCTCTCTCCCTTAGTTTGACGAATTTCAAGATAATCAATGCTCTGTTCCATCTGTAAACTTTTAACGTCTGGAGTGAAGGAAGAAGATCGATGGGAGGTGACCAGGGGTCTAATTAATGAATATGTAGACGGATGAAAGAAAGTAGAGGCAGAAGCACGGGGTGTGTTTCTATGAGTGTGAACAGCTCTCTGTTTTCAAAATGGCCTTTTCTAATCGTATCAACCAAAGTCCTCCCCCCTCAGCTCGGTGCACGGAATTAGAAACGATGTAACCTGTGCTGCTTCTCATTTATTTACCGATTTGCAGCAATTCAAAGCCCTCTGTTTTCCTCGATGCTTCAACGGCTAACTTTCTTTCTTCTGTTTTACATTTCTTCTTCCTTCGCTGAAATTCTTGTGTCTTGCTTGAAACTTACGAGACAGAGAGATAAGAAGCCTCGATGGCAATCACTCTTCAACTAGGAAAATTAAAGTCCCTTCTACACCTCTTTCCTGTTCCCCCCCCCCTTCTCCCGCTCCTGTTTTCATAGCTTGACTACCAACATCCCCTGCTGATTTATTATGCTCGTTATATTTGCACCCATAATCTGCAACTAAACACACGGTGAAGGGGGTGCTAACCAAAAACTTGTTTAATTCTTCTTGTCTGGAAAGAACAAATGTCCTATAGTGATACAAAAAATCACTCTCAGCATTGACAGGTTTGAAGGAGGCAAAGGGTTTTCAGCGGAGTTCCACTGACACATCGAAAAATACAAAAAGGCCTCTCCTTCACCTTGACCTTGAAACTTGTGTCGTCTTCGTGCCGTACGCCGATGCAAAGAAGCAGAGTCTGGCAAACTCTCTAGCGCACGGCAAATAAAAAAAAAAAAGAGAAAAGAGAGAACAAGTTGATTCAAACTTACACAAGCATAAGAATGAGAGAAGGAGAATAAAATCGTCTGACTGGTAGTGGGTGTATCGTGGGAGGCAACTCGGTAGACTCTCTCTGCCAACCTACGCATCCCGCTCCATGCTGTACTGATTACATGAGCAGAAAGGAAAAAAGAAGAAAAAAGGTTTGCCGTGCGTTATGAACGCCTTATCTCTGGTGGTGAAGCTTGCCTCGCTTTTTTTTCCTTTTTAAAGCACATTGGCAATCAATGAGCGGGTGTTCATGTGCAAGGAGAAGGGGGAAGGCTGACAGTTGAGAAAATGGTTGGTCCTCCTGAGTTCATCTCGCTATGTGCATCGAACTACTTCTTCCCGACACCACCCTCAGTCAAAAAGAACAATAGTTACATCCATAAGCCTCTCCCGTTCGTATCGGGCAGATAGCATCCGTAAAATACGGCAAAAAACAAAAGAAAAAATGGTTCAAGAGACTGCAGCGGGACACAGACATTAGTTGCAAAAAATAGTTGCAAAAAGATGCAAAAAAAAAAAAAAAAAATGAAAAAAAAAATGAAAAAAAAAAATGAAAAACCTTGCCACATTGATACTAATCGTTGGGCAATAAGGCAACTTTAGCGATTGGGAGCGAGTTGATTCAATGAAGCGGAAGGTGCAATGGACACTCAAAGTATGGAGTAAAAGTAAAAATTGAGTTTTAGCGTCAGTGGGTGTCGATCAAGCATCAGGCGAATACAACTGACTTTCCACGTCTTTTAAGCTCGGAGTTTTTGACCAAAATCAATGAGGATTCACGTTTACAGCTAGCTTGACCCTCGCCACGTAAAATCCCGAATAATCACGTAATTCGCTGTTAGGTAAATTGCTATGCCGTGGTGGTGATGTTTACCTTTCCAAGCCTGTTCTCTATCATCAACTTGAGTCGACCTTGCGTCACCTAGTCTTCCCCAAATAAATAAAAAAGAAACGGGCGCCTGTACAAGACCGATTTACACCGTTGTTTCTTCGTACATCCGCACATCGTGGTCTATGGAACTGCCCTCACGTGTTTCCCTTCCCCTCCTCACACACAACAAGTCTCGCAATACTTGATTCCAAATTCGATTAGTAGTGGAATGTTGATGCTCACTTGCCATTCCTGGTAATACTCAACCTAAACTTTTGAATGGCCAGAGGGATTCGCAAGTATCCAAAGAAAGTGGTCTCTTACAAAGTAAGAGTTGGTTAGCCTATTCAATGTCGCAAAGTCATTCCGAATTTTCCGACACTTGGAAACGCGACAAAAAAAAATCATGGTTGTGGTTGTGGGTGGGTGGTGTACAAATAGATACAGTCAAACGGCTTACTGCAACATCAATTCAACTGCCAGCAAGACAACACACACACAGTGAACAACTATAAGAACGAATCCAACTTCATTTCAACTGCATCCATCTAGAAAAAAGGGTGGATTAATCAGTGTACTTTGCGGAACGAACCGAGTGCTTCTTTGCTTTAGAGTTTAACAGCGGGATAGACCATTATATCTAGTCCTCAGTCAGTCATTCATTGACAGTACATTTGCCGGAACGGGAATCAACTACAGACATGTCGGTAAATCCTCCAAGAGTCAGAGACAATACAGTAGCGCTATCATTGCTCAAGCTATATCGAGCCAATCGATCGCTTCTTCTCAATACTTCATACATAGTATTGATAACAGCTGCATTTACAGGAGCCGCCAGCACGGGGAGCAGCAGCACAAGTCTGACATCATCGAAAGCTTCCAAATCAGACAAACAACAACCGCAGCAACAGGTACAAGATGCACTGAATTCCAAGAATAAACACCCAAAGCTATCTCGTCAGGCATTTGATCGATTATTCAAGGCGTGCGTACCTACATTGCATGATAGAACCATTGGCTACTTGTTGGCCCACTTGGTGCTTTTGGTGATTCGAGCTTTGCTTACAATCAAGGTGGCCACTTTGGATGGTCAACTAGTTGGTGCTTTGGTGGGCAGAAGATTGAAAGCGTTTAGCAAATTGTTGTTAGCTTGGCTCTTGATTGGGTTTCCCGCGAGTATCACCAATGCACTCATATCATGGACCAAATCAAACTTGAGTAAATCCATTAGGGAAAATTTGAACAAGTCGATTATGCTGGAGTATATGCCCGATAACTTGGACGCCAACTATTACTCATTGATTCATTTGAGCGGCAACAAGATTAAAGACCCCAACCAGAGAATCACTACTGATGTTTCGCGTTTGAGCTATGCTTTGAGCAGCTTACCGGGTCAGTTGTTGAAGCCCACATTGGACTTGGTCTTGTGTGCTCGGCAATTGAGCAAGAGCGGTGTGGGCAATGGTGAAGGAACGCTTGCTCTTGGGATATTGGCCCATTTCTCCACCATGATTATTCGATTCTTTTCACCTCCATTTGCCAAATTGGCGAGCGAGCGCGCTAATTTGGAAGGACAGTTGAGATCGGCACATGCAAAGATTGTTGCCAACAATGAAGAGATTGCGTTTTTAAAAGGCCATTATCGAGAATTGGACTATATTGACTATTGTTATTACACATTGGAGAGATTTAGTAAAGGCGAATATTGGAAAAAGGCCATTCATGAGATTGCTCAGACTTTTATCGTCAAGTACTTCTGGGGTGCTGCTGGCTTGGTCTTGTGTTCAGCGCCCATTTTCATTGGCAAACATATCGGCGAGGCCGACGACAAAAACGCCGCTGGTAATTTCATCACCAATAGAAGATTGTTATTGAGTGCCTCTGACTCGCTCGATAGATTAATCTACGCAAGGAGATATTTATTGCAAATTGTTGGCCATGCCACAAGAGTTTCCGATTTCCAAGACACGTTGGCAGATGTCAAAAAGAGGAAATCGACCATCCATTCCAATGTCAAGTTTAACAATGATGAAATCAATTTCGACAAGGTGAGATTATTGACTCCCGCTGATGTGACATTGATCCCTTCGCTCACATTCACCATCAAGTCAGGCGACCACTTGTTGATTGCAGGACCAAATGGGTCAGGCAAATCCTCCTTGTTTAGAATGCTCGGTGGATTATGGCCCATAAAAGAAGGTACCATCACCATCCCAACCACGGAAAATATGTTTTATCTTCCCCAGCGCGCCTATTTGGTACAAGGTTCACTTCGAGAACAAATCATATATCCTCATGCCCCAGACCAGCAAAAGAAGGATGACTCTGAGTTGAAACAGATTCTCCAAATTTTGAAATTGGGCGATTACGTCGATCAACTTGACGAGGTCAAGAATTGGGATGAGGAGTTATCAACTGGTGCCCAGCAGAGATTAGCCATGGCTAGATTATACTACCATGAACCCAAATTTGCCGTGCTTGACGAGTGTACTTCTGCCGTTAATCCCGACATGGAGCAGTTTATGTACGAGCATGCCCAGAAGTTGGGCATAACGTTGCTCAGTGTCGCCCATAGGCCGGCATTGTGGCATTTCCACAAGTACTTGCTCAAATTCGATGGTAAAGGTGGTTATTTCTTTGGCAAATTGGATGCCGATAAGAGGTTGAAGTTGGAGAAAGAGCGAATCGCGTTGGAGAAGGCATTGAGAGATATACCTTTGCTCAAGGAACAATTGGCTGAGTTGAAGAAGGTTTCGAAGTTACAACATGATAAATATCGCCATTAGAGAAAGTAGTACATATGTAAAGAATTTATCCTTTATTTGTGTGTATGTATATTTGATGTGAAATCCCGCTCCATTTTTTTGTTCTTTTTGGTGGTTCTTGTTTTGATGGCGCTATGTGGAACTATACCTGGTTAAAACAGTTTCCGTAAACTTCCCATCTTGAAGTAGTCCCGTCATGACGTTAGGTAGTATCTCAACCTGAAAACTTTCAAAGGGAAAACTCTCACCATCAACCGAGATGTAATGGTCCTTGGTATCCGTCATTCGAGGCACCAATCGATACGCCTTGATTTTGGCATGCAACACCGCGTCATCATCGATGTGTTTGCCCTTTTCCACATTGAGCAAGATCGAAGTCAAGCTCAACACCGAAGTGTGGTGCGCGTCAGTGATTATCATATCCATGTATCCGTCATTCGGCAACGCCGCGGGGAAAAATTGCGCATCGGATGATACGTATGGCATCTTGCCCACATATAGTATGTTCAAGTTTTTACAGATTTCTTCCGGGAGTGCCTGCCATGTTTGTGGCACTGGTTCATCCAAGTTGGCCTTGCCGGTGGTTAAATCTTTCGTGGTGACTAAATGTAAGCCCAAGTCGCTCGTCGCGACTGATACTTGCTCGTTGTCGTCTTCTTCGTCATCGGTTAATGTCTTGCTGCTTTCATCCGACAGCGACAAATGTTGCTCCACATGCTGAGCAATTTCAGTTTTGTTCTGGCTCCAGAATTCAACGTACAAGTCGCAGGGGTACTTGGCATTGGAAAATACTCGTTGAATCACACCAATGTCGAATCGAATCGAGCCGAGCCATCTCAAATGCTCGGTGCCAATGTCTGAATCAGCAATGATTCCATAGCATTGACTCAAAAACGACAATTTTGTATTCATCCGTTCTCCTGTACCCTGGGTGATTGCCATCAAGTCGATTTTAGTAGGCTTGGATTTTAGCATTAGCCAAGTGGCAATCTCAGGGTACTTGGAACCGCCCAATGTGCTCAAACTGAATGCATTACCTGATCCACAGGGTAATTGAGTAATGATCAACTTGTTGAATGCCGCAACCCCCAAATCCCGCGAACGTTGATAAAATCCATTGATGACCTCATGCGGTATACCGTCGCCTGAACAGCATGCAATAACGTCATACTGGTCAATGTCCAACTCTCTAGCTATATCAGTAGCGTGACCCGAATACTCCGTTTCTTGCAAGGTGATTTTGCAATGAGCTGCTTGTAGAATGGGTTTAATGTGGTTATTGTAGATTTGCACCGCCTTGCCTTGGCCTCCATGAGGGTTGATAAGTACAAGAATTGAGCACTGCTGCATTGTTTTCGACAGATATGCCTTTTGCATGATGTAGTTGGCCACTGATGCCTGTTGCAAATCTTCAATTTCAACATTGATTTTGTTGATGGACAATTTTGTTGCTTTAGTGGTGATGTCTGCGTGGTCCGGTATAACATAAGTCACAGTCACTTGATTCAGTCTCTTTGTTGACGACGAAGAAGCAGGTCTTGCTTCGGCATAAATGATGTTTTTAAAGGGGACATATTTTGGCTGCTTGGTTGACGTGGAAGCTGAACTTGAACTTACAGAGCTGTTGTTGTAGCCACAGGCAAAGCAAGATCGCAAGGAAGCCTCATCGTCATGGAAAAGCAAAAAAGAATCTGAACCATTGTCATTATCGTCAGCATCGCCATCGGCATCTTGACAAGACTGCGAGTGCTGATTGGTAATATAAATCCCCTTGGAGCTCAATGTAGCTTTAAACAACTCCTTTTTGAGATACGTTGGTTCTTGCCTTGACGAGGACATCTTGGTGTTGCTACAATTGCTGAATATGTAGAGCTGTATACGACTAGTGGTTAAATTGAAAAACTGTATCAATAGCTGGCAAGGTTTTAAAATATACTCGAGGGTCGAAGTTATAGTGAAGGACATAATAATATAATTTCTCCAACCGTTTCATGAAAATCGTATATGTAAGTAAACCTCCATGTATAATATTGATCTCTCCCTCTGTGTGTTAAGGACTAATACCTGTTTATCACCAGAGGACCACAACCAGAGCCAGAACAAAACACATGTGATATCCACAAGATTAAGTAGGCGTTCACTACCAAGAGAATATATACAGATGTGTACGTGTTACCTATTACACATCACAAGATAAGAAGCGAGTCTTAGTGAAAAAGCAAAGGGTGAGTTGTTACGAAAGGGCGGCTGTGGAGAGACGGACAACTAGAGACTGGATGAGAGACGGACAGTGACTCCACAATGCAGTGTCGGCGGTGATAGCATCCTGTACATCGTCAACAGTCAATAGCCAACTCGCCGCCTGCTGTCTGCTAAACCCAAAAGGCCTCACTCTTGGCAGGCGAATCCGGAAGTTTTAAGAGAAACTACAGCAGCAGGAAGGAGATGGGGTTACAAGCAAAGGCCACGCAGGGTGAAAGGCAGGTGGTAGAATGTAGAAGGGTACAGGGTACAGGGACGCGCAGTGGGGAGCACGGGGTTTGCCATCACGAACAGCGTTTCAATCTTTCTTTCTTTCCTTCGATGAAGTAAACAACTGGCTATCAAAGGTTGCTGGATATTACATGAACGACGAGTGTTTTTTTTTTTTGGTTTTATTACGAACTTGATTCACGTTGAGGTTTTGGTATCAACAACAGCAGCAACTCTTAATTTTTAGTGTTGTTTCTCCGCCAGCAGCAGCTACTTTGTATTATTTGGGGGGCGAGAGATGAGACCCCGTCTGGTTAGCAGAGGAGGTGGTTGGTGGTGATTGTGTGGTTTATCTAAGCTAAGCCATGATTATCGGGGAGATCCAATCTTTATGTGAGATGATGAAAGAAAGTCATCGTCGAGCCGTGGCCGTTTCTGAACTGGGTTCAAATCGTCTCTTCATTTCTCTCAACTTGTCAAAACAAGAAAATCGTACGAGAACTGCCCATGAACCACTAGGCTTCCAATGCGGTTGAGCTGGCTGGTGTTTATTATAATATTGGATAAAAACAGAGACAGAGGAGAGATTCACAGAGCCATGCGCAAAACGTCCAATGTAGACTCATGTTAACCTTTGTCAAACTGAACGTGAAGGGAAACTCCAACATTCATACCTCCGTCCTTATCAAATCTAGCACCAGCTTGCTGCTGTGAGATAAAAAGAAAATGGGTGAATGGATGGATTTCGTAAGAAAGACGTTTAAAAGCAACTCCAACTCCAACTCCCATCTGATAAGCACCTCAAGCGCCAACACCGACCATCTCGTACGAGTACAGGTCTACACTCACAACATAAGATACGCCAATACAAACTTGGTGGAAGGAGAAAAACCATGGCTGACACGCAAGCAAGGGGTAATCAACCTCATCAAACAGCACACGGCGAATCCACTTTTGCCCACCATAATCGGGCTTCAAGAAGTGCTCATTGAGCAATTGAAGGACATTATGGATGGCTTGGGACCCAGCTGGAAATACTTTGGCGTGGGCCGCAACGACGGAACAAGCCGCGGCGAGTTTGCCCCCGTCATCTACAATTTCCACGACTGGATCTTGCTTGATTCTAAAACTCACTGGTTGAGCACCACTCCTGACGTGCCAAGCAAGAGCTGGGACGCGGCGCTCAATCGAATCGTCACCGTTGTAGTGTTGAAACACCACCAAAGTGGCAAAGTTGTCAGTTTCTACAATACCCACTACGACCACAAGGGCAAGTTTGCGCGCGCTGAAAGCTCGTTTTTGATTGAACGGTTGATAAGGCAAAGCGGATACCAGAATTGTGTCTTGGTGGGTGATTTCAACTGCGAGGAGACCGATCCGGGGTACCAGACGCTTTCCATGTGTTTAAAGGAAAGCGGAAAACTGGCTCGTGTAGTTCAAGGCGAACGCAGGACATGTACCGGTTTTCGAGGAAACGGTACGGGATGCATCGACTTTATTTGGACCACGCCCAACGTTGCCATACTATACCATACCACTGTTGGTCAATATTGCAACGGTTGTTTATGTAGTGACCATCGTCCCGTGCTTGCAGTTGTTGCAATCTGAGACACTTTTGTTGTTTGACATTTTCCCCATTTCTTGTCTCTCTCTTTTTGGTTGGTTTTTTTTTTGCAACCAAATTTCAACTTCCACGAATCAACCTCTCAAGAAGGTTTCACGATGAAGGTGCTACTCTTGGCCCCGTACTTCTTCATCCACGTCGATCCAATCAAGATATCCGAGACATTCAACCACGAAGAAGAAAACGACATTCAAAAACTCTCATCGTTAAACTTGGTCCACAACTACTTCACCACCCATACAGAACTCGAACCAACGGACTTGCAACCAAACTCAATCCAACATATATCATCAACAAAATCCGTAATATTCAACGAGCACATCCTAAGCAAAGACCAACCCGCCTACATAGAAGTCTCGTATCAAAACTGGACGATCCAAGCAACGCCACCATTGGGAGGCACCTGGCTCTCCACCACATGGCAACCGATCCTGGACTGCGTCACCAACTACGCCGGCGACAAGGCCTCCTACCGCCAAACATGGTTTCTCGAACTCGACATTGGCTACGATGCAAGACTAAGCTACTCGGGCTACTTTATCAATTTCGCGCCGCTGTTTAAACATGAATTTATCGTGGGCAACGGCTTGGGCGGCAGCTACACGTGCGATGTGAACCCGGGCAACACTTTGCAATTCGCCGTTATGTACAATGTATATTTGGTCGATAATGTGGTGTTTAGAAGAGTTTTCGGTGGTGGCGGTGGTGGCAGGCAAAGGCTCAGGTTTGGCAACTGGCTGCCCTTTGCCATGTTTGAACAATTGCGGCAGGGTGAGGTCCAGTTGGCGTGTTTTACTGATGAGAGGTTCTTGCGGTGTAATACTCCCGTGTTTGATGTTGTGCGAGAACGATTACGTGATACTTTCAATTTACCAATCGGCGCTGAGCCAGGGTCAACTCGAAACCGTGTCCATGGCGCCCTATCGAAAGGAGGAAATTAACAGTACACATCCGTGTGTGTCTGTTTCTACATGGTTGCAAACATTACAGAGTCATGTATAGTATTTTTTTTTTGTTTGTCGGTTTCTATGCAAAGAAAGAAGAACGAATTTTTCCTTATACTTTTAAAAAAAAAGCTACTATTCATCACTTTCATCGTCATCTTCCTCTAAATCTTCCCCACTCAATGTAAATGGCTCTGGTAATGGTGCTTCAGTGATGTTTAATTGTCTCACCGTCTTGATGAATTCTATGGGCTCGTCGGGTTTAGTATCTTGCAACACGATGATTCCGCCATTGCCCCTGTATTTTCTCACGGGAACAAACCGTCCATCTTTGGCAAAGGCAACAAAGTTGGCTTGTTGCGGCAACACTCGAGACAAGTTTTCAATCTTGTAGGCATTTTTGGTGTAACGTACAACGGCAGGCAGTTGCAGCTGTGGTGCATCTTTTTTATCTTCATCCTTGGCGTCGCTTTTTTTGTTCTTGTTCGTGCTCGAGTTTGTGGTATCCTTTTCGGTGCCATTCCCGGTGCCAGCTTTATCTCCATTTGGTTCCAATGCCTCCTTTTTATTCTCATCCACATCCATTTTATCTGCATCCTTCTTGGACTGTTTCTTCTTTGCTCTGGTCTTGGCCTTTTGCGTGGTGGACAAAACGGCAGTCGCCAACTTGTCAGGCTGCTTCTCCTTCGACTCTTCCACTTGTGGCGGATACTGGAAATATTCAGGGTTGGCATGGCAGTTTAATTCAAACTTGGGTATTTTCAAATCAACACTTCTCACGCCAATAATCGATGTGGGGGCAAACGACAACGACAAAAAGTGTGCTAATGGGAACCAGTACCAAGATTGGGCAAACATCG
The DNA here is from genome assembly GCF_963989305.1 of Lodderomyces beijingensis. NCBI lineage: Eukaryota > Fungi > Ascomycota > Pichiomycetes > Serinales > Debaryomycetaceae > Lodderomyces > Lodderomyces beijingensis. The sequence continues at coordinate 1,613,721 of NC_089970.1, forward strand.
CTAATCCAACAATAGCCCTTGTGTTCAACGTGTTTGTTTGCGAGTTTTCAAGATTGATGGTGACGTTTCTTCCACCAGCATCTATGATACCTTGCGATAATGTAGCGCCAAACTTGGCCAAGGCATCCTCGTGTTTATTCTTGATCGTGTCCGCGTATTGCGCCGAAAACTCCTTCACTTTTGGATAAATAAATTCATTTTGCTGGATCAAAATCATGGCAGTGGCCATCATGGCCCCTTGTCTAACAAAATCAACCGGATCTTTAATCAATGGCTCCAACACTTCAATGGCGGGAGAGTATGCTCGACCAGCACACGCTATCCCTAATGCCAAAGCGGTACCATATCTAACGTGTGGATTATGAGACTGGGATAATAACTTAACCAACTGTGGAGCTGCTGTATAGTCGCGAATCAAAACAAACCCCAAATTCAACACCGACGCCCTTCTCACATCATCGCTAGGGTCAGATACGGCATAGTGGAGAAGCTTCTTGATGGCTTCCGAATTGGCAGTGCCAGCAAAAGCCAAACCAATGGTGAATGCACCACCATATCTCAAGATGGACGACTCTTGCAGCAACAAATCATCGATGGCAAAGTTGGCCTTGTCTTCGCGGCCATATTGAATCAACGCGATTCCAATGGACAAGGCGCGAATAATGTTTTCATGTTGCGTTTCTAAAGCATATGTAAGCATATCATGGGTAGCTTCTTCGTCTCCAGCTCCAAGTTTAACTAAACCCATCCCGTAAGCTGCAGCTTGTGAGGAAATCGCAGAGTCCGAGTAAAGCACCGTCTTTAAAGAGTCGTAAAGATCTTCCTTTTTCGAGCCCATCTCAGCAACGCCGGCACCCAAAGCGGCACCATGGAGCTGGATGTCAATATCATTCGAACCAGCTGAATTGCCATTATCGTCAATGTACTTTTTCAAGTATCCAATCACTTCTCTACCATGGCCAGCAAAGATGAGGCCCAATGCGAATAACGCACCACCTTTTGTGTGGGACGCACTGGTCGAGGTTGGCAAATATGGTTTCAAAATGGTGAGACCCTGAGATAAATTGCCCATGTGGATGACGCCGAGTGCTGCCGTGGCAGAAAATTTCGACCAATTGGCTGCTCTGCCCAACCATTCTAAATTCTTTCTGAAAAAAGAATCGTCGGTGGTGCCTGCATGCATAAATGCATTGGCAAACGTCACTGCCGAGTGGAAAACCGAGCTTCTGCCGTCCAAGAGGTTCTTGGTCTTGTTCAAAATGGTGGTGTCGGTATTGTTGTTTCTGAAAAGAAAAGTATTGTCAAAGTCACATGTAGGCACCCCTGAAAGGATATTCAAGACTTTTTTGGTGATCAAGTTCTTGTCGAGCGTGTCGTCGTTGCTCGACGATAACGAGCCTATTACGTCATCCAACAAGTCCTGCGACGCTGTGTGGACCAAGTCAAAGGCAACTTGGTAGGCAATCAACTCCTCTTCTTGTTTCACCAACTCCTGGAACAACTTAGTACTCAACTGCGAGTCGCTCAACTGGACAATAATCTTGGTGATGGTAAAGAAATCCTGGTGTTTTTTCAACTCCAACAAAAAGGAAATCAACGAGTTCAACACCTGGGTTCTGAAATTCGCATTGGGGATAGCCGAGTTGGTGCACACCAACACGTAGTTGATCAAACTCAATCCGTTTTCCTCGTTCTGCTCAATCTGGTCCTTCAATATCGACTCCACCAAGTCCAACCTGTACGACTCCAACGCTATCCCCAAAGTCAACTTGACCTCATTGGCCTTGAGACACTTGCCCAACATTTTCTCGTAGATTGCTTCCAACCGGGCATCTATCTGGACGTCGCCGTTGCTAAACTTCTTCTGGGACAAGGTGTTGTACAAATTGATGCATTTGCTAACAATGGTCTCCATGTACTGAGACTGTTCTTCAACGTTGAACTCTTCACCAGCAAAGAGCGAGTACTTGACCGAAGCGTCGAAATCGCCCAAGTTGTAGTATACCTTGGAGATCACCAACGCCGCCAATGCTCGCTTCTGGAACGACTCGTCTTCAAACAAATCCTCGAGCTCCGTGATGTTGTTTGCTATCTCTGCCCATAGTTGATCCACAACATCGTTCAACGACGACAACGCATAAGTTTTCAAGTTGTTGTCCGGCTCCGTTAGGAGGGCCAAATACGGAGCTGCCGATACCAATGCCATTTTTTTAGCTTTAATCCCCTACCCAAGTCTCGTAAAACCCTCGTTTATGAAAACCGCTAACCTTTTTGGTTTGAAAATGAAAAAAAAAGAAGACTGGAAACTGAATAGCTGGTGATATTGAAAAACCCCCACTGGCGGCGTACTGTACTCTCTCAATCTCTATCACTCTATATCTCTCTCTTTCTCTTTCATTTCCCAGTCGAGGGCCGGATTTTTTTTTTCTGAGGTGTTGCCACCATTTTGCATTTCCAACACAACCATTCCACATTTGGCTACGGGGACACTACCCCACTGTAGATCAACAACCGCCACCAACCACACCAAAGAGGCCAGCAAGGTGGGGAAAACGCTACAAAGGCTTGCTTGGTTGTTCTCAGAGTTGGTACGTGTAATTGAAATTAACAAACTAAACAGAAGATGTGTTGTTGGAGAAAACACTACAAAGGCTTGCTTGGTTGTTCTCAGAGTTGGTACGTGTAATTGAAATTAACAAACTAAACAGAAGATGTGTTGTTGGAGAAAACACTACAAAGGCTTGCTTGGTTGTTCTCAGAGTTGGTACGTGTAATTGAAATTAACAAACTAAACAAAAGATGTGTTGTTGGGTTTTTTTTTTTAGTATAGCAAACGAGTGGCAATCTTGTATGGTGTTTGTTCCAATTGTTCATATAGCGACTTGATGTCGCTGTTATCTACATCGGAAATATCAGCCATCAAGTAAGCAATATCTCCTTGGGAATCACTAAACTGTTTTTCGATATTGTGGTTGGACAAGATATTGTTGACGGTTTTCAACACACCAGGGACATTGTGGTGGATATACAAGACTCTCACGACATTTTGTTGGTCCAAATCCAAAGGTCTCAAGGAGACCTCGGGGAAGTTGACGGCGCCGATTGAAGTACCTTCGTTGACGTACTTGGTCAAGGCGTTGGCAACTTCAACACCAATGGCAGACTGCGCCTCTTCGGTTGATCCGCCAATGTGAGGCGTCAAGATGACGTTTCGAAGCGAGGTCAATTCGCTTGCCCAGTCGTTCAATTCGTCTCCAAATAAGCCTTCTCCGTTCTTGGCAGGCTCGTGTGGGTAAACATCCAAGGCAGCGCCGGCAATCTTGCCCGCTTTCATGGCTTGGACTAGAGCCGGAATGTCAACCACGGTTCCTCTCGAGGCGTTGATGACATAAGCACCATCCTTCATTGCTGCAAATTGCGGTGCGCTCAACAAGTTCTTGGTGTCGGCGGTTGCGGGAACGTGCAAGGTGACAAAATCGGCTCTGTTGAGAAGCTCGTTCAACGTGTCAACTTGCTTAGAGTTACCCAAGGCCATAATGGTGTTGATGTCGTAGTAAATAACATTCATACCCATTGCCTCGGCAAGAACACTTAGTTGAGAGCCAATGTGGCCGTAGCCGATAATTCCCAAAGTCTTGCCTCGGATTTCCCAACATTTGGAACTGACCTTGTTCCAAGTACCAGTATGCATCTCAATGGATCTGTCCCCCAATTGTCTTGCCAAAGTGATGATTTCGGCAATGACCAACTCGGCAACTGATCTCGAGTTGGAAAAGGGCGAGTTGAAAACGGCAATACCGCACTTGGCTGCGAAATCCAAGTCGACTTGATTGGTACCAATGCAAAAGCATCCAATGACAACCAAATGTTTAGCATGCTTCAAAATCTTTTCCGATAACTTGGTCTTGGATCTGATTCCAATCGCATGCACATCTTGGATTTTCTCAATCAATTCCTCTTCCGGTAACGACGACTTGTAAAATTCCACTTGGTAACCTTGGCCTTTGAAGATATTTATTGCTGTTTGATTGACATTTTCCAACAATAGTATCTTGATGTCTTCGGTCGAGAATGGCTTCAAGGCCTTTGTGGCCTTTTGTGGGAAGTATTGACTCAAATTCAAAGTTTGAGTTGGGGATGTGGACACTGCATTGGGTGATCCGGAAATGTTTAAAGCCTGTTGGAAGCTATTGACTATCTGTTGAGGTTGCGCCATGACTGTGTTTCGATGATCGGAAAAAAAAAGAAAAACGATGTCCCTGGATTATAAAAAAAAAAAAAGAGAGATGCTGACTTTGAATTCACTTTTTTTTTTATTTGGAAGTTATGAGTAGGAGTGGGAAAGTTTTACTCCACGCTTTAAGCCTTGGCGGGTGGACTATGACTGAATCTTTGTTGTACAACTCGTTAGTGCTCCGGTCAGGAGAACTGGCATGTTCATCGTGGAAAAAAAAAAAAAAAAAAAAAAAACTGAGTGCACATTTTTCCAGGTCACGTGACATCACATATTTTCTTGCGAGATGAGTAATCCACGCAGTGTGTCCCGAGATCTATTAGCCAATTTTATATAACTAATAACTTCTTCCACCTCTTTAATTGCAACTATCTGAGTGGGAAAAACTTCAGCATGCTCAGAGCAAGGAGAGTAGGGAGACACATTGGATGCTGGAATGAAGGATCTGATAAGGGTCTGAGATGCAGAGAGATTAGATAAACAGAATTTTTTAAAAATACTACAAGGTCTGCCTTTTTTTTTTGGACTCCTTGGGCAGTTTTTGACTCCTTCTCTCTCGAAGCAGGGGCTGCATGGACGATTTTGCAGCCAGGAAAGGTTTGAATTTCGTAAGATATGGCGAGTGAAGTCTATCATCCCTATTCAGTTTTCACAAGTACATGGCGTCTTCGTTTTCTTAAAAAAATTAATGTAACCACATAATTCCATACTTTCAACGAAAAAAGTGGACTATGGCTCTCTTTGTGGAGTCATAAGTGCAGACTATGGTCAAATTTTTGGAGAGATTTTGCCAACAAATTTCAATACAAAAAGGTTGCAAATACACATCATTTCGAATCCCGCAGAAGGCACATCTCAAATAGAACAGAGTCTCTCACTAAGTCTACTGCGAAAGATGCAGCTAGTTGAGCCCAAGTCTCCTCAATGACCTCTTTCTTTTACCTACCAAGGGCTGGTAGGGAACAGAATGTCTCTAACAAGTACCCATAAGTGTTTAAAAAATCAAATATCCTCGAGATATGCGATTTCAAACTTCTAGCAATCTCGCATACCGAGAACCACACCACCAGCTACAAATTATCACGAAAAAAAAAAATGCCGTGGCTGCAAAAAAAAAAAAAAAAAAGAAACAAAAAAAGACATCAAATGAACCATATGGACTCATCATCAACATCCATTACCATCATTATCGTCATAGCTCTATTCCTAGCCGCGCTAATCCAAACCCACCAGCTGGAACCACACATAACCGAAACCAAAAACGGAGAAATCATCCATGCATACACATTCCCCAACGAATCGCAACTTTTCGCATCTCAACTATGGCTCAACCTCACAAACACAGCAAGCTCCTCCTCCAATCATGACGTAACAATCACCATCCATCTAAATTCAACCAACACCACCATGATACAAGTGCCGCACCAACAACCCCTCGAATTCGAAGAGTTTGACCCACAAGTCCACACGCAAACGATCATCCCGTGGCGCGTCCCAGTTTCGGGTTGCTTGCGAATGAGGCAGGACACATGTGCACTCACCCACATCGAAGCGCAAGAACTCACCTTGTTGGTTCCCTCAGGGATCAAAACGGGAATCAACGTGTTGATATTTACGTTTGGGTTCGATTTCGGGTTGAATGCCCTCGGTGGAAGCACGGGCACCTCGGACATTGTCGTATGTCGCAGTGAAGTTGATGAGATTATCCAGATTCAGAAAAATGTGCGAGTGGTGCTGTTCCCTGATGCGCGCGCTCGACGCATCGTGTGGGATGATCGTGCTGGTGGCTTTTTGGTGCTGGGTGCGTGGGAGAGATTGGTTACGTTTAGAATGAGTCCCGGGCTAGGTTTGTTCTTTTTCAACTTGAACGAAATCAAACATGTCAAGCCTATTTGCGAGAGTCGGCTGGAGTTCTTGAGGTGTCAAGTACTTCGATAATTGGCTTACATTTTTTTTTCTTTGGTGTTTATTAATACGCGTATGGGGGTTTTAATTATATATATATATATATAGTTTTAAACTACCTATAACAACAGAATAAAGAACTAGAAGGGGAATTGATCGTGGTGGCCATGGTGGTGGTCATGGTGGTGATTGAGATTGCGAGGAATTCAGCTAGGCCGAGCAGACTTGAGTGTACAAGACAACCAATTCCAAAACAGCAGTTTCACCTCCCAACAACGTAGTGTAAGTAGTTGTGGTGGAAGTCGCGTAATCACCTTCGGGGACATCAACCGATATGGTGGAGACGTTTGGCGCAAGTGCGGTAAGGTTATCTTGGGAGCTTGTTTCTGCTGGAACAGTGACTGAGGATTCAGCTGGTGCGGTGGTGGTGGCAGAAACTGGAGCTTCAGTAGTTTCGGCTGGAGTCTCGCCCGAAGAAGAGGCTGGTTCCGCAGCACTGGTTTCAACAACTGGTTCTTCGCTAGATGTTGCTGGAGGTTGTTCAACGGGACCGGTCTCGGTAGTGACATAAACGGTGGTGGTGGTCAAGACGCCTTCCTCATTGGTCCAAATGTAGACGATGCCTTCAACGTTGACCTGGCCCGGCACGGTGGTGGTGGCAGTGACTGCCGGGATAGTTGTTACTGTGGTGGTGCCTTCATATGAAGTTGTATCTTCCCCCTCGGTTTGAGCTGATACCAAAGAAGAGGCTGCTAACAAGAGCAAGGAGGTGAATTTGAACGAACGCATTGGTCTTGGATAATGAGGGGCTTTTTTCTTCTTTTTTTTAAAAAACTAAACTGAAACGAGTGGGCTGCAAATACTTAGCGACTGAGTGCTTTGGAGGGTGAAATGAAGATGGAAATGAATGGTTGAAGGGCTTGATAAAAGAAAAAGAACAAAGACAGAGGATTGGAAAAGTTGACAAAGGAGCAGAACGAAGAGAAGGAGGAAGGAGAGGCAGGTTGAAAGTATTATATATACAGATATAATTCTTCTTTACCGAATCAACATGGGCGTTAACAATCCAAGGTGATCAAACACTGTTAGTGAATAAAAATTGATTCTACACTCGTGCCACTAGTTACAATAGTAGTACTAGCAGTAGCAGTTGAAGGATAATAATTAAGCTCTGCAACATAAACAACCAGAGTTAACCTCTCTAATAATAATAGTTGTTGGCGATGGTGGTGGTGGCTGTTGATGGTGGTGATGGTGCTTAAAGGGGTTGCGAGAACCAGTAAAAAAAAAAAAAAAAAAAAAAAAAACACCGGGGAAATCTTAGAGTTCTAACCAACCTCTGTTTTTAAACAACAAGAGCCCAAAAAAAGCTTGTGTTTGGCGATGAACGGCAACAATAAACAATTCAAATCTCCTCACAGTAGAATGGAATCAAAACATCCTTCCCTTGCTTCCTTTCCTTTCCCGTTGATTTCATAAAAAAAAAAGTGGTGGATCTGACGAATGCTACAAAGGGGGCGGCAGATTACTGGCTGCGGAAAGGTCGTGCAATCTGAGCGAAATCACAGATTCATGACACAAAAAAGCACACGATACGACGCCCGCGCCGAGAGTCCAGTGGGCTTGCAGATTTTTACATTTTCATACAACCAGCGGCATTGCCATTCCAACAACCGCCCTCATCTTGTTGTACATGGTCGTTTCAGCAAAAATAAAGTGGGAGAAATGGCCGTGTATAATAATAGTGATAATAATACTCAGCAGTTGTCAATGCCATTGCTTGGGGGCAAGCACCCGAGCTCCGTGAGAGCGTTGGCGTGGTTTCTATAAAAGTCGCAGCATTGCCCACACGCATGCACACTATTCCAACAACAATGTAGATTGCAGAGGATCAATACGAACGCAGACGTCTTGGTAGAATCAAGGTTTAATCTTATAGCGCCCAATGTGTAAACAAGAACAAGAACACCACCACCCCCCATGGATTCCTAACCCTCGAGAAGGTTTATAGGAGTAGGGGCAGGGCTCAAACAACGAGATTCTACAATTTTTCGCGCGTCGGAACCATCAACATCAACGCCATCTACGCCATCACCAGATGGTAAGAAATTAGACTCTCCTGCGTGCAAAAGCATTCGAATCGAGTTTGTGGAGCAGGGCTTCCAACCACCGGAAGACCACCTCTACTTTAGTTGAAAGTCTACCTCGAACGGGAAAGGTCTCATCCCAAGACGGCACGAGTCCTCAACTAACTTTCTCGAACGAAAAAATGGATGGGAAAATAGATCTCAGACTTTGTAGTTTGTGGAGTGCTTCCCTTTAGTTTGGTCTGGAGCAGTAACCCGTGCAGCTACATGGGTCCAAAAAGCAAAAAAGCTTACTCTATACTCTATACTCTATGCTCTATACTCTAATGCAAGCGTGTATAACATATTTCACATCCCTTTGGCGTTCTTTCTTTTTGTTTTTGTTGTTCTTTTCTGGTTCGTCGTCAGCGTGGTTCCATTGCAAGCATTGTGAGAGAATTTCTTTCTCGAGGGACGTGCGGAGGGGGGGGGCACGAGGTCACTATACCGGGAAGCTATGAACTAGATTTTGCTTTTGTCGAATCGGGTGGTGGTTCACTTGGACGACAGATGCAAGATGAGGTCTTTTCCCTCGGCAAACAATGAATCGATGGAGAAAGATTGCCCTTCTAACGGCATCTCGAAGGCTCAATCGCTAGAGGGTATAATACTTACAGTGGAGGGTGTAGAGCTTGCAAAAGTACGCGTAAATCGAGATATACGCTGCGTAAAAACTGCACGTTGACTTCTCGAGTGGATCTCCCACAGTGGCTTTTTTTCTTCCATGAGAACTACAACTGCAACATTATCGACGCCAAGTTTAGCCTGCAACGTCTCATGGGACCAATATCCAGCGTGTGGTTGTAGTTGAAAGGGAAAAGGGCGTGGGCGACAACATCGGTGCCTTTGCACGAGCACAATACACCATATTATTATATGATCTGGCACACAATCTCTTGAATCGTGGCCTGCGCGGGCTCCTCTTGTGGTCTCATGCTGCGATGGAAACACGCAGGTTTAATCATCTCGTTTCTTGTGGCAGCTTTCACGTCCGCAGGCGGCTCTCGGGAACACCATCTCCTACCTTGACTCCACTGGTGTTTTGGCAACTACACTCGTATCTAGATTCGTAAAATAAAAGAAAAGTTGCATTGCACAATCTGAATACAGTTTTGGTTGTTCTTTTTTTTCTTTTACAACAAAGAGCCAGCAACGGCTTTCATTCGTATATTTTTACGACGACAATGCGATCCAACTCTTCCAAAACAATCTCAGATCTGTACTAAATGGTTGATCTGGTGAGGGTTGTTGACAGGGTGTGAGTAGTGCCAGACTCTAGCAACAACAGCCAGCACACGAAAGCATGTTTCAAGCAAGTGCAATTTCCAAACGCATCAACCCAGCATCAAGATAGTTGCCTTGAGATACACTGCACAAATCTTGAGCACTTGAGCAAAGGGAGGGCTCTCAGCCGACCAACCAGTACTGGAAAGATGACATTTTTCGAATCAGCATTGACAAGAGGACCTCCTTCTCCCGCATGCCAAACTCGGCGGAAAAGATGTCCTCGATCCTCTCGATTTTCTTTGAGCTATCGGTGAAGAAAACAAAAAAAAAGGTCGATAATATACCCACAAATTTCACAAGAATTGGAAACGGTCTCACCTCCTCGAGCTCCTCCACACACCAACTTTCTCCCCCCCCCCCCTTTTGAATCCCAGCAAGAAAACCTTCCAGGTGTGTGTGCCCGCTCTTGAGTCTGCTCTTCTCTTTCATCTTAAAAACTCTTGAGATCTTTGGTCAAACCCCACCATTACTCTTCTTTTCAATCTCATCAATGGCAGTTTCCAAGCGAGGAAATTCTCGCTTCAACTTGGCGCTCAATACACCTTGCAACTTCTTAAATGCCAACATCTTGCCTTTCAATCTTGCATTCAGTTTAGCACTAACTTCGACAAATTCTCTCGTGTATATATCCGGATTTCTTCCATCTTCAACATATGAAATCACGTCGATGGGGAGCAAATGGTTTTGCAATTGCGGCGGTGGATTCGATAGTTGTTTGAGTTGTTTAATCAACGTCTGCATGTTGTTCACCAACGCCATGTTGGATTGCTGAGTTCCATGATTATCGTGGACTAATATGCCTAGCTCCAAGAGTGATTCTATTATGTTTGAAATCAACACTGTAGTTGCTTGTAGTGGCTCGTTTGTTGCGTTTGGGATTAAATTTGTTGTTGTCATTCTTTATCTTGGTTTTTTTTTGGGGAACAGACTGAGGTGAACTAACTACCTGCTTGATTGATTGATTGCTTAATTGGTTCTGATTCGGCTGTTGCTGACTCTGGATGTGTGTGGGTTCCTTGTTGTACCTCTCTTCCTCTAGTATCAGTATCACCACTACTGGTACTCAATCACTTGCACACTCTCGTTCCACCTCTCTCTCTTCAAATGCAAAAATTGCAACAACTCTTTTTGAAATTTGAGAGAGTTGCCCAGTCCTTACCTGCTACAAATTCACCATTCGACATCAAAAGAAAGACAGACAGTCGTCCTTAATGGAGGTTACAATTAAGTATGATAAAGAGAGATATAGGATACTTCAAGATAGAATTGAAACGAACAATTTTTTGTTCCGGAGGCAGCTTAATATGAGTAATGGAACTAGCAGTACTGTTCCAAATCAGGCTCCGCTTGGATCAAACACCACCCCCACCACGACCACCACTACTACGAGCACCAGCAGCACCAGCAGCACCAGCAGCAAAGGTTCCAATTCCCACATTGACCTCAATAGCACACCAAAGAAAATAACATTAGATAACATTTTCCAATATGCTTCATCCAATGGCAAACAAACTTCCCCAAGACAAGAAGCAAACGAATACCCAAAAGAACCAAAAGAACCGAAATCACCAATGAGACGACAGCAGCAGCCTCAGCAAGAAACCACGCCTTCGAAAATTGTTAAGTTCCAGTATTCGCCACGCAAACGGAAAGCCACCTACCTGCATACTATCAAGCTTCCAAATGATGCAACTAGCAGAGTAAATTCAGGTCTGGATACTAGTGCCAGTGCCAGTGCCGATGCAAATGGAAGCGGCAGTGGGTTTCCATCTCCCAAAACTCAAGATGACGACGCACAATCGCCTTCACCACAAGAAAACTCGGAAAACGGCCCCGATCCAGCTGCAAATCTCAACCACAACCATATTTTCAACTCGACAAATTCCACACATATATCATCTCTAACGCCCGAAACCACCAGAATAACAAGTTTAAACTCCATCGACTCAGACTCGTCTCTATCACTGGACTCGTCTTCGGAAACATCGCCTACCGCTAATACCAACGTTCCATCTCATACAAAATCTGAGCCGTCGCCGTCGCCTTCACTACCAGAACCACCCCAGCCTCCAGCACTACATCCACCCCTAGATCACTCGAAATCCAAGGAGCCACTGGAGGACAAAGAAGAAACGGAGCAAGTCGGCACTAGAGCACGATCACAGAGTCCGGCATTTGAACATGCAATCGAAGCAATGGCCAGCTATGCTAGCGATGTAAGTGAGATAATCATGGACCTTGATAATAAAAGCAACAAAAACGGCAAGAGGAAATTAGATGCTTTACAGGGTATGGAGTTTAATTGGCTACGGGACACTATCGAAGTTGCTAACCAGTTGAATTACCTAAAAGAAACTTACAAAATGATCCAGAATGTGAAGAAACAAAAGGAAAAAAATATTGATGAAATTTGAATGATTCCAAGAGAAAAAAAAAAGAGAGAGGATGCTGAGTCAAAACGAAAATCAGTTTCTAGAAGCTTGTATAGTTTTTGTTGTACATAGCGCGCAATTTTCGTTTTCTTTTATGGTTGGTTGTAATGAGCGTTATTGGAACTGACGATGGTGGATGGAGATGGGTTGGATTTTCAAGCGGAGTGAGTTTGCGGACACGACCGTTTTGCAGCCATTTTTTTTTTTTTTTTTTTACTTTTGGCTCCTTCTTCATTCATGGCATGATTCGTTTCTTGAACTCAGGGATAACACCAAGCTAGCGTTTTCTGAAGAAAAGACAGTCAGTCAAACAAAGGCTCTTTCTAGCTTTTCGATAAAGCATGTAGGAATGTTTTGAAGACAGGCACAACACAGCCAGTGGCAGAAGTCCCTGTTTCAACCCCTTTGCTCTACTCCTGTATCTCTCAGCGGCGAGGTTCGCCGTCACTCTCTCATAGCAGTATTCTCACGACAAATACATCTTATCCTAGTCATTGCTGATACTATCATTCTATCTTCAAATTGTAATGTGCCAGGCGGCTCTCCTTTTCTGCCAAGTGGGCCATTGCACAGGCAGAGCGCCACGATAAATCCCCCCATTTTTGCAGTTTCGCAATTTCTCGATTTGCGACATTGCCAAATTCGCGACACATAGAGGCTTCAACGAGACATTACAATCCACCACTATAACCAGCGTCAGTGCCATTTACCTAGCAATCAACCAACCTAACCAACCATCGGTCTCTACCACTACTACCAGCTCCTTTTTCTTCGTTCTTAAAATACGCCGGAACTTTCCTTGCTTCGCAATAGTGGTTGAGCAGAACAGGTTGCAGTTTCACGGACATACAGAAAAATAGACGCTGATATCAACTTCTCAAAAAATACACGTACGCACATTCACACACCCTCAAGCTAAGCAACCAACCTTTCTTTCTTTTTCCTTTCCTTCAAACGCTATCACCAACAGACACATCCCAAAATGAAACCAGTAGTGTCCACATTCCAAGCATATTGCTGCTTTATAACCTCGGCGTTCGGTATTGCGATCTTGTCAGTCATCGGCTATCTTTTCCAGACCAACAGTGAGTCATTTATGGGTTCAATCAATGACCCCGCTGATGGCCCAGCAGTGGCAAAGACGGTGTTTGGCGCCGTGTTTGTCTACTTGGCGTTTTTCGTGTTTTGCGGACTACAAATTGTTTTGATAAAGAGACAATCTCGTATTCAAATATAGTCTAAAAAAGGAACCATCAGTAGAACATAAGAACATAGAGGGAGAGAGACTGTTCATAGTTTGGGTACAGATTCAATGCCTTCTTTCCAGGACTTGCCGAGCCATTGGCAAATCTCCAATGACAACATGCGAGTGTTCAGCACTTCATCCTTTGTAGCTCCGTTATTCAATGCGCCTCTCAAGTGACCGCGAAGCTGCGGATTGACGTCCTGGGGGACCAAGCACGCGACAACCACCAACAGCGTCTTTTTGTCGCTGAGGTACTTGTTGTAGCTCAACAAGTAGGAGTAGATGTGGTTGTTGACGAAATACCACAAGTCAGGATAGGCGTTCAACATTTGCTTCTTAATCTTCAAGCCCAAGTGGTTCGAAAACACCGTGTTCCACAACTTTGACCCTTGTATTAGGTCAAATTTAATCTGCTTCACATTGACGGATGCAGCATCTATCGCGCCATCCACCGTCTGTTCGCCTCCCAAGGACGACGACGACGGCGCAATTTCACGGGGTCTCACTGGCTCCGCACGAACAAGACGCGACGGGGTCGACGCACGGATAAGCGTCAAGGCATTGATCACCTTGGGCAACCCCACCATCGACACCAACTTCAACACCACCTCCTTGACTTGGTCAACTATAAACTGTTGCTTGCGATGTATATCTTCGCCCTTGGTGTATTTGAAATTCAACGGGATGTGCTTGTAGTAGACCAAGGGGATCAAGATATCGGGCACTTTGACCCCCGTGGCATACATCATGCGACACCTTGCGCTCGATTTGATCGAGTCTTCCGCAAGGAGTAACATGTACTCGTTGTTGACAATCTTGCCTTCGTCATTGGAGAACTCGTAGAGCTGCTGTCTCAATGCAAAGTGCAACACCGCGGGGATCTCTTCCACCAAGTTCAACTCGAGCAAGGTGGCGGTGGCTATCAAGTACCATACGTTGTGGAGCAAGGGATAGTGGTACGCTAACCGGAGCAAGCGTTCTGGTGTGAGAAACGTCGCTGGCTTTGCTTTTGACTTGGTTCCAGTGTAGCCTGTTTTCAGCACGGGGATCTTGTTTATGTTTTTGCTCATGTTCTTGCTCGTGCTCTTGCTCATGGCGTCAAATAACGGAAGTTGTGGAAACCCTGGAAACAAGGGGAGGTATTTGCAAGAATTATCAGAGAGGCCGAAGCGGACCGATGTTGGTTTCTTGTGAAGAAAAAAAAATTAACAGCGGTGTTGATAGCGGGCGTAATCTATGGTTTTGTATTGATCCACCACAGCTGCAAAATAAAGTCCCTCCTGGGGAGAAAGTCTGGGGTAAAGAAGAGGAAGAAGAAGAGGACGACGAACAGCAACAACCCATTAATCTATAGATTTTGAGCAGGTGCTATTGAACGCATTTATGTCTTTATATATATATGTGTGTATTTGTCCACGTATGTATGTAGTTCTACAACTTGGCTACACTTTCTTTACCTCCTTTCCACGCTATACCGCCGGTCCAGTCACAGATGTTGAACACCAACAGCCTCAAATCGTCCAACTCCTCCCTGGTGGCCCCGTTATTTACAGCGCCTTTCAAGTGGCCCTTGAGCTGCGGATTGACATCTTGAGGAATCAAACAAGCAACCACACACAAGGAGGTCTCCTTGGCCGAGATGACCTTGGTGTAGCTCAACAACGGCGCATACACATGGTGGTACGCGAAATACCACAAGTCAGGGTACGCATTAAACATCTGGTTCTTGACGCGGTGGCTAATCTTGCCGTATATATTCTGCCACATCGAAGACCCGCGCACTATATCCGCGGCAATCTGCTGTCTGTTGATGGAGGCCTCCGAGATGGGCCCATTGATGGTATCCTCCGACGAGTCCTCAAACGAAGTGCCGCACGCGTCTTCGCTGATTATAGAAGCCAGCGGCATGTACCCGGGCCGAACAACACAGGGCCGCTCGGGGTGAACACCGGGTTTCAAATTTGTCGGCGTGGCAGTCTTGAGGATCATCAAGGCATTGATGGCCTTGGGCAACCCGCCCAACGCGACGCTCTTCAAAATCACCTCGCGGAACCTCGACGTCAACTGGTCTTGCATGTGGCGAATATCTTCGTTTTTCAGATACTTGAACTGCAACGGCAAGTCTTCATGCAACGAGTGCGGGATGAGCACATCGGGCAAATCTATCCCCACCGCGGAGAGGTCCTGGTACTTCTTGGCCGAGTTGATGGAATCTTGAGCCAACTGGATCATGGCGTGGTCCGTGAGAAGTGACGACACCGATTTGCTTGTGGGGGGATCTTGGAGTAATTGTTGGCGTAGCGCGAAATGGTAAAGCTTGGGGATTTCCTGGGGCTGGTTGACCACGGTCAAGCATGCCGTGGCAAGTAAGTACCATGTGGTTTGCAAGTGCGGATATCTGTAGGCTAAGCTCACGAGTCTTTCTGCTGTCAATATGCTCATCCTTGCTTCTTGTAGTTGTAACTGTCGCTGTAGTTGATGGTCTTTCCACCTCTATCCTCCTTCTCCGCTCCCTCCGTCCCCCGGCTTTCGAGCTGGAAGTCGGCTAACAAAAAGAGCATCACTTGGTAGCACCGCAATGCCTGTGACAGGAAACTCACCATTACAATTCTACTCATCGTTTCTTACGCCAGATCTAATCCAAGTTTTACTTATACCGTCTTTCAATCTCTTGCCCTGGTCGTTAGTCCAGGGCCCCATTGCCCAGAAGTGCAGCAAGTTGTTGAAAATGGGCGCAATTCTCGCGTTGAACAATCTAAAAGGGATTTTTTCGTTTTGAGAAAACTGTCTGGGTAAAGTCCCACTCATCTCTTTGGTGATTTCCTTGATGGATTTGGATTCAAGTAGAGTGTCCAATTTGGCAGCATCACCATCATCAGTGGTTTTCGTGATGGTGGTGGTGGTTATTTTGACCGGCTTGTTCTTGGTTATTTTTTCCCAGGGTCTCATCGAGTCGTCGATTGGAACCCATCGGTTGTACTGGCGCCACAAATCGGAGCCAACCATTTCCTTAATCCTGGACACGGCTCTCTTGAATGCAAATTTCTCGTCGTCCCCAGTGAATGCCTTAAAGTCGCCATAATTGCTGCTCCCTTTCATTTTTTTGGCGGCTCCTTCTTGCCTCATTTCTTTTTCTTCGCTATAAGCTTCAGTGTTAGCTTGGTCATAGGAGGCCACGTTTGGTCGGTACGGGTTCATCATGGCTATTGAAGTTTTGGCAAACATCTCTTCGTCTTGAACCTCTAGTCTATCGTCATTACCTTCATACTTCAAATGCTGTTTGAGATACTCCAAGAATTGTTTATCATCCAGTTTCAATGCATCGGGGAAAAACAAATAGTCAACATCGGCTTGAGCCCTCATGAAAAACTGGCATTTGGCCTCGTAGATTGCATCTAACAACGTGATGAACCTCCGCGCCTCATTCTTCATCTTGGTGGTCATCACGGGCACATTATCGAGTATAATCGTTGGATACGTTGATGCAATGGTGATGTAATCCGAAGATGAAGTTAAACCTTGACAGATATCGGCAAAGTCAAGATAACATACGCTCTTGTCGTTGAACGTAAGCGGGATGTTTGTAGTTCTATTATAAACAGTCACTTTGGAAGGTTGCCCCAATGATGCAAGCGGCTGTTTCATCAACGGCGAATCTCGAGCGATGCCCAATGCTTTTCTCTTGACCAATTTATCCCACTGCAAATCGTGCTGTTCGTTGTCCTTTTTAATCACCAAATAGGGTTCTTGAGTAGATTCCAGAGCGAAAAAAATCCGATAGTCCTTGTCCGATTTCATGTCGATTGAATGACATCGCGAGTTCAAAATCCCAACAAAGCTCTTGAACTTCCGTTTGTGGAACTGGGTGGAATAAAGCTCCTCGGGCAATTTATTTGACGTGGCAACCAAGACCCCGCCTAGTTTGAAATAAAAGGTGAACAAAATCTTGATTATGTTGGCACTGGCGATATCAGGTAGAACAAATTCATCCAACATCAACACCGTGTTTTTGTCAATCATCTTTTGAGCAACTTCGTACAAGACAAACTCATTCTCCATCGTGTATTGGGATCCAGCTTCTAATTGGCCCAGTTGGTGCCGATGAAAAGTCTTGTTGAATCGATGTTGTTGAATCATGTGCATCTCATTAAACACCCAGAGGATGAAATTGTTATAATGCCATCGCATTTTGGACTTGTGAGGCAACGACGAAGCGAAAATGTCCATCAACAACGATTTGCCCAGCCCGACATCTCCATTGACTAGGAGCCCTTGCGGCGAGGGGAAATTCGCCAACTCTTCTTCATCTGTCATGTACTTGATAATGGATTTCTTGGCCCTTTCAGGTGATGCTTGGAAATATCGCAACGGGGATTGATTATACCGACGTTGATTACTTTCCTTAACTTCGATCTCCCGGAGTAGTAAACTTAGCTTTATCGACATTTCCTCTGGAGGTGTGTAATCTATCACCCGATGATATAACCGTTGAAACTCCTTCATCACTCGAACCTGAGACTCGTTTTTCTCGAGTAGACCCAGCGAGATATAGTTTTGGTAGATTACATAGGGGTCAGTTATCGAAATGGAAGTTTGCGGCTGGCTTGAACTTGACTCATCAAACTGGTGTTGTTGTTGCGGTGGATGAGCAATGAATGGTGGAAGACGTCCTTCAACTCCTTGAGTTCCCCCCGATGGTGCCGCCGTTGCTCGACTGCGGCAGCACGAATACGCGAGACCTCTATACACTATTCGAATTCTCATTTTCCTTTGGTTTCCCTCCCGTGGAAAAAGATAGAGATGAATAATGGCGAATCTGGTTGAAACGTGTGGGCCCTGGTGGTGGGACCTGTTGCTGTTCAAGCCGAGTTCCGGAGTTTGTAGAGCAAAAAAAACTGCATATAAAATCCACAGTGATAGGAGGTTGTACATTTTAGGGGGCTTGCAAAAATAAGCCACCTAAGCTGCTTTCTGCCATAAGAAACTTCATTATACTAGCTCTTGAAAGAACACCGTTTAGTTCACCCCCCCCTTTTTCAACTCCCGAGGCTAAAAGTTCAATACTCAGTATAGACGGGCTGGGTGACCTTGTAATCAACGTGAGTGTTTGATAACTGCTGCTTCAACATTGCCAATTCCGATTCAACTTGTTCAACAGCAGTGAGTGATCCCAGTTTGACAAGCTCACTCTGGCTCGATATAGCCAACACCCCTTGCTCTTCCCCCTCGTCCTCCAACTCTTTATCTACCTCGCCTTCACCCCCCTTCACGATGTCCTTCTCCCCAAGCTCCTCATCCGTGGTTGAATTGTCCCAAAGTTCGGTACTAGACCCATTCTGCAACGACGTATCCAAATCACCAAGCTCGCTACCACCACCATCATCCAAAAACACTAGTCCCGTAGTGTAACTATTCTTTTCCAGCGGCGTCCCCACCTTCACCTCATCCCCACCGTCATCATCATCATCACTGAACTTTCCATCATCATCGTCATCGTCGAAGTAGCCCCGTAAGCTATGCCGACTAGCTACACCACCGCCGCCGCAACGGCTAAGAAGCATCAATCGCTCCGTGGGCGTGTTGCCCAATATGTCAAACCCAAAGTTGTTGGCTGTCGATTCCGTGTACGTCATGTTCAAGATCGAGCTGGTGTTGCTGCAGCTCACGTTGGAGAACGTCGAGTCGCTAGCTTGTGATTCTGTGCGTTGCAAAATTGGCACGATGTACGGTGCGGGATATGAACCGGTGGTGGTGGTTATTTCTCGTTGTGGACTTGATTTCACTGTGAGTGGTGCTTCTTCTTCTTCTTCTTCTTCTTCTTTCACTTTCACATTGTTTTCTTGGATTTGTGATAGGATGTAGTAGAACACCACGATTAGGACGGCTACAATTATCAAGAGGAGAACCACGTCGTCCTTGTTGTTTATCGCGTCAATTCCCTCAAGTATCTCCTGTATGAACCGGCAAACGTTTGCGAAATCGTCCGCGTTTGCAAACAGCCACGCCCCAGAGGCTGGCAAGTTTGGTAATTGAAGCTGTGGTGCTACTAGTTGCGGTACTGCTAGTGGTGGTGGTGGTGGTGGTGGTGGCGGTGGCTCAATTGAAAATTTTGTTATTCGTTTACTCTGGTTATCGGATATCCGTAGTAGTAATTGTGGGATTGTTATGGAATGTTTGATATTCCTTTCAATTTGGACAAGTATCTGTCTCAACGACATGCGAAGAATATCGACTAGCTCCGTTATCGATATCATGTTTTCCGGCTATTGAGCAAAAACTGTCAAAAAACTCCATTAAAGTGGAAAGAAGTTGTTGGTTGGTTTCCACGGGGGATATGTATTTTTTTTTTTTGTTTGTTTCTACTTTCTTGTAAATGACTTACTGAGTTGGGCGGTTACTGGGGCTGTTTTTGTGACGTACTGGTTTTCGTATAAGGCGTTATAACACAAAGACAATACTTAGGGGGCTGAAACCATACCCTCACCGACAGAAAAAAAAAGGCAGTTTCCAGAGGTTTAGAAAAGAAGATGGCTTATATATATCAATTACATTCATTTGATGGTCATCTGGGCAAATTTGCGGTCTAGAGAATTCGATAACCCATTCATTTCCTCATCGCTCCGCCCGTACAATTCAAACCACCATTTGACATCAGCAGAATTGAAGAAAATCACCTCTTCATCTTGCGGATCGTAAGCCATATTCTTGAATTCCTGAGGTCTAGAGTTGAAGTAATCCCAGACCGACACGGTAGACTCGTCAACTTTGAAAACTTGTTGCGATTCCCGCTCGGAGTCACACAAGAACGAGCCGTATTGACAGGAATAATAATGATATAATAGCCGTTTCAAAAACCGGCTATTGAATTCAAATGCCGTGGGTTTTTGCCGTTGGATTTGATAAATGCAATCGAGGAATTGATGAAACACGGGCGACCGTTCACTGCTTCCACCGTAGGTGCTCGATGATGATGGTGCAGACGAAGACGAGGATGAAGCAAATGAAATCAGGGCAGTTTTGTTCGAGGGCAGCTCCGAGATGAACTCGGCGTTATCTTCCATCGGGTAGTTGGTCAATCCTCCCTGGGCACTATTTTTCAAATCTCTTGCTGCTCGAGCAGCCTTGTGGAAAAATGACGATACACTTGCCGCGGCGTTGCTTGAGAATTCCGAAACTGGTCTATTTTCCAGCACCAGCAACGATTCCGATGACGCTTCTGAGACTTGACCAGCATCAGTGCCAGTGCCGTTTCTGTTGCGCGAGCTGCTGCGGTGCTCTTTTCTCATGGTGGCTCCAATACAACCTCCATGGTCAGCTCGAGTCTTGAACTTGAAGCCAAAACTCATCCAGTCCTTTTCAATCAAAATCATAAACCCCCGAGTGGTTCTGTAGAATGGATCGAGGCAAAGTTGAGCCAATGCCGATACTTGAGAAGTCCGGTCCCATCCATCGGAACAATGTATGATGACATTGGTGTTGTTTAGATGTATCGACTTGACAATGCGGTCAACCGATTGTAAGATTATTGAAATTCGATGTAACCACTGAGTTTTACTTAGTGCCTGTTGCAATGATACCGATATAGCGGTGTTATATGATGGTGATGATGATGATGTGGTAGTACTACCACCACCATTATTATTATCATGATTGTTGTTGTTAATGCTATTATTATTAGTAGGGGAGTTGTTGTTTCCCTGTGCAGATGAAGGCGGCAGCAGGTACTTATCTAAATCATTTAATATAGTAGTCAACTTGTTTAAAGAATCTCTAATAACATGAATATTGTCAATATTGCAGAAAATCTTGTCAACTTGACGGGAATTCTTTGAAAATTGAATCGCGGAAGATTGTTCATTCTGGTGCAGGTAGAGATGATCATCCTTGTGAGGCTTTTTGTTCTTGTAGTTTTCCACATTTTCCGTCCCGGCCCCCAAGGCATGTTGAGCCATGGCATTGGTGACGGGTCTCAAATCAACAATCAAGTTGCGTTGCGGCTGCCGCGCTTGGATTTCAAAATTGCAATCAGCTCCCATGTCATCTCCTTTTTCCAAAAGTTGCAATTTGGAAGCTCGTTCCAACTCCTGAGAATGGAAAATCTCGCCAATCAATTTTTCATCTTGAATAGACCGATTTTGCAAGTTCAACCCCACGAGAGGCTGGGCACACCGAGCGATAACATTGCCATTTAGATTGCCCTTGTGTTTGTAGACCACGGCGGGGATCCGCTGTTTCGAGCGGAACTTACCCGCGTGTTTCAAAACATTGTCTGAAATTGAACCGGGCACAATCATATACCGAGGATACGAAGGGCAAAATTTGTAATCTTCATTGAGATTAGACAACCTCCAAAATTTTTTTTCGTCATCTTTCGGCAATAGCCCCAATCGGTCATATTCTTCCACTGGGTCATACAAATCCCATCCTTTGACATCGAGGTTCTGTTCCATGCTATTGGGGACATATGAGTAAGCATACAAATGCTTGATGCTATTTTCAGTCTTGCTTCTAGTGATCAACGAACTCATCTTGTTGAAAACCTCACAGCAGATCAAGTCATTTTTGAAATCAAACGAAAAATAAGTAAAGTCTTTACATTGTAACCGCACATGCGATGCACCGTAATTATCAAACCCATCAATCTGCGGCGAAGGTGAGTTGCCTCTGGATGAACTCGCCATGTTGCCCGAGGTGGCACTAATAGCGGATTGTCGACGATCCAACCCTGGCCCATTGTCATTTGCCGGGTTATTATGGAGCCACGTTGATCCCCTTGCTTTCGATATGCGTTCAACTATGGGATAACATATCCAGATCTCCTTCTGCTGGGGCGGTTTCCCTGTTGGTGACGCTGGTGTTGTAAACGTGAACACTAGATGGAACGAGGAGAGAATCAAGGTGCCCAAGATGTATGAGCCTCGTCGATTCAAAATGACATCATTCACGGTGAAGACGTTCTCCATACTCGGTTTCAACTTCTTCGGCGGGTTTACTCAGTGTGGGGCTGTTGTAGCTGTCTTGGTGGTGGTTGACTGTTTCATATATATACATGTATGTAAAAATCAAGCGCAATTTCGTTGCCTGGGGCGAGCGCTGATAACTCAACACCAATGGCTTTTTTTTGTTGGTGACAATAGCGATAACATTCACCAAAGGAGAGGTTTTCTACTTGTATATGTGCATTCGACGACTACAACAGGAAGTATACAGCCCATTACGTTTCTATAGACCTTCGAACTTTCGGATTCCATGTTCGTGTCGTTGCATGTTCTTCAACTGTTTCGCTGTTAGTTTTTTTTCCTTGAATTTTTGCCTCTTTGTCGAAGGTGGTTCCTGATCGGTTTCTTTTTCTTCTTCTTCTTCCGAGGCTTTTCTCGTGAGTTTGTTGATGTCGATTTGCTTCTTCTTGGGCTTTGTTATAAGTTCTGAAAGGTCCCTTCTTTTTCTCTTGAATGGGGTAGCCGTTAACTTGGTTTCCTCAAGTTCCTCAAGTTCCTCAAGTTTCTCGTCGTCGTCGTCATCTTCTTCTTCATCTTTATCTTCACCCTCATCCTCCTCAAGGTCGACTTCCTCGTCCGACGTCACTCCATCTAAGTCACTTTTTCCACTTGGGTCATCACTATCACTTTCATCACCATTACTGTCACTCTCATTATCATTGCTGTTACTATCACCATCACTGTCACTCTCGGCATCCGCCTCTTCATATCCCCGATTTGACCATATTTTCAACGCGTCCATGCCAGCAGAGATCAACCGGTAATCAAAGTCGATATCCAATATCCCCACTTCATCAACCGCTTCCAGTTTGCCATGGCTAGTCGAATGCACTCTCGTTTCAACAACTTTACCTCTCTTGTAGTCAACGCGATGCAAAAACCCGTCACTATCTCCACACCATACCGAATTTGCCATGGTTTCATCGTCATTGTTCATCGTGGGCACAATGGCGTCAATCGAGGCATTTTTGTTAACTTTGATCCTCGATAATTGATCCATGAGCTTGTTTTTCGAATTTTTCCAAAGGGTGATTAGTCCTTCTCCATGGGCCACGAGCACCGTATCTGTTCTGCCCTCGCTTATTTCATCGGTGGTGTAGCACATTGATAACAACTCGTCTTCTTGATCATCTGATTGGGTGACTATGGTCCCCTTGCGCACATCAATGTGCGAAAGAGTCGTTGCCCCTAACGTGAGATAATGGTATGGTGACGAGGACATGCTTAGGATGTGGTTAATTGAATCACTATGCGCTTGTTCAACTTTGAACTTGAGTTTGTTGTTGGCAGCGAGATTGGACGAGTCGTATACTAGAACATGGCCATCTTCGGTTCCCGATAACAAAAAGGGGTGAGTTGTAGAGTGACACAATTTGGTCAATCTATCCAGGGCGGAGAAATAGTGCAAAGCTACATCGACCTTCGATACAACTTTGCCCGTTTCCGTCGCTGCCTTTTTGATGATGTTGTCTGTGCCACAAGTATAAATAAACTCTCCCAATGAGTCGGCACGCGGGTCAAATATCGCATGTCGGCAGGACCCCTTGTGTCGTTTAGTCTTCCAATTGGTCTTGACATAGGATTCCTCGCTGGGAATCTCTTTAATGTTCTTGAATGTTGTCCACCAGTTGGTTTTCAACTGCGAGACTGATTTGTTGACATGCGGAATTTTGCCTGATTCGTATGCCCGTTGCTGCAACTCTAGTGATTTCTCCTTGCTCACTTGCAAAACTTGTTCTAGATTCTCGGCGTCATAAGATGTGCAGTAGAGGTGGCCCGTGGCAAAACCGGTGATGAGCAAAGGTTTAGTTGGATGAGCTGCTGCTGTAAATAGTGGGTCCTCGAAATTGACTTCAAGAATGGGAGGCACCGATGATTCTAATGCTTGAGCTGCTCCTGAAGCATTGGACTTTCTCTTTCCCATTATGTTGTGGTGGTGTTTATGATGGTGTGTGTGTATGCGTATGTGTTGATGAATTTTGTGGGATGAGCCAGGGGTTCACTTTTTTCCGCGTGGATCCAAGATGAGACTAATGCAATATAGGGGAGACAGGTACTGGGGACAGTGACAGGGACATGGACAGAGCGGTTGGGCGATTTCTTGATGACATTGCAAGGAGACTCGACCCAACCTCTTACTCTTTATAAACGTTTTCAGAATAAATAAATATCTCAACCCGCAATGTTGAAATTTTGGTGGTGGTACAAGACTAACCCAACACTCTAGTCGTCTTCATTTAAAATCGCTTGAAACTCGCTCTTTTTTTGCGTGATAGTCTGTTCCAATTCGCTCATTCTCAAGAAATACACCTGATTCGCCAATGTCTCCGTAGTGTCGGCTTTATATTTCTTCAACATGTTCTTGTATAAGTCTTTCATTTGATTGAGTGTGTTGATTTTGATTGTTTTCTGTTCTAATCGCGTGGAAATGTGGGTTTTCCACTCGTTCAATATCGACTCTAGGAGACTCGGGTCGATCTTTTCCAAGTCTTCTAGTGTTGCTATATGGTTGATGTAGAGCAATTGCGAGATCAAGAGTGTATCTCGAAGCGTGTAGTTGTTGGCATTTGTGATTTGCGAGTGGCTCATTTTTTTTGGGGGGAGGGGAAGGGGTCTCGCGAGGTTATTCGAATTAGTGGGATGTATAAGAGAGTAGTTCTATAATGTGATATATGATATGAGATGTGACCACGGGGGAGGGGGGGAGTGTGGCGTAGATTGACGAGTGGTGGGTTGCCTGGGTTCTTGTTTGGTTGTTTGTCGATTGGGGATCAAATCGATAAACATTTCATTTCAGTTTAATTTTCCACCAAATCCAAGAGCTGTTTTTCAAAACCACACATGCTCCACACAAGCAAAGCTACGAATAAAACCACGAGAGGCTGAGCTTTATTCCAATATCAAAAGCACGTCAAAAGACTACTCAAATTTCACCTGCAGCTTGGAATCCACATAACATCAGAAAACAAAAGAAAAAGAACCGTTAAGTTGAAAAAAACTTTGCTTGTTGTGATGACGAGGAACTGAACCGGGAAAAACACGGACGCTCTAGACAAATTTCGAGCTCTACACAGTTCCAACCGGCCAGGTAAGAACTGTGACACGGATGTCTCACGTGTGTGGGGGCCTATCGGAAGCGCAAGACAGGACCTAGCTCCTCGTTCACATCCCACTCGATAAGCCGCGGAGACCCCGTCGGAGTCCACACGCATCACATCGCACAGCGCGACGACAACGACGAGAGAAAAAAATTTCACCACCTCCAGCACTCTTCTTCTTCTTCTTCTTCTTCTTCTTCTTTTTTGGCTCTTTGATACGAATGCATTCTATTCACTGCACCATTCGATTTCTGAAATGAATGAGTGGAGGGGAAAAGAATTGCTAGATCAAATTTTGAAAAAAAAAAGGAGTCGAAATATATACCTCATACTGAATTATGCTGCTTTATTCTAAGTCTAGTGCATTTTATTTGGATCTTGATATTTCGCTACATTTTTTGAACCTGGCGATGAGAGTTAGTCGTGAGATTTAATTTCTTAATTTAAGAAGTCGTTGGGTTGATGGAATGGTTTGCTTTTGCCAGTAATTAGAGCAGGACCCACGCCAGAGGGATTCTATTGAGAAACCACTCTGCCTCTCTCCCTCCCTTGCGAGACCAGGAACAAGCTATAAGAAAATCCCGCTGGAGTTCAGTAAGCTCAGCAAAGTGTTCCTGCTCTATGTCGTTACAGTAACGGCATTCCAAGCCAGTAAACAACCATACCGTTTCAAGTTTGAGCCTGGCCATCACTCCTCATCTCCTTTTTCGCATGGTAAAAGTTGAAAACCTCTGAATTCCAAATATTGCAAGCCTGGTCCAAAACGCTACTACCACAGCATCTCTCGCCTTTACCCATCTCCAAAACCAATCCTTCGCCCAGCTTAACCCTTGCAACAAAACCAGGGAAAGCAAGTCTAGATCTGAAAAATGATTGTCGGTTGATTGTAAGTGGAAGAATAGGGGTAGCACAAAGAAAGAGCCGTTGAGATACAAGGGTTGGATGAATAAAGAGCCGTAAGACGACACCACCACCACCACCACCACCACCAACCCCAAAAAAACCGCTCACGGGATCAACTCTGCATGATACAGATTAGACGATATGCGTCTGATGGTATTAGGAGATGTCTATACGGGAAATGTGGGTTCTGAAGGATCAACTCCTAGCTCAGACCTAGATTGAGATTTTCGCGGTTACTTGTTGTTCATGCATGGGTTAGACGGTGAGCACCCTACCATGCTATTGTCCCGTTGAACTAAACTAATACCCAGTTGATGGAACGTTAGTCAAAAAATCTAGGCTTAATTGAACGAATAAAAAAACGGTCAAACGCCGCGTTTAGTATACCATATGCCGACATCTACAACGTATCTAGCTTTGTTCTTTTTAGTTCGAATGGCGACGTCGCGTGGGAAGTAGATGGACATCATCCACTTTGACGGACAACTGCAAGTTAGCCAAGTGTCTTGTTCTCAACGCATGTCCCGCCTCAACATAATTTTTATAATTGCGATGCCGCGTGCGGGCGCAATCGCGCCACGGCTCACTCGCCAACCTTGCATTTCCACGGAGCAAAATGACCAGACCAGAGACAAGATGAAATTCTGCATAAACGGGGATGAGAGGCGTCAAATAACCCCCCCGCCTCCTTCCCAACCATCATCCCCCGGTTTCACTGTAATCAAATATACAGGGGTTCCAACTCATCTCTCCAATATAGTGGAAAGAGGCTGCGTTGGTCAAGTGGCAAGATTTAGCCCGCTCCGCCTATATCGATATAACTCACATGGCGTCTCCTCCCAGCTCCATTTAACTCCAAATACATGCGATGTAGTAATTGCAAAAAGTGAAAAATGAAAAATGAAAAATTTAAAATCGGAGTTGAATGTATTTTTTTTTTCGGAGTGGGGCGCCGCTCGGTGTATTTCTGGTGGACGTTGTACCGTTGTACCGTTGTACTGTTTACCGTTGTCTAACTCCCACGTTTGCATAAGCGATGGACCAATTAAGTTAATGAATTGACTTTTTTCATCCTCAAGGTGTCGAGTATTGAGCTCAGCTCGGGAATATTGTCGTAAAGTTACGCTTTCTTTTTGTTTTCGGTGATGAGATCAATAGCTGGAGATGAAGTGGTGCGCTGAGTGTGCGCATATTCTGCATTCCCCCCCCCCCTTCAATTTTTCAAGCTTTTTTGGTCCTTAGCGTTAACACGAACGGCGTTATCTTGAAGTTTGTCAATTGATTAGCAAAGGTCAGAGTGGACATGGCCGCAAGAGAAAATCAGTTCATGATCGTTGCTTCGTTAATTTAAGGGTATATACTAAAGAATAACTAATTGAATCCATCTAACGTTTCTGTGATTAAAAAATGATTGAATGAATAGAATAAAAAAAGAAAGCACATGTTTAAACATTTTCCGTCATAAAGTTCGTGAAAAGGGGAAGCCACACTGCCCTAGGTATCTTTCTTATTTGATTTGCCATTGGCCCGTTCAAAAATCAGTAAATGAGAAACAACGGCTTTCCAACACTTTTAAACTTGGACTAATCACGGTATCGTCCAACTGCCTAGAGTCCTCTTGACAATGCGGGTTCTTAAACATATGGTCATTGTTCAAAACCAGGTATTCAAAGTCTCGATTAAGTTTCTCTTCGATTTTCAAAATCATCGTGTCGATTTGGGCGTCGCTGCTATCTTGTTGCAATTTCAAATTGTCCAATTCATATTGCGAACACCAGCCTGACGACTCCAAGCTTTCTCTGGTCTTGTCATAGACTTGAGTCATTTGTTGTTTTTGCAAGTGGAGGAAATCGGAGAAATTGAGCAAGTCGTCGAGATTGGTGAACTCTTCAATTGAGTTGATCAACGGCTGTTGTTGGTTTTTGATATTACTGATGCTGTTGCCAGTGTTGGCAGCCGCCTGTTTTGACGAAAAACTTGTTGTTGTTGTTGTAGTGGTGGTAGTTGGCGACGTAGCTGTTGTAGGATTGTTGCTTAAATTAAGACAATCGAAATAGCTTTGCTCGATATTGTTCACCAAAGCTGATCTAGTAGACTGTAAACTTTCACCAATGGTGATGATGGGCGAGGCAAGTGGGAGGGAGACCAATGGTGGTGGAGTTATGGGAGTAAATGAGTTATAGGCATTGCCTTGGCTAGAAGCACGCACTCTCTTTGCACGAAGAACAGAAGTAAGTGAAGAGTTCGTAGAAGTCGATGACGAGCTAGAGTGTTGAGGCTGATGATGAGGTTGGTGTTGGTGTTGGTGTTGATTTTTTTTTGATTGATTGGAAAAGTTGGCCGAGTTTTGCCCCGTTGTGGGCGAAGTAGAGTTGATGGCTGAGTTTTTCGATGCCAATGGCTTCATGTTACGGTCGCCCGTCTGGATTGGACTTAGAATTGGTCTAGGGTTGGATGCAACGGAGCTGAGATTCAAATTGGGGAACTTTGCATTTGTTGGTGTTGGATTTGAACTTGATGGATGGCTAGTGTTGCTATTGCCACTGGAAGAACCCAACGACAATTTTTTGATACCGTTTTTCAAGTTTTTTAGTTTTTTCAAGGGACTTGATTTTTCAGATGATGGTTGATTCTGGGTGGATGAAGGGGTAATCAGGGGCGACTGTTGCAGGAGTGAGGCTGTCACGCCAGATCCAAGGATCAAGCTTGTTGTTGAGTCGGTGTTTTTGCCCGTGGAGGTATTTGTCAATGTTGGAAAATAGTTCAACGCTGCAAGCTTCACCTGCAGCTGTTGCAGTTGTTGTTGTTGCTGTTGCTGTTGCTGGTCTATGAAAAATGTAGGGGAGTCTAACGCGTAGTTGGAGATTGAATGATCGCTGTTTTTGTAAATGGGGGTAAATTCTTGCGAATACAGACTATGGTTTGAGCTATCATCATCGTGGTGGTGGTGGTGGTGGTGGTTATGGTGGTGGTTGTTATGCTGATGGTGATTATGACGGGCGTTGCCGCCATTATTGTTGTTTTCACTGTTTGTCGAAACTGATTCACTCATTGAAAGTGAATACATGTGATCCAGGGGAGACCGTAAATCTTCCACGGCGCCTGGCAAAGGTGGCAATAGCACCTCTTTAAGGGCATGGTCACTTTCCGTTTCGGCTTCGTTTCCGGCTGCAGCTGCAGCCGGAACGGTGGACGACTTGTAGGAAACGTTGGATAGACTTGCGTTGCTTGAATGTCGCGACGAGATGCTCAAACGTGGCTGTGGCGACGAAGATTGTGCCGGGTGGGAATGAGTTATCGCGTGTGGAGCTTGCGTTGCCAGCGGCGGTGGCCGTAGATTACCGTGGGTGAACGACGACTGTACACTTCCCTTAACGATGCAGTCAGCAGTAGAATGTTTCTTTAGGTCCTCCTGTTCCTCAAGAACAATCCCTAGCCCCCCGTATTCACTCATTTATCACTCCTGAAAAAAAAAAAAAAAACAGACTCTTATGGTGTCAAGAAAGAAGATGAGTAATGAACTTTTTTTTTTCCCCTGTAGTTTGGTTCCCAAATTACTGTAGATGTAGATTTAAACGGTTGAACAAACAAACAAAAAAAAACTTTTCAACTGAGTAGTAGTGACACGAGTGGATGGTATATGAAAACCGAAAAAAAAGGGAATCAACAACTCAAGGATGATAAAGACAAATCTCTGTGGTTTGCAAGTGGTGTATTAGCTGTAACGGTTGTTGCCCATGAAAAAGAAACAGTGAAAAAA
Source organism: Lodderomyces beijingensis (assembly GCF_963989305.1). Taxonomy (NCBI): domain Eukaryota; kingdom Fungi; phylum Ascomycota; class Pichiomycetes; order Serinales; family Debaryomycetaceae; genus Lodderomyces; species Lodderomyces beijingensis. The sequence continues at coordinate 1,643,711 of NC_089970.1, forward strand.
AAAAAAGAAAAACAAGAAACAAGAAACAAAATCCCGTTATAAAATGAAGTGGTGATGGCGCTGTAGAAGAGGTTGTAGCTGGGAAGGTGAGGCTCGTCTTCTTCTTCTTCTCAGTGAAAAGACCAGTCTTATAATAAGAACAAGCAGACAAGGGAGGATGTTGGATGTTATATATATATATTACAACCAAAAGTGGACTCGGGCAGAGCCTGGGTCTCTCTCTTTAAAGGAGAAAGGCCATGAAATCTGAGATCTTTCCCTCTGCAAAGGCTAGCCCTCTCACTTACACCTCTCACTATTTTTCGCTATTGTTGGGAAAGCGTTGCAGCAAAAAGTCGTGCAACCTGGCCTTTTTTCCCTCCCAGCCAATTTAACTCCAATTTAAAAAAAAAAATAAAAAGGCAAAAAATAAAAAAAAATAGCCGACAGTGACAATGCAGCTCAGCTCCTCCTCCAGACCTGCCATGTATTCTGTGCTAATGGCCAGGCAAGAACAAAGAGGGCAATCTAGACTGTAGGGGGGTCTTTTTCTTTGTTCATCCAAGGGCGAGCGAGGGTTCGCAACGGGGATCCAACTCAGTCCGATTTGTACTCGTAAAAAGCATCTTGTTGTGCGATTGTCTGGTGGAGAGATGTGTTTCCTCGCCTGGGGACAGGGGGACGAGGCGAGGGGAGGGGGGAGAAGCGTAATTATACCGTTCTTGTGCTGCTGCCTGATAGGCTGATGGGCCGATAGGCTGATAGGCCGATAGACCCATATGCGGCCAATTTACAGCTCACCAGAGTTCATATTACCACCGCCCACCCAAAAATGTCCAGCGCGGGACAACGACGGCTGGAATTGTTTGAATCTATCCAACGTTCAAATTGACAGCGCAAATAACCGCTCCGGTATGACTCTAGCTTCTCTTAAACTTACGTCAATCGTCTTGCTTGAGAGCGCCAGTGTCTCACTTTTGCAAAAAACCCCTAGAATTGCTCCTGGTCTTTTGTTGTTGCCAAAAAAAAAACACCAGGCAAGAGCAGGCAGCAGTTCCTGGCCAAGGCGTACAGGGATGCTTTTTCCCATATCGAGACAACGTGGACCAGATATCATTTTTTTTCTGACATGCTTCCTTTGTCTACAAGAGGAAAAGTTTATCACGAGTGTGAGGGACCCGCCAGAGGGGAAGGGGGCTATGAGAAGAGGCTATCAAGAGCAACACCCAGACCTCCTCCTGTTGCTTCTTTCTTGCCTCATGGCTCATTTATCATCAGCCATGTGAAAGTTTTCAGCGTGTCCCATTCGACAAACTATCAACTCCTTGCAAAAGCCACAACCTTCAATCCGGTTTTTGTTTTTATTTGCCTTTTTTTTTCTTGATTAAAGTGATATGTATATGTGATATATCGCTTCTTCTGGAGGTGAAAAATCCGTTTTATTCGTTTCTAGTCAACATTTTGACAAACAAGGTTACAAGGTTACCCGTGAGATTTTTTGCTTGTTTGGTTTTAAACTTTATCCAGTTGCATAAGAGACGGTATTGTTTGGGCAAGGGTTAAAAAAAATTGTGTGGGTCAAATGGGGAATTTCGTAATGGGCCTCCTGCTTCAAAATCAAACGAGTGTGAGCGTAAGCGTAACTGTAGCTGTGTGTGGCTTTATCATGTGGGAGTTGTTGCAATCAGCTTTGCCGGCAAAGTGCACTACCCGTTTTTCCCTTTTTCCTTCACTGGTGGTTTGGTGGTGAAGAATTATTAATTGCCTGCATTTCAACGTTGTGTCTAAAAATATAATATTATCACCACCCTGGCAACTCCCAACCCACAGCGCAGTTGAGCAAACCAAGCTAATCAAGCAAATTGAGAAAAAAGTTTGGCACTTTTGGCACCTTTTTTAGCAGATGGAAGAATTGGAAATTGGCTATAGAATTCGCACAACTCATGCCGCGAAAGAATTGCCCATAGTTCTAAATATAGCACGACCCCCTCGCTTCGTTTTCCTTGTCCTTTTCTTCCTTTTTGCAACCACCATTGGAAATCAATTCGCTGACATTACCAGTCGTCTAACGCAACAAATCAAATCAAAAAAAAAAAAGAAAGCCATTTTGGAGTCTCCTTTTCTTCTTCCTGCTCGGACCCCCTTGCATCGACTCGTCTCCCAGCTGCGTCGCTCTCCCGCGACATACCTCGCCCTGCGGTAAAATAGAAAAAAAAAAAAAAAAAAAGCAAAAAAAATTTCAAATTTCACCGTTGTGTGTGGTTGTGTTTTCTTTTATCTATTTTTCTTCTTTTGCTATACTTTCTGCAAGTTTCACGTGGATACAATCGAGATTCACGCCAGCGGCTCTAGTTTCATGCCCCCCTCGCGAGTGGTTCCAAAACCCACAGCTCAGGGGGGGTGGGGAGAAGGGATACCATCTTTGCATTTTCAAGTCGAGTTGGGACTTCTTAGTTTACTATAGATATTTTCTCTCCGAATATGTTATGTAGTATGTAAATAAGAAATCAGACTCCGCGCTGTATGGAGATTATATCCCTTTAGAGTTTTAACATCTCATCGTTCAATAATCAGAGGTAATAGTTTTAGAGTGGTTTAACTACTCTTGTTAGTGGTTTAATTGCTGTAGAATGATATTAAAATAGTTATTGCTTTATCAACCATGTCTCAATGAAGTATTATGGTTCTTGCAACTGGAATTAGCGCTTATGATGCCATTAAATGCATACAAACTAACGCAGCTAATACGAAAGGTAATAAGAAATGTAAAGCAAAGAAACGTTGAATAGTACACAAAAAATACCCACCCTTGGTCTTGTCGAATCCCGACCCCCATGGCCAGGGTCTCACCGAAAACAAGCTCAACCCAGGAAAAAAAACGGCTTCCTCTACAGTGCCATATAACGTATCTAGTAGAGTAATTTCCCAAAGCTGAGACTAATGCCCAAGCAAGGGTTTTCTTTGTCTAGTTTGCTCATTCGCTGCCGTGGTATCGAACCTAAGAAAGGGAAAAAGGAAAAAAAGAAAAAGGAAAAAGGAAAAAAGGAAAAAAGGAAAAAAACACTCGCATGGACTCGCGTCAACGCACAGCTTTGCCCGGAAAAAGAGGAGAATTTGCTGGTACTGGGTGGTGGTTGTTTTAGCGTGGATGTCCATGAGGGGAAGAAACGCGAGGTCTACGCTTACGCTTGCGGTGGCATTGACGGTGGCGGAATCTCGTTGTTCTTTTCTCTGTATGCATCGAAATAGGGGAATTGTGCCATGGGGACATTTTGGCGGCTGTCCGAGACGTGGCGCGGGGGGCCACTACCGGGGAAGAGAGAAGCAGCGGAATCTAGACTCGATCTGAACCCTCTCCGAGTGGAAGGGTGGAAGGGTACCAACGTTATCATATGCTTGCTTCAATTGCAGATGACGACAGCGTCTAGCATCTCAAAAATCCAAGGCTATCTTAAAGCTAGCCTCCAGCTCGTTACCGAGAAGATCAATTTGTAGATCAGCTGTAGCAGTGTATATAACTCCTGCTGCTCGACACTAGCGCTCATATCTCATTCCCGTTGACACGTCTTGTCTCACCAAGCTTCCAACACACTTTTTTTTTTTTTGCAGCCGTCGCGCGTCTGTAATAACTGCATCACCAACCAACTCCTGCACTGCGTCCTCCTTCTGCTTGTTTAATTGTTCAAGATGCAGCTTGCCGAGGTACGTCTAAATCAAGCCTAGTAAAAGCCTAGTGAGTCCAAGATTGCTGATCCAACGACCCTCATGCAAGCAAAATAAACAAACCTGATCTCTCACTTTTTTTTTTCTGCTTTACATTCACGCCGATGGCAATTCGACGCACCTGCCACGAGCGATAACCAAAGAACCATCAACTTGCCATTAGCATGAACTCATTGCCTTTTATCAAGAATTTTCTTAGTTTTTTCTATAAAAAATTTTCCGCAGCGCACAAGCAGATGAATGCAACGCTCATAACTTGTGGTTTGAAAAACCCAAACGGCAAAAGGTCGCATGACCGTTGGCCATCGTCAACGCTGTAGCAAAGGTACAAGTCTTGATTCCACAAATCAGAGTTTTCTTGTCCACTTCATCGTGGGGGCCCAAACAAAAATGACGAGGGGGGGGAGGGGGAGGGGCTCATCTAGATCCTGCTGTTGAAACTTGGTCTATTTCGCTTAACTGCGTGTATGAGGCCAGTGTCGATCCCAGTGAGTTTATTATGCTTTCTGTCTGACCCGTTGAAACGTTTGCACTTTGCCAACCGCAGCGGAGTTTGTTTTAGAGCCCGTTCTTCGTACTCTGCTTTGATCTACGCTTTGAACGTGATAACAGAGATGGAACCGTATAGGTGGGAGACTAGCCTGGCCTCTAGTTTTATCAACCCATGGCTTTATTGGCGTGGTTGATCGTTGGAGGATCTCGCTCACGGCGTTCTTTTAGTTAATTGAAGCTTTTGAGGGTGATGGTTCACGGCGGATGGTTTAGGTACCCGTGCGCGATCAACCAATTTTCCTCTCCAACGTTTGATGCCGTTTGCACCAAGAGCTAGATAACCCTAACCCATCAATTCATCTAAACCTAAAAAGAAAAATAAATAAAAAAGATGTGGATTAGTTTGATCGAGGAATCGATTGCTTTCATACAATGTTGGTGGATCTTGATTGGCTCTCCCTATTGCCCGCCCGCTTGGCTCATTTACCAGATGAACGAGATGCCCCTCTCGTCTCTGTCTCGTCACTGGACAATAGCAAGCCCAATGTCAATCCAACCACGTCCAAAAGCTCTACATCTCGATATCCCCCTCCATCAGCACGCCCTCCTGTTTCCTTATTGCGTCAAGATCAGATCTTAAATATCTGACAATAGGATTTTTTATTTTTCACCTGCTAGCCGTGGAGCCCTTACACTCGAGACACAGCATTTTAAGTCACGTTTCGCGAGAGTGTCGATCTCTCCTTTGTCTCACGTTGACAGCAAAGATGGGATATAATAGACCGTATACGATATTTCGAGAGGGGGAGGGGGTGGGGGGGATAGAGAAATGTGATGTGACACATGGACGGACTTCGGGCGCTCTTAAAGCATAGTGTGGAAAAAAAAAACTACTACTCTCGACATGATATATTTTCCATCGTTGATGAAACTTCCAACACTTGAGATGAGCTGACTTTTTTCCACCGTCTTGTCGTCTTCGTCAACTCGCAACGCTGCGGTGGGGACTATGCGTGGTGGGATCCTGGTCTTGCAAATAGCTTATTCTTCTATTCCAAACGCACGTTTGACAAAAATCGCAGCACATGAAGTATTAAAAAAAAAATTAATCAGATGCTGGTGATTGGAGCGGCGTGGCATAACAAGACAATCCCGTGATAATCCTCCCCCTTTCTTCCCCGCCTACATTAAATTGAGCTGTTGCATGAAGTTGCACAAGTGGACCATGAATCTAGACTTTTGTCTGGTGAGCGGTGGGTCGAAGGAGAAGGAGCAGGAGGGGTTCGCTAAAGTGATTTGCCGAGGTGAACCCTGAACCCACGACATCTCTCGATCACGAGTTCCACAGCTGTGCCCAACTTGTAACTTTTCCACTTCTCGGGCATTTCGCGAAATTGAAGGGTCCATTCTGTATTCTAGTAGCCATCGACTCTCTGCGTCGGGTTCCGGTTTCGGTGGTGGTTTTCACGTGCGGTGTCAAGTTGTCTGGGGCATCTACATTTGCGGATCTTTATTTTTTGAAAGGGGAACGGTCCATTTGAATCTGGACGCTACATCCCGCTGTGGTTCATCCCGCTGTGAGCATATCCTCGTATGGCGTTGCTCTCGATTTCCACAGGTTGAAATAGACCCGATTGTTGTGCAACGCGTCACCTGCGGCGTTTTGCACCCAGAATCAACTCATCTCAGCTACACACTAAAAAAAAAAGCACTAGTAAGGAAATATACATTTCCATAGAACGCATTTATCTCTAATGTTTATCCTGTAAATTGTCTCTATTAATGTTGTATAAATTATCCCCCCCCCCCCCTTCCTTCCCAAATCGGTCCTTCTATGTACATGCCAAAACTGTAATGGAAATTGTCAATGAGGTTAGTTTGTTGGTTTTACATCAGAGTCATTGAACGGCTCATCCAAACCCGAGCTTTCCTCTTTACTGCCCTCTGAATCTTCTCCCTCGCGTTTAACTGCACCTGCTTCAGCTTCAGCCTCAGCTTCAACTTCAGCAATGTCGCGATCTTGCTTCTTGGCCAACGCCGCCATGTCCGGCAACTTCTGGTTGGTGACAAAGGGCACGGCAAACACGGAAATCATCGCAAAACCAATGCACATGTAAAACACATTGTGGATCGACTTCATCATCTGCTGCTTGACAAACAACTGCGCTGCGGGATCCAACTCTTTCAAGACTTCGTTCGACGACATCAAGCTTGCCAAATCAATGTGCGACAAACTTTGCTGGATCTCGGCACTTGCACTTTTGATTGCTTTGCCGTAAATGTTCCTCAACGAGGAATTGTAAACCGCATCGGATAACGTCGCCGCAATGGCCGACAAGATGCATCTAAAAAAATTGATGAAAATCGTCGTCATGATGGTACCGCCGGGGGTCTTTGGCGCTTTAATCTGAGCAGACATGAATGCCGGCTGCATCTGGCAGCCGGCGGCAACACCCATGAGAATCAAATATCCAACTTGTTGCGAAAAACTCGAGTCAACTTGCAACAAGGTTAACAACCCGGCACCAATGGGAGCCACGAGACCGCCAAACAAATTCCAGGGCTTGACATATTTAAACTTTTGAATCATGACACCCGAGAAAATCGAGGAAATCACCACGGCGATAATACAGGGCAACAAATGCAAACCTGCACCCATGGCACTAGCATTGCGAATCACTTGGAAATAAACAGCACCATAAAGCATGGTCACGATAAAAGCACTGAACACACCAGAAATGCCAAGGGTCGAGGCGATAATCTGCGGCGTCATAATGACATCGGTGGCAATGATTTGGTTCTTGGAGTATTTGAAGTTCCACACGGCAAACGCAACCAACAATAACGGACCAAGCACAAAACACGAAATCACCGCGCCCGATCTCCAGGGGAAATCGGCAGTGCCAAACGTCAACGCCAACAAAAAGAGCACGCACCCAGCAATCAACAAAAAGGTGCCGAAATAATCAAACTCCTTCAACTGCTGCAAGTAGTTGCCTCTCGGGGTAGGCGGTCTGAAGGAGTACAAAAACACCACAAGGGCAAATCCACCCACGGGCAAATTGATGTAAAACGCCCATCTCCAAGTAACGTGGGTAGTGAAGGCACCGCCAATCAAGGGTCCCAACACCGAAGCCACGGCAAACGTCACCGACATGATCGCCATCCCAATGGGTCTCTTGGCAATGGGGACAACCTCGGACACAATAACAAAAGATAAACCTTGGATACCTGCACCGCCAACACCAGCCAAGACTCGGCCCCCAATTAAGACATTCATCGAGGGAGCCAAGGCGCACATCAACGAACCAGCTTCAAAGATCACCACCGCGGCCACCATGGTCCATTTCCGGCCAAAGATGATGGAGACTTTGCCGAAAGGCTGGATAAACACCGCCATGGTTAAGAGAAACCCCGAGGACAACCAGCCGATATTCTCAAACGAGTTGAACTTGTTGCCCACGGTGGATAAGATTGTCGCCACGATGGTCTGGTCCAATGCAAATAGGAAAAGACAAAGGAAAAGCGACACGAAGCAAAGCACGAGTCTGGTGCCGTGGATATACTGGTCTTCACGTAGCGTCCCGTCGCCGGCATCGGATTCTTTGAAATGTTTCACTTTCTTCACCGAGCTTTGATCTTCGAGATCTATAGCCTGCGGCTGCTGTTGCGAAGCAGCAACTGCTGCTGGTAACTCGGAATTAGACGCAGACAAGGTCGTGCTGATATTGGGAGAAGCGACTTGTTCCTTGGACATCTCAATTTCAACTTCTTCTTTGTTTTTTCCCCTTAGTGGATTTGAGTTGTAGTTGAAAGCAAAAAAAAAAAAAAAAAGCAAAAAACTAGATCTCTTTCAATACCTTCAATACCTTTGGATGATCTTCAAGAGGTGAAAATCTGGGATGAATTTATACAAATCCAAGTTGGAAGTGGAAACAAATAATAAAAGCCTTTGACGTGCAGAACAATACGGCGCTCACACTGCTTCGTTTTTCTGTCTTTTTTCATTACAGCCGCTTCCGTAACTGCGGAAATAACGTGCGTCTTGAGCCCAGCAGGCGCATATACGATTCTGTAGATGTCTTCAATGACAGATCGAAGCCAATGTGAGGGGAGCAGGGTGTAGTCGAGAGCTCCAACTTCCCCATCTCTCGTGGTACTGAGTCACACGTCAAGAGCTTGTCGGAGTGCTGTCTACTTCTCCGCGTTTGGAAACCCCATCAACAGTATATCCTAACGGTTGACAAAGAAGTGGAGTCCACAACGGGAACTAAATCCGGTGCCGCAGCGGCTGCGGTTGTGAGAGTGTGTTTAAAACCGCCTCAGCCGTCTCCCCTCACGAAACGCTTTTAGAGACGGCGCTTTACGTCCGCTACTTGATTTGGAGACAATCCCGAGACATGTTCAGCCACCGCCGAGCCCACCATTTACCAAGGATGCCCTTTATAAACTCCGCGTCTGCAAGGTTTTCGATATGGGCGCCATTTTTTCACAAGAACAACCACCCGTGACCCCTACAGTGTTGCTGGAAGAGTAGAAAGAGATTGGAGAGCGGAGAGAGCGAATCAATCAGCCTTCCTTTTTTTTCACAGTTACAGCAACTCCTTTACTTTCCTTATTTCGTACTCCCAAAAGTTTTTCCTGATGGGATCATACTTGTCCCGCAACAACTCATACTGCCTCACCGAGTCGGTGTACTGCTGCTTCCTTTTGTATATCTCAGCTAGGGACTCCATCGCAAACGAACTCGTGACGTTGCCCTTTTCTAGATCAACAAACTCCCTCGCAAATCCTTCTAGCTCGGTGATGTCCCTGTCAAATTTATGATAGATCCCCAAGAGATAGTTCCACGAACTGGCATTTTGAGGGCACCCTCGTATCTTTTCCTTTGCGTACGCGATTTCGCTCTCCAACAATTCCTTCTTCTTCTCGCCATCTTTCAAATTTGCCTCAGCATGGCTAAATTTCAAAAAGAATCGATGGCTCCATGCACTGTTGTTCAAAAGATCAAGCTCAATTGCCAGATCAACAAACTCGAGCTCCTTTGCGTCCTCGTAAAGCTTAAATTTCTCAACTAGCCACTTGCGATACGTCCAAACGTGGTGATTCTTGGGGTCCGAGTCCAACATGGCCTCCAAAATGGGGTATTCTCGATGCGGATCAAAGATTCGCGTTTCGCGAGCCTCGATGGTTTCCCTAGCTTCATTGCTCAAAAGCTCCCCAATGATCAACTGTCGATAGTTCCAAATCTGGTAATTTTTCTCATTGTCCAACGCAACTTGCTCGCACCAATCCAACTCATCGAAGTAGTTTGTGTTGGGAAGATTCTTCAAGATTTTAAACCTGTAGATCCACGTTGTGTAATGCGACGCCAACGCCTCGATGCCTAGTTCGGTAATGTGTTTCGCTCGTTCGCTATACTCATTCTTCTTCATCAACGCCAAGAGGAGGCCCATCACTTGCTTATACTCAGAATCGTACAAGATCTGGCAAAGCTGCGGCTCCTCGGCGTTTAAGCTCACTGGCGTGACATCTGAGTAGTCAAAAGACCCAAAAGATTCAGAATTTTCCGCCATCTCCTGTCAAGTTTGATGATGCAGATATCCTCAAAGAAAACGCGTCAAATATCGAGGTGTATCTAGGGCAAGTTGTTTATATATAATGTGGCGATATTGAAACTCCGGATGTGGACTCGTTGATATAGGAAATGTTGCACGGTTTATTACCCAATCTGTCAGGGACAATACTTTTCGGAAAAATGCCGGTCGTGTAAAATTGACTGAAAAATAAACCAGCGCTACCAAGTGTAATTGTCAAAATTTCCAACGGATTCCAAGGGGGTTATCGCCACTGGGTCCTTACCCGCAACATTGGAAGCAGATGGAATCAATGGAAGTAAGAAACCACACAAATTGTTCTTCTTCTTGTTTTATTGTATAGCCTTTCTTTTTGACAATCTACATTAGATTGCTGCTCAATAAATCTGAACCCCACTGATTGAAAGAAAGCGTGGGAGAGCTAAAATAAGAACAACCGTGTATCAATTTCTATAAGACCAGTCATATTCCGTTCAAAAATTTTGTTTAAAAAAATAGAATGCCTAGATTAGCTCGACTATCCCCGGGATCTCAATCAATTACATTCATACTAGCATCTTGTCTACTAACTTACTGTTTGTTGACCGTATTCTGTGGCAAAAAGTCGCAATTGCCTATCCTCGTAACCACTTTTGCATTCACCAACATGATTTCTCGGTCTCGCGCGTTCCAGTCACTTGCAAGTAGAGCTCTAGTGTACTTGAAGAATAGATCAGCCACAGCGGCAGCATTTAGCACTGTACCTAGCGTATCGAGCGGTGGTGACAACAGCAAGTCCTTTCACGCACTAAGTGAGCTGCAGAAGATCGAGATCTTGTCTGCTGTCAAGTCGTTGAAAAACTACAAAAGGAGCTCAACCGAGGTCAATGAACGGAGAAGAAAATTGTTTGGCTTGTTGAATTCGAAACAGCAGAAACTCGCCAAGGATGCCGGGTATTTGGAAAAATTGGACTCTATAGACGACGGGATCGCTTCCAATTACAAGCTCATCAACGATGCTGCCGACTACACCGTCAAAAAATATGGCATATCCCAGGACGACTTTAATTTGCTCGAGAAGCAAGAGAAACCAAGCACAGCTAGCGGTAGCAACTACCGAGTGATTGAGGCATTGGGCCATTATACAAGGGACTGGACTCCCGGCCATGTTGGGCTTGAATTGTTGCCAGTTTTCGAATACGTGGCCTCGCAGTTGGAGTTGCTCATTGAGTACCAGCAGAAAAAGGACACGGCGTTGGTGTTTCCTGGAAGCGGACTAGGCAGATTGGCGTATGAGTTCAGTAAAGGCGGCTACGGGGCAGTGTTTGCCATTGAAAGTTCCGGTTTGATGAACTCACTAGTCGACTTCAACTATTCCGAGCTCCCCCCAACGACGCAAAAGGAAAACCAGGCCTATACTATCTACCCTCACATCCACACGAATTCAGATTTTTACAACACCCAATCGCAATTGAGGACTTTTGAATACAAGCCCGTTGGAAGCAGCCACAAACCTGACGCGTTGGTCAATGTCAATGGCGATTTCTTAAACTTTGAAATCCCGGCGAGAAAAAAGTACAAGAATATAGTTGTTGTATCAGTGTTCTTTTTGGACACAGCCGAGAACTTGATTGCGTATTTGGACAAGATCAGCGAATTGAGCACGCCTGGAGACGGCGTTGAACGTGGCTATTGGATCAACGCGGGTCCCTTGAAATACGGCTCAGCAGCTCAAGTGGAATTGAACGCCGACGAGTTGGCTTTTGTGCGTGATAACATGGGTTGGGTTACCGCGAGCTCAGTCTATAGTGTCTATGATCCGTTATCCTTGGGCAACAAGACCGGGTTGGTGGGATACTTGACCGATAAGGAGAGTATGTGGCAAGGCTACTACGGCTTGAATCTTTTCACGAGTTCAAGAAAAGAAAATAAATCGTATAGAGACCCCAACATCTAGATATTCCGTCTAATTTATCCTGTTTTTTTTTTTTTTCAAATTTCTACTTAGCAATGTCTGAGCCTTTGTTGATTTGCACTTTTTTATCCTCGCCACCGCTGATGATTCCAATTTGGTCATTCCAGCACACATCAAAAATCTTTTTGCTAGTCGAGCCATCTTCACGAGTGATGGTGTAAAGGGACTTGTCGGCTCTGACATCCCACACCTTAACCGTACCATCATGCGAACTGGATGCAAACATATTTGCATTGTGAGGCGAGGCACTCAACCCCACGACGAAATTGGTGTGTCCGACAAGTTTGGAGTTGATGATTTCAGATTGGTTGGTGCTGGAAGTTCGTGGATCGTGAAGATTAATGTGACGAGCCGATGAGCCAGTAGCAATCAAGTTGACTTGCGGCAATTGCAATACCGAGAGCAAGGAAAAGCCCGTGGTTCTAGTATCGACGCATCGTGCTGTCACCAAGTCCCACGTCTTGATGGTGTGGTCCTGCGACACCGAGTAGCCCACGGTCGAGTCAAACGCATCGAAAATCACCCCTTCGACTGGCTCCATGTGGCCCAGCAAGAGACCAAGTGGCGAGCGGCGTCTTATAGTGGAATCTTGCAAGGCCATTTTCCTCCTTTTCTTGGACGAAGTCGAGACAACATTCGAGTCGTATTCGGGAATCTCGATTTTCTTCATCTCCTTGAAGTTTGTAGACCAAAAACCCACATTCAAGTCATAGCCTGCACTTAGTATCCTCTTTGTTCGATGATCGACGGCCAAATCAACCACTGGTGCCTTGTGACCTTCCAAAATGGCCAACGTCTTGCCATCTTCCAAGCTCTCCTCGTCATCTTCCTCTCCTTCTTCATTGAGGTCTTTTACACCTTCATATGAAGTCTTCCACAATCTCACTTGTCTGTCGTTCCCGCTCGACACGATTCGAGTCGGCGATATCCATTTGACCGACTTGACTGGCGCCGAATGTCCCACGTACTGTTTCTCTACTTTCCCCGACATGTTGTACGTTCGCACGACTCCATCGTAGGAGCCACTCAAGATCTTGGGGTCCGAGATTGCGAGCTGGGACGCAGTGACAGCTTCCGAAGCTCTGTTTATCGAATCGAGGGATGAGATCCAGTCGTCGTTCTGGAACGATGCTTGGAAGCTGGGCGGTAAGATGGCTCGCGTGTATTCAATCGTTAGAAACACTTCATTCGACAATCCATTCTGCACGAGATAATCATTAATCGAACTTCTTAAAAGCTGGCCGTTTATGAGAAAGTTGAACGGTACTGGTTTCCTTTCCCCTGCCAGTTCTTCGCCCTGCTTGTAGTTGCCAAGGAAATGGTTTACAATCTCCGATAAACCAAATCTCTTCAACGACACTGGCACGTAAAGTGGAGTTTCGTCAACTTTCAAGCGATCGTCCTGCTCATTGGTGGTAAACCTGATCTTTATCTGGTTCTTATCCGTTGACATGTTTGTATTTTTTGTAATTTTTAGCCCGGTCTTCTTGGAGATCACGCTCCGTAAAAACACACACTTGGGTTCGTGGTGGACCTCTAAATTTTTCAAGGTACCAGCACCATCTCATCGCGAAGAAAGAGAGTGCGTGCTACCGGAAACGCTGCTACGCATACAAGATGAGGCATCTCAATTAGCAGTTCCTAAACACAACAACAACAACTACTACAACACCACCATTCACCCACGGCAGTGACAAAGGGGAGTCTCTGTCTCCCTCTCACTCTGTCCTTATTGACTTTTTTCTCTTTTTCCACACCGCCTCAAAGTGTCAATGAAAGATTGAGCCTGCTTCTTCTCCACAAGATGTCATCTCGGAGTCCTGGTAAGCTGGCTTTTGTCACCAACCTGCTGACACACCTGGCAAGGATCACCCCCCAAGTAGCAGACTGGACGGCTTTAAAGTCAGTTCGCTTCATTCTCGCCAAAATGGGCAGGATGTGGATCTTGCTGATGGTGTGCAAATGGCGCGAATAGATGCATCTCTTATGGAAAACGCCAAAGTCAGAAATGTAACCCTTGGTGCACAAGTTTTTCAATGCTCTTCTGACTCGTTTGAATCTTCTTGTTCTGGTTAACCTTGGCGGTGGAAGCGACCTCATTTTTCCTTAGAAAAACCTCTCGGAAGCTTGAAACAAGCGACTTGTTTTTTTTTTTCAAATGAAGCACCTGACTACTCTTACCAAAAGTAAGACAACAAATAAAGCTCTGAGGAACACGGTTGATCAAAAAGAAAACGAGCTGGCTCTGGCAAGGCTGAAACTTTGGGAAATTAACAATGGTGCTAGTAAGAACCTCAAATAGTGCCAAATTCAAGGGACTTATATAGTTTTTTTTTTTTTACTTCCCACAGCATACCATATATCTCAACGAAGAGGCTGCAAAACAAACACTAGGGCCCCAGAGATTTCATCTCTCATCGGTATGGCCCAGAAGCCTTATTGCTGCAAAAAAATGGACATTTGTAGAAGTGTGCAGCAGGATGTTGCGCTACCGAGAGTTGCAACAAATTTTCTCCGCGGAGCGAAGCCCTTTATCTCGATGAGATGGGAAAAAGATGGAATGCACCATTTTTTGATACTTTTCCCACGGGGCTGAACTCGTTGCCTGTTTTTCTGTCGTTTTCAAGTATAAAGCAAGACTTTAAGTTTGGTTCATCAGGTTGTTCAACTGAGCGGAAACTTTGAGAAAAAAAAACAAAAAAAACAACCATCTACACAGATATATAAAAGAACCATGTCAGCTAATCTCGAGGATGTTCCAATTGAAGTCTCCAAGGTCTTTGACACCATCTTGGTCTTGGACTTTGGTTCCCAGTACTCCCATTTGATCACTCGTCGTTTGAGAGAGTTTCAAGTCTACGCTGAGATGTTGCCATGCACGCAAAAGATTTCAGAGTTGTCGTGGAAACCCAAGGGGATCATTTTATCTGGTGGACCATATTCCGTTTATGCTTCGGATGCCCCACACGTTGACCATGACATTTTCAAATTGGGCGTTCCAATCTTGGGTATATGTTACGGTATGCAGGAGTTGGCGTGGATCAACGGGAAAGGAGTTGCCAGAGGAGACAAGAGAGAGTATGGGCCTGCCACGTTAGAAGTCAAGGACAAAAATTGCGCCTTGTTCAAAAACGTCGACCACTCGCAAGTTTGGATGTCCCACGGAGACAAGTTGCACGCCTTGCCAACCGGGTTTGAAGTCGTTGCAACCTCGGAAAACTCGCCTTACTGTGGTATCGCCAACGAAAAGGAGCAAATCTTTGGAATCCAGTTCCACCCAGAAGTCACCCACACCTTGCAAGGCAAACAGCTCTTGAAAAACTTTGCTGTTGACATATGTCGAGCAAACACCAACTGGAGTATGGAAAATTTCATTGACACGGAAATCGCCAGAATCAGAAAGCTTGTTGGTCCTACTGCCGAGGTTATTGGTGCTGTTTCCGGTGGTGTTGACTCCACTGTTGGAGCCAAGATTATGAAAGAGGCCATTGGCGACAGATTTCACGCCATCTACGTCGACAATGGTGTCATGAGATTGAACGAAACGGAAAGCGTCAAAAAGACTTTGGATGAAGGGTTGGGGATCAACTTGACCGTTGTCGACGCCGGTGATTTGTTCCTCAGCCGATTAAAGGGAGTCACTGATCCTGAAAAAAAGAGGAAAATCATTGGAAATACTTTTATCCACGTGTTTGAAGACGAAGCTGCCAAGATTAAGCCACACGACGGGTCAGAGGTCGAATACCTTTTGCAAGGTACTTTGTACCCCGATGTCATTGAGTCGATTTCATTCAAGGGACCATCGCAGACCATCAAGACCCACCACAATGTCGGCGGTTTGTTGGACAACATGAAGTTGAAGTTGATCGAGCCATTGCGAGAGTTGTTCAAAGACGAAGTGCGTCATTTGGGCGAGTTGTTGGGGGTTCCTCAGGACTTGGTGTGGAGACACCCTTTCCCCGGTCCAGGATTGGCCATTCGTGTTCTTGGCGAAGTCACCAAGGAACAAGTTAAAATTGCTCGTGAAGCCGACGCCATCTTCATTGAAGAGATTAAAAAGGCTGGCTTGTATAGACAAATCTCGCAAGCGTTTGCCGCGTTGTTGCCGGTGAAATCTGTTGGTGTTATGGGTGACCAAAGAACTTACGAGCAAGTCATTGCCTTGAGAGCTATCGAGACTGTTGATTTCATGACCGCAGACTGGTTTGTTTTCGACGCAGCCTTTTTGAAAAAGACCGCCTCGAGAATCGTTAACGAAGTTGACGGAGTTGCCCGTGTGACATATGATATCACTTCGAAACCACCAGCAACCGTTGAATGGGAGTAGAAAACAAAAATCAAAAAATCAAAAAATCGAAAAACCAAAAAATCAAAAAATCAAAAAATCAAAAACTAAAGCAAGGTCAATAGAATATTTTTATCTATAAATTATACGTTTTCTGTCGAAGCACTGTAGCGATAACAAATGATCCATCGTGAGATATACTTAGATGAAATTTTTCGTCCAGCATCTCCAAGTCGTCATTCCACACAAACGGTTTGCCTTGCGAGTCATGGTACCGGTACCAATCGTTGAAATTGAAAACCAGCTGCTCCGTGGGATTCAAAGTTTTGAAAAGTGCCTCTTTGGCAGCCCATGCACCAGTCATGTACTCGACTTGTCTCTCTGGCTTCATGGTTTGGAACCGGGGGTGTTCATGTTTCGGATGTAGGATCCTCTTCCCTAGTCTTGCAGCAAACGATGAGCTTTTATCTTTTAAAAGATGCTCGAATCGAGACTTTTTCACAATGTCAACACCGATTCCCAACACTAGCCCAACTTTCACCATTTCCTCGTCATGCGCTCCTTGTAAATCTTTCTTTTGTTTTCTCTAGCATCGACTTGACTTGTGTGGAGTGCATCATTGGGCATAAAAACAATCGCCGCGGCCGCCGCGGCTAATGATTTTTTTGATTTTTGATAATCTGTTTTTCCATCTCCGTTTGCTTCATCTTGTTCTTCATCGGAGGCCAACCTTTTTGTTAGTTAGTTCTTGTTTTTCAATCCCGAGAGCCATGGCATCCTCCATTAGTGGGCCGGTACCGTTGCCCCAGTCCAAGTATGACTTGAACAGTTATTGGGGCAGAGTCAAGCATTGCGCCCAAATATCAGATCCGGCCATGCTTCTCAACACCAAAAAGGACATTGAGACTGCAAAAAGACAAGTCTGGGACTACAAGAATGGCGTCACCTCGAGCATGACTCCCGAACTCTGGCGGGCCAAAAGGGTGCTTGACTCCACTTTGCACCCCGATACGGGGGAAACTGTCTTTTTACCATTTCGAATGTCGTCGTGCGTGCTATCGAACCTTGTTGTCACGGCAGGGATGCTCACGCCCAATTTGGGCACGGCGGGAACGCTTTTCTGGCAAATTGCAAATCAGAGTTTGAATGTGGCAATCAACACTGCTAATTCCAACAAGTCGCATCCACTTACCACCAAACAGATTGCCGTCAATTATACAATGGCAGTGACGGCATCGTGCGGGGTGGCGTTGGGATTGAACTCGATAGTGCCAAAATTGAAGCACTTGAAGCCCAACACCAGAATGATCTTGGGAAGGTTGGTGCCGTTTGCTGCCGTTGTCTCGGCCGGTGTCGCGAATGTCTTTTTGATGAGAAGCGAAGAGTTGAGAAAGGGAATCGCCGTGTACGACCGAAACGGGAACGAAGTGGACAACTCGAAAACTGCTGCATGGTACGCCGTCGGTGAGACCGCTGCAAGTAGAGTCATCAATGCGACTCCCATCATGGTCATTCCACCGCTTATACTTGTCAGGTTGCAGAGATCAAGGTTGTTGAAAGGCAAATCCAAGACAGTTGAGACGTTGACGAATATCGGGATAATCTTTGTCACGTCCTTGGTAGTGTTGCCGTTCGCACTAGCTGTGTTCCCGCAAAGGGAAGTGATTGCAGCTAGCAAATTGGAACCCAAGTTTCACGATTTAAGGGACAAGAAAGATGGACATCGAATCACGGAATTGGAGTTTAATAGAGGTATCTAGGAACTTGAAAAGAAAAAAAAAAAAGAAAACAGTAAGGAGGTGGATGGATTACCAAAATTTCCACCCAGGGACATTTTCAATCGCGAGGGCATTTTCAATCTCGTTCCGGCTCTTGTACAGGCAAAACAGCTCCAAAGAGAGTGCTGTTTCTGCTTGTGTCTCTTTTACATTTGTAGCAAAAAGCATGCCAACGCCTTTAACACCCAACGACGTTTCAAAGCTTTCGAATCCTGCTTCTTCAAATTCACGCACAGCCTCCTTGATTTGGTCTTCCTCGACATTGGGGGCCACCAAAGTAATGGCACATCCTCCACCGCCAGCACCGGTCAATTTTGTTGCTCCAAGCTTGTGTTTGTCGCCAACAATTTTCACAGTCTCCAACGACGGGTGCGAGACCCCTAACGACACGAGCAACCCATGGTTCATGTGCACTAGTTTACGCAAAATCGCCACCTCGTGGTCCCCAAACTTTGAAGTCACCATCGTGTCGTGTGCTTTGCGCGCAATCTTGTCCATGGCATCGAGGATGGGAGTGACAATGGCCGGGTATTCCCTGTTCAACACGCCGACTCCCGCAACGAGTTCTGCTGTGCTCTTGGGCACTTTTGTATTTGTAAGCAAAAGCTTTATAGGTGGCAAGTTGCGTATGTTGGTTCTTGAGGCAGGCTGGCCCGGTGTAGACGATTTTTGAAACATAACTGCTCCACCATAGGTGGCAACAGCATTATCGATCCCAGAAGGGTTCCCATGGAAACATTTTTCGCCAATGAGCGACCAATCGTTGATAAAGTGCAAATCGTGGTCATTACCCTCATCATCACCTTCAGGCTCGAGATCAGTCTGGGACAATTGCGGGTCAGCGATCCAGTTGCCGAGCTTCGCCAACGCCGCGGAGAGGCACACGGCCGTGGATGCAGAGGAGCCCAACCCAGCTCCGATAGGCAACGTCGATCTCACAACAAATGTGTTTCCCTCAGGCATATTGTAGCAAAGACTCGCATACAAGTACAAGAAGCAAAAACACGCAATATGGTGCATCTTGTTGTTCAGAATACCCTCGAGCAACGGTGACAAACTGTCGACTATTTCCGGCTCCAACTCGGACGGTATCTGGGGTCGTCCTCGAGAATCAAATTTCTGGCGCTCCTTTATCCTGCTCCAGGGGATCTCTCGCTGGTCCCATGAATGGTCCAAGTCTATGTCTGGAAACTTCAATCGTATAATGTTGGCATCACTCGAAGGTGAGACTAGTAGGTAACATCTCAAACTCAACGCAGCAGCAATTGCCGATTTCCCGTAAACGGCCGAATGTTCACCAAACAAGATCACTTTCCCGGGAGCATTGACTGCAAACGCTCGCAGCTTAGTGGTCATTATAGTGGGCAAAAGTTTCGTCCGTGGAGTGGTGATTCACTGCAAAATGAAAAAAAAGGCGCCCCATCTCTTTGTTGATGTTCTGCCAACATAGAAAAAAAAAGAGACGAAAATAATACCAAGGTTGGATGCAACATCTCAGTCCCTGTGTTTTAGCAACCACCAACTTATCGAGACAATCACACTTTACGTGGTGGTGGGATAGGTAGAAGAAGAGGTCAAGAACAATTCTTAGAGTAAGGAGGGTAGGATTATGACCGCGTCGCTAGTAGAGACAGAGTCTGCGAGAAGCACGAAGTTGCCATTGAAACCCATCCAACCGACGCAATACTGGACTTTCGAGAATGCGCTCTCGCTAATCAAGGACTGTCAAGACCCGTACCTTCTGGAAGCGATCAATGAGTTTCTTTTACTTACGCAGAGTGTTTTGCTAAAACCTACGCCGTTCCAGGATGACGGCAAACCAACAATCAGGGCTGGCGCCACGGAGATGTCGTTGAGAGGGATTCTTTACACCGAGATCACAAGTCAAAACATCGAGGATGCCAAGTTCATCGAGAAAATACTAGGTTTTAATCTCGATGAAATTGTCAGGGTCATTGTCCAAACGAGCAAAAAGATTCCGTCAAAGCCATCGCGCTCGTTCAGCTTCAAGAGCAAGTTGAGCGACGATATGGAGCTCGAGACACGTCACGGGCGCATCCGGTTGTATATCTGGAACATCTTGAGAGAACAACGAACGATTTTGAAAATCGCCCGCGAATTGGTTGGAAACAAGACAAATCAGTACGCGTCGTCAATCATTCGCAATTTGGGGAGAGAGATTTTCTTATCGGACAAGTATCTAAAGTCACTACTAGACTCGATACGAGCATCGTCTCGAGACATAATCAATAATGCGTCTCAGAAAACTGGATTAACGACTCAAGTCGATCAAACCATGCACAACGAAGCAGTGCTATACCTAATAGAGTTGTGCAAGATCTTGTTTGAAATATCGCTTCAAAACCCCTTGGTGGATAAAGATATTGTGCAAACATGGTTCGAGATTTTAAAAGAAACCGACTTTGCAGTTGCGTTAGGGCTCCACTTGAAGCATCGCGAGTCCTTCGAAGTACTCCAAGCTTTATTCACACTCATCACTATTGCATTCTTGGATCTAGAAAACAGCTTTGATTCAGTCACGGGCGAAAACAAGTCCCTGTACATGAGCAATGTCGGTGCGTTCAGCCTGATAAATGAAATCGTTACGAGCGACTACAACTGCAATTCTGTCATTTCGTTTGCGTGGAGCATAATACTCCTTAGAAAACGATGTTTTTTGGAAGAATTTCCCGACTCGCCGATTTCCAAGGCTTTTCAAGAAAACAAAAAATTCACAATTGCTGGCATCGACTTGGCCATGGAACGGCTAAGCAGCAAAATAAGCCCCTCATCCTCATCCTCATCCTCATCCTCCTCTTCAAGTGCAGACGTCTTTGTGGCTTTGCGGGCATTGAATCGGACATTACGCTACGACAGCGTTTACTCGGCAGTTCTTGCCACCGTCATTAGTGCGTCGCTCCTGCTATTAGACTTGGATCTCGAAATCACAAGTTGCATAGCTGAAATCTTGCGCAATTGTCCCCACAATGTTGTTGAAAACTTTTTTGCCAGTGCAGCATTCTCCGAAGCACTCATTATTGCAAGAGCAAAATTCCCGCTACTTTTGTCACCTTATATCAAATTGGCCAGCACCAATGGAAATTTTGCGTTGCACGAACTCGACTCCTTGAATTCATATATCCAAGTTTATAAAAGGGACCAGTTTGACAAGCTATATAAAATAGATGATCAGGATCCGGAGTTGATCAAATTGAAGGAGGAGGTGTTGGTGAATCCACCTTTTGAATCAAACAAAAAATTAGCCTTGGCTTTGGCTCCAGGGACCACCGCGAAGCTTTTACCCGCGGCAAAGCCTGATGAAGTATTGGTGACCTTTTTGTATCAGTACAATGGATGGGCATTTTTAGGTCGAGTCTTGCAGAATATATTCAAAATTGCCAAACTCGATCCGCTTCAAGAAGAAGTTTTAATCACCATTTTTGAATTGATGGACAGTGTCTGTTTAGATAACGACGCGAGCGAAGTCAAATTGGTCTTGGAAGCAATGTCGGCATACATTGACACCTCCGACGTTTTTGAAGCTATTTTTTCATTCTTTGAACTGGCGTTGCAACGCAGGAATTCAGCGTTGATAACTGTAATTGTCAAATTATTGACTGATTTGGTTCCCGTTGTGCCTTCTAAAATATGGCCCTATTTGTCGCGATCATCGCTATTCTCGCGCGATGGGAAAGAAGGGATGGCCATCACCCTTTTTGGAGCTGTGGAAATGGTTAATGGAGACTATGGTTTTTCGCTATCGCTTGTGAAAATGGCACTGGCATTGGTTGCAGACTGTATCACCTTGGACAACCCATCATTTCGCCCCTCACGATCCAGAAGTGAGAGCTTGTCTGAGATTGTTCTGTACTTGGTTTTCTTGTTTGAGAATTTCACATACTGCCCGTTCAACTCATTCGCCGAAAAGTTGGAATTGGGTGTCTTGTTGCTCGACGTCTTTTCCACGATTATCGCTACTGCATATGGTGTCAAGAGAGGAGGGTTGGCGCTGCTGCTGCTGTCCTCCAGCGAAGAACCAGTGGCCAAGGTTTTCCACCGGGCATCCTTGCAAATTTTGGAGTCGTTTTTATCAACCGATATCAACTGCGCCCGATCCGCGCTTCCGCTTTTAAGGACGATGGAGAATGTGGCCAAGGATTTGGATTTATATGAGCTCACCGATACTTCTGGATTTTGGCACGACAGATGGATCCGTGCTGTTTTTTCATTCAGTCAACTAGCACTCAACTTGAGGACTTCCTTGAATTTGGAACCGCTGGCTTTCGAAAAGGAGCTTTTTGCCAAGGCTTCGTCCATTGTCATGATATTTGCAGAAGTGGAGTCATACCGTAAGGTTACCATTGATCTCCTCTCGTGTCTTATTAGTGGGAAATGGAGAGAAAGTGGGGAAACTGGAGAAATTGGAGGTGCCCCTTCGCTCTTGTCACACTTGGGAGAATACACGGCACAAGTTATCAAAGATGCAGTTGCCGCGGGGTTGGACAATTCGTTTGAAGATTACAAGATCAAGATTGCGATCCATGATTTCATCTGCGCCGTAATGACCAGCGACCAAACCGGGCTAGTAGTATTGTTCAACACGGGTAAAGATGCGTTTGATAGATACCAACATCATGCCAAGGCCTCAGATGCTGCAAAGAAGCAAACCGAAAATGATGTTTCGGTTATCCAGCTTTTGAAGAAAAACGTGCGAGATATGAAGTATTACCCCAACTCCGTCAGTGTTCACTTGGTTGATGCGCTTGCATTGGCGTGCGACAAGTGGTCCACTGTTCGAGAATACAAGTACGACGAAGAGTTTATCTCGTTGCTTATAGATAGGGTGAGAATCCAGATTACAGACCCACCTGCTTCACCAGAGATGTTAATCAGTCGGTGTTATGAACTCAAGTTGATTGCCAAGATCCTTGATATCCTAGCTTTGTATTTATTCACCACCAAGAATGAAAAATGCAAGCACCAAATCATTGATTTTCTCAACTCGGATGAGTTTATCGAGATTGCAGAAAGAAAACTCACCATTAGCCATAACCAGCTGACGACACTACATTTAGGGTTGCAAACTTCCTTTCATGAAGCATTTCCCGATCTCAAGCTCTCGCAATTCCTAAGTCCACCGGGTAAAAGGAATCGAGTCGGGGTCAATGTAATTTACAACCTTGCATTGATGGATACCTTATTCAAAAACCACGATGACTGGGTCCAGCTTCGCGAGCAGGTTATTGCATCCAGTATAACCACCCAGTTTATCACTTCGCAAATGGAAAGTGCCAAGTCCCTCGGTATATTGATGGCCAGTTTTTGTCGTCGTTACGAGGGCAACAAGTTGAACACAAATTTGCTCAAGTTTGTCAATTTCTTGTTGCAAACGGACATCAACACTGATGAAACTGTCTCACTGAAGGAGTTTGACCAGATTTACTATGAAAGGATTGAGTTGGCTTTTTATTTGATTTATTCGTTTTATTCCAGAGGCAAGGTTGCCGGACAGGAAAAAGTTGTATTCGATATCATCAAAAGCGCGGGCACTTTATTAGTTGACAAGAAGAAGAAGGAGAATAAGAATAAGAGCATGATTACTAGTGGGGAGCTGGCGCAGTCAAGAGATGTGGAAAGGTTTTTGTTGAGGATTGTGTTTTGTGCATTGCTGTTGATCCAAGACAGCTCTGGAATAGTGTCGGAGTACATCAGTGTGTTTAGAGACTTGTTTGAGTCCATAGTCATCAAGGGGTTGAGAAGCATTGCTATTGACTTGCAAAACGACATTTCCTTGTGTCGTCGAGATGAAACGAAACTTGCAAACGCCAAGATCACTGAAAGGTACGATGATCTCCTGTTGATTTTATCGATTTTGCAAGTTTTCGCCAAGCTCAAATGTAATGGCTTGATGTTGCAGCAGGCGATAGTCAAGTTGATTGAGCAAACGGGCACCATAACCACCTTGTTACAGATGTTCACTAACTCCTTGCTTCCTGAAGCTGTAAATGACAAGTTTGCCATAGCACAGCTCAGTTTGGAGTTTTTGCGCCAGATGATGTTTGTTCCTGCGGTGGCCTCCAAGATCGTCTCATCGGGTCTTTTCATCACGTTGTTGGAGAGCCCCGCTTCGCAACCGATTCGAGCTGGAGGGTTGTCTGTTGCGCACGAGCCGGGACATTATAATTTATGGGTGAATGGCTTCTTGCCCACAATCATCAGCAGCATCTACGCCTTGGGACCACTTGTGTTTCCCGAAGTTTGCGTTGCATTGAGGTTACTAGGTAAACAGGTTGAATTTGCCATAAACAATTGGGAAGCAGGTAATATCTCGACTAGTGCCGTCTCCGAGATGAATCAGATTTTGGTCATTTACGATTTGTTAAACTCGGCAAATGTTCCTGTTGACATTACTGGCGCTGCCCCCATTGCTGATTTCCCAGGATTGGAGACGGCTGAAAAGAGAGATGATTTGCTTGAAAGTTTAAACAATTTATTGAAACACCCGAAACATCTCAGATCGAGGATTGCCAAATGCAATGAAAACCAAACGATTGACGAGGAAATGGTGAGACATATCGTCGCTGCAATCAGAGACATGAATGGTATACTTAACTAGAGAAAAAAAAAAGAGGGGGTAACTATTGTTCTATAAATTTTATTTGTCTATACATGAATGACAAAAACCAAAAGGAAATCATTATTTGAAGTAGTAATTCTTGTTTGTAATTTGAGGCACCTCTGCGTCTGGCTGAGGAGGGGAATCGTCGAGTTTGGTATCGAACTCCAGCAAATGGCCCGGTGATCCTTTAATTGTAGTGTTGGCAATAGCAGGCAACAGCTGCACTTTTTCAGTGGTGCCAACCTGGCCCAGAATCAATCTCTGCCAACTCTGATGACAATCCGCAACAACTTGCAACGCCTCCCGTGCCGATTTATACTTTGCCTCAAACGCAAATCGATTTGCAGCTTTCCCATCCGCTAACTTGTAATCCTTGAACCATTGTCTCGTGGCGCTCAACAACCCCGGACACAAAGTCTCGACATCGTCAATGTCATTCACCAGCGACGCAAGCGGATCACGCACGTCCACGACAACGACTTTCCAATCCAACTCGCCATCGTCAATCAACGCCAACGCACCCAAGATCTTGACGCGCCTCACGTCGCCCGTGTGCAAGATGTCGGAGCCAATCTCGCACACATCAAGCGGATCGTTGTCGCCGTATAATCCCGCGTGCTCCTGCGTGGGGTCCTCCCACGTTTGAGGAAAGGCGCCGTAGTTGTGGATGTAGCCGTGGTAAGGGAACAAGTTCTTGACGAAGCGCACCGCGTCCAGCTTGACGTCCTGCACGATGGGGTTCGCGGGGAGATGAGGCGAGATCTCGAATTTGGCGTTGGACCAGCGCGGGATCTCGCAGACAAAGTTTGCTTCCTGCGTGCCAAGGTCGAGGTCCAAGGGGATGTCGTGGAAGTAGGATAGGAGTTTGCCGTCGGTGGTGGTGGCGTAGTTGGCGTAGGTGGTTGTGTATTTGATTCCTTGGCTTTTCGCAATGACCGAGGGTGGTAGTCTCAATGGTGGGGATGCAATTGAAGTCGATGATGATGACGATGTGCGGGACAAATGGAGGTGGTTGTTGGTCAAGGAGAGTCTTGTGATGGCTTTGGTGACACTATGGTTCCCTCTCGGACCTGCCTGCGACATTGTTGCTCGTTTAATCCAACTTGAGAACATGGAAGGAAGGAAGAAAAAGGAAAAAGCGGAACCAGGCTGGATATTTATCTATCGTTCTGGAAACTTTGGTTCGCCTATGCGGATACAATAGAGCTCTTCCGCTTGTCACTCTCCTTCTCTCTCCGGCTCTTTCCACCCCCCGCATTATCTCGTTTGTCTTTTTTTCTCTTTTTTTTCACATTCTTTCCTGTGAGAGTTTGCTTGATGTTTCTGGCGGTATCCATGTGATAGCATTGCTCGCTCATATGGGATCTCCAGCAGAGTTATCAGATTCATACCAGTCGACTTCTTTTACTGTTCTGAATACAGAATTCTGGATATAAATATCACTGTCTTTGTTTACTTAGATCTACAGCTTATCAAAGATTCTTTTTTCTTTTTCCTTTTTCTAATTTGGTGGTTTTCCGAGGAAAACGATTTCACCCTTTTTATTGAAAGCAGCATTTTCATCACTGATTCTAACGATTCCTTCCAAGTGCCGGATTTCAGTCTCAGCTAGGTTCATAGGATCCCTGGGTATCCAGACACCGGGACACTCGGCCGAGATTGCTGGTGCGTCGTATGCGTGTTTATTGTCCTTCTGCTCTGGTTCAATCATGAATGTGGCAGGTAGTAATCTCTTTGCATGGCGGAAATTGAGAAACACATCGGGCCGCATGAATTTGACAATTGGATTACTGGACTCCGTTGTTTTATAATCGCGATCTGCAAGCAAAGGCACCACCGAGAGCTTCATTTCGTTGACATTTGCCTCTGGGTCGTGACTCTTGATGTCATTGAGTAGCTCCTCGTGGATTTCGTGTTCACGCACTTGCTCATTTTGGTATTCTTTTTCAAACTTGGCATCGTATTTCCTGTATCGCTTCTTGTCCAAAACTTTCGACTTGAACTCGGAGTTGCCGATATATGAAGGAGTATTGGAGATGCCGTCGAGGGCTCGCATGGCATCTAGTGGTACCACTTTCAACAAATGGTTGAAAGCTTGGGACAAATGGATATGAATGAATACAGTTGCAGCTGTTCCAATAGCTTGCAACACAATTGGGCCCCAGCCTTTGCCCACGGCAAACATACCAAGCATGCAGACCTGGCCAATATATATACCGGTGAAGGTCTGGAACAATGCGCGAGGAAAGTGTTGGCCTCTAGTGTCGGGACTTGGAACAAAACAGTAAATCAAATTGTGCATGTAGGCAATGTAGATGAGGAAAAAGGCAACGCAGGCAAAGATGATGATCAATGGTGAAATAACCGAATAAATCAAAGTTATGCAGGCCAATTGAGTAAAGATGGGGAAGACCGTGCCCCACAGCACACTCCCTAAACCATTATATCTGTTCCACTTGTCGCGGACTGTGCTGTCCAACAAGTATCCCAAGATGTAGTACAAAAATAAACCCACAATTTGGAACAAGGCACCTCCGGCAACCGTCATACCTTGCAAAATCAAGTACGAGATGTAGAAATTCGACGACAATGGCAACTTGTCGGCCAAGATGCCCATTGCCGAAGTAGGTTGCTCGACGATTTTGGTCACGGTGGCAGTTGCCGATGACGCCAACGCGGTCACCAAGAAACCATTCACCATCAAGAATCCGAAATAGGCGTTTTGAGTGTAGAGCTCAACAGTTTGGGTCGAGATGCAACCTGAGATCTTGGCCAAAGCCCGGATAATCATGGGCAACAACATCATCAAAAGCGACAACAATGCAGTTGGTAAAATACCGGTCACGACACCAAAGAGCTGCGAGGGCAAGTTTTCGATCCATCTCAACCAGGGGAGCTTATCTGCCAAATAGGTGAAATTGGAAATAACACCGACAAATGCCACGGGAATAGCCCAGAATACTATAAGAGCTACGATGGCAGCAAACGACAATGCTCTTCTAAAGATCCTTTCCCACCAAAACATCCGCAAATTCATCCAATTGATGTCGCCTGGTTCATAGCCAATATACGCGGGAGCCATCCTCATTGGGTTGTGGCTCGCTGTTGCTTGGTACGCAATCTGGGCATGATATTGCGACTCAAACTCTACAAAAATGGAATTTAGCGGTTTCACGTGTCGAAACTTTTTCTGCTGTTGCTTCACTTCTTGGTTCAAGATGGGGATTCTTTCTTGACACCATCTAATCGTGTCTGCCTTTTTGGAAAAAAAGCCACCGGTTTTAGTGCGTGGTCTTTTCTTTTCTGGGACATAAGCACTAATTTCATCTGCTGGTTCCAAGAGCAATCCCTTTTTATCTGCTTTCATCTTTGCCTTGACGGCCATTTTCAACAATTTGTTTTCTGCCGCTTCCAACTTGGCAACGACTGCGGCTCTTTCCGAGACCATCTGTTCCAATTTTCTTGAAGTCCTGGCCACGTAGATTCTTTTCACGCCGTTAAACACCTTGAACAATTGCTTCTCGTCCAACAAAGTGTCTGGAACACCTTGGAACAAGACTGTTTTGGAAGAGAGCTTCGTGGCATACTTTGGCGACGATAAAACAACATTCTTTAGCGAATTGTAAAAAAACAACTCGCGGTAAATGACGTACATCACTGCACCGTACCAAATCCACCCAATAAACACATGAGCATAGTATCTGTGATGGTCCTTGACGTTGGCAATTGACAACTGGTCAAACCCTTTGTTTCCCAACCCATTTGCCGCATTTATGGGTAAAAGGATGATCCACATCAATAAGCCAAACAAGAACAAAAAGGCAAATGTTCTCAAATATCTCAAGAAAAAGTACCCATCTAGACCCGATTGCTGGAGAACAACCGAGTCAGGTTTCGTCAAGAGGACAAATATCCATCGTATTGGATCTCGCGGCAACGGCTCGGGTTTTTGGTCCTCGGGCACCAAATCGAACGACGAGGATTTAGGGCTGTAGATACGATTGAACTTGAGTCTCAACACCAAATAGCCCGCGACAAAACAGCCAAATAGAACCAAGTTTGCCACCAAGGAGGACACAACCGTCGATGTCGATTGACTACTGGTGGCAATTTCCGACATGATACTCTGACTGACTGGGTGATATCGAAGTCGATCTGGGCAGGTGTGCTCTCGCTCTAGTTTTTTTTTTTTTTTTATGACCTCGATGGGTTGGAAAGGGGGGAAGGTGGAGGGAGGGTAAAGCCTTGATGTGTTCGTGATTCAAATGGTTGAACGAATTAAATTAAAAAAAATGAAAAGCAAAAAGGAAAAAAAAAAAAAAAAGGACAATCTCTAGCAAAGTATGTGGAGTATCGAGGATAAAGTATGATAACCGTTAATTATGTCCCAGTCCAGGTGATAACTCTGGATAAAAAAGGAGGTGGACCATACTTCAGTGGGATCAAAAAAAAAAAAAAAATCGATGTTGCGAAATTCACGATACACAACACATCCGCACCGTTTGTTTATTTTCTTTTTTGATAAAATAACACCAGGCTAAACAATTAGTGGTATTTTTTTAACACACTCGCTCTTGCTGCGTTTTATTATTACGACAGCGTCAGCCGCCTTTGAATTTACCCACTGATAATGGGAACATTTGACACCGTACCTCTCCCCCCCCACCCCCACCTCAGGTGCAAAACCACACTGAGTCCAGGCAGGGAGGATGAAAAAGCTTGTGTTGGTTTTTGTTTCAATCGACTGTGGTTACAACAACACGCTCCGAGTGAAACGTACCTGAAAAGCTTACTGCCATGAGCGAGCGAGCAATCAAGCAAGATGGATCACCCGTGGTACTGACGCAGGTGGCCAATGCATCGGTGATCAATCGTGGAAAAACCCGGCCCCATCTGGGTCTTGTGGCCTGTAGCCTGTTGCCTGTACGTTACCATCCTTCTCTTGACGGTGTGGTTGTCCACTCTCTTCTCTGTCTCAACGATTCGGCATCAACTTGTGTTGCAACATTCCTCGTGTTTGAAGAGAAATTCTGGTTGCAAGAATTTTTTTTTTTTTTGTTGGTGTGGGAGTTTTTTGGGTTTGGCTGCATCAAGAGAAAGGGTGGAGCGTTTCAGCTTGAGGTGGCCACACGCTTTACGGCTTACATAGAGAGGATAAAACAAAGGGGCGACCGACTCGGGAGCCTTTCGAACCTCTTTTATTCGAGATCAAACACCACTGCAACCGGTGGAAAGTTTGAGATTTGTAGTGAATTTTGTTAGTCGCTGGATGAGAAAAGAGTATGACAGGTAAGAGGGAGAAGATTTGCACGACGAGTAATAAATATATCTCTTTCAAACACAACAAGAAGCAGGGGGAGGGGGGGGGGGGGGGGGGGTCGAACAGACATGACGTAATAAACGTCATGGTAGGTTATAACGAAATGCCAGCATCCATGGCCACGATAGTACCAGTCAGCGTAGCCAACTTGCACAACAGGACAAACTGCAGCGCGCACTCATCGACATCGGTAACCACCGCAATCGGCGACCTGCTCACCGTGTTGCGGATCTTGTCCTCGCTGAACCGGTGCCCCCACTCCGTCAACAACAACCCCGGACACACGGCATGCAACCTGCACTTGGGGCCCTGGCTCTTCGCCAACATCTTGATCAAATGGATCAACGCCGCTTTGCTCACGGCGTACGGGATCGACGACCCGTAACAGATGCGCCCGGCAACACTGGCACTCGCAATAAAGACGCCGCCATCCTCGTTTTTGTCAAAGTAAGGCTTAGCGGCCTTGAAAAGGAAATAGTGCGCCTTCACGTTGGCGCTGAAGGTGCCATCCCACAACTCTTCATCCATCCCTTCCAAATCCGTGTAGTCGACAATACGAGTCCACCCAGCGTTCGAGATGAGGATATCGAGTCCGCCGAGTTCGGCTACCGTGCGCTCAACCACGTGGTGCAAATTGCCGGTGTCGAAGATGTCGGCTTGGATCACGGTGGTTTTGACGTTGTAGGACGCAGCGAGCTCGCTGGCTAGTGCTTGGGCACGGGCTTGCGAGTGGGCGTAGTTGATGGCTACGTTGACGCCCTCGCGGGCTAATTGGCGCGCGATTGAAGCTCCTAAGCCGGCGCTGCCGCCGGTGACGAGTGCGTTCTTGCCCTTGAGCTCAATCATTGCAGCTGTTGCGAGTGTGTAGGGTGCGTGTAGGCTGGAGGTGTGTAGAGAGTTTATGGAGGATTGTGTATGGAAGATTGTGGGGTTTCGATTTTCCAGGGGGGCAAGAGGAGGTTGGTGCGAGATGAAATTTCTGAAATTTCACAGTCCCTTGATTTCCCCTATGTTGACACCCCTTTCCATGGATTGGATACTGGTGGAGCAAACAATGCTACTAATAAATCGTGCTCACGTGTGTCTGTCTACAATGAACCGTAACTCGGCACAGATAAAGAGTCACTTAGGGAAAGGACCAGCTACTACTAGCCAATATATGGTGTTTATGATGACAACGATTCAATTCATGTGTTATATATTAGCCCGCCTAAAATCAATAAATGCAATTGTGAATGATATATAAAGAAAAACAACAAGTGGTGTTTTTTTTGTTTTACCGCGATGGATTAGCTAACGAATACTGTGAATAATCAACGGTGATCAATTCGTTCAACCTGCGATTACCATAGTTCCCACTCATATCTCCATTAGCCTGTTCTTTGAACAATTCTTCAGCTTGGAACAATTTAAGCTCCACACATTCAAGCACTTTTTTGAATTTTTCACCGCCAGCTTCTTCCAAGGCATGCATTTTCAATTTCGCAACCAACTGCAATTCTTCAACAACTTTGTAAAAGTCTTCGCCTTCCTCTACTGCTTTTTCTTGGTTCAAAATAATGAGCCAGCAATTTGCAAGCTGCTCATGGGTGGTGTTTCTAATGTACTGGTACTCGGAGTTTGTGAAATTTGGTAGCTTGTGAATAAAACTAGTTGCTTCATGTAGGAAATTCAAAGCATGGCTCAACCGATGGTACTTGTGCGGGTTTGTATGTGGAAGAATGTGAAGCACATAGTCTTCCAAACACGATAAAAACTCGTGCAAAAATGGCTTGACCCGTAAATACGAATAATCGCTGGTAGAATCACATTTGTAAGGCAAACTATCTATAATCTGGGTGAATTTTTGGTTCAAAATGTTCAATAAGCCATCGGTCAGCGGCATCGGGGTAATTTTGCCTATAGTTTTGTTTAGTTCAGGGTGTATGTCAACTAGTGAAAGAAGTAGTTTCTGCAAATTTGTCTTGTCGAGAGACTCAATTATACGCGAAGTGGGCAACGGGTGGCCTATAATCTTGGGAGTCTTGATTCGCTTATTGCTGTTGCTGCTGTTGCTGGTGCTGCTTCGTGTTGAGTTGGGTGCTAACGAATGCTTGTTTCTATGTCTGGGATCTTGCGCTGTGTAGTTGAATTTGCCACTGCCATCGCCCCTGTCCTCTTCATTTTCAAATCTTTTTCTCTTTTTGGCGTGTTGATGTGACAAGATGGTGGAGTCCGATAACGAGCGTGGCGTATTGTTGAGCATGTGAGGAGGTATATTGGACTTATTCAAGGGATTGCTATTACTGGAATCTCCTCGATGGGAGCCGGTGGACATCATATTTGCTAATAAAAAAAAAAAAAAAAAAAAAAGAAAACGGCACTAATATTGCACGTAAGGCTGTTTCTAATGAGAAGTTAAATTAAAAAAAATTTGTTTCTTTAAACGGTCGAACGTAGAGAATGCAAATGAAGGTTGAAGTGTGTGTGTGGGAGGTTGGATGAAGGGGGTTGGTGGTTGTAATAGGTTCCCAGTAGATGTTGAAATCCCGTGGAGCTTTTTTTGTATGGGGCACAGCCTACGGTGCCAGCAGTAGTGCGAGTGCAAACCACCATCGCCATACAGAGAAGAACAAGAAAGCAAAAAGAAATCAACCGCCAGCACATCGCCAGCAATTTCATACAGGACCCGGATATTGGAGGACGTCCGGTACACCGCGGTATAAAGGACTATCTAGTCTAGACAAGAGTGGAGGGTCTAGTAGGTGGGTTTATCTAAACAACAATTTAAGAGTAAGGAGGATTTTTTCTTTGGCCGTATCCGTGGGAGGTGCTCTACACGAGTTAAAGGTCATTTTCACCAACTCCAATACTCAACTTCTTCTTCTTTTTCTTCTTTTTCTATTTACATTTGTCAAATTCTTTTTAAAATAAATACTTCTCAATCAGTAAGAAAACAATAAAAGCTCCAAAAAAAAAAAAAAAAAAAAAAAAAAGGAAACCCAATAACCCAATAACCCTAGATCCCATGTATCATCAATAATAATCATTACCCTCGTACTCACTATCGCTCATCTCCTCTTCAATCTCTTCGTCCTCGTCGAAATTCGAAATGCTATCCAAGTCGTAATCTGCTTCGTTGAAATCCTTGAATCTATTTCTCTTGACTTCAACGTCATCGTATTCACCCTTGGCACTTGGGTCCTCTTTGGAGTTGGTAAAGCTTCCGCCATTGGCAATCATGCTGCCGGTGATGGCGTCGTCAATGTCCTCGTCTCCTTCTTCCTCGAGTTCTTTTTCCTCCACTTCAATCTTCATTTCTTGCAAAATGTCAAAACATTCCGATAAAAGAGCACAAAGGGCCCCCTGGCCTTCAGGGACGGTGGTATCCACAATGAATTTCCCATCCTTGCGGAGATTATCGATTGATGCCAACTTGAATTGGAAAGGGTACAACTCACGCAAGTTGTTTACCCCGTCAACTCGCTTCAATTCGAGAAGACAGCGTTTCACCGTGGAAAGTTGGTTATGTATTGGTGTTAAGCTCTCGCTGACAGGTTCACTGCTTTCTAATAGTTTGTAGATGATTGAATAACAACGACGCAATAAATACAAAATGAGAAGCTGGTATTTTTTGAATTTGCCCTTGTGGGTCAGTTGCACAGCTCGCATTCTCTGTTCGTCAATTGATTTGAGACTCTTTTGATAACTATAGAGATCTGTTTCTCTCAAGGTCCATCTTCTAGTGATCAATAGATTATCCAAAGTCAGTTTTAAATCCTGGAGTTGCCGGTATAGAGCATCGTATTGGTTTTTCAACTCTGCTGCATCTTCGCCATCGTGAATGGTGAGGCACTCGAGCGATAACTCTTCGTCATGCATTTGTAAATCTGAAATCAAATTGTTACAATCGTCAATCAATCCGTTCAAGACTGGTTGGACAGAATCCAATTGGTGCTCGTCGATTGTTTCATTACTATGGAATTTGCCGTCGCCTTCGTCTCTGAATTTCTCAATATTCTTTAAATCCTGTTTAATAGCAGCTATTCTGCTGTTGAGCAAAAGTTGTTTCTCGGGACTGTCGTCGTGGTAGTCTGTAAACAAGTTCAAAATCTGTTGTCGGATATCAACCAACTCGTGGTATACTGGTTCCAAATCGGAGGGGAAATTCTTGAAATTGTCAACGAGTTGATCGTACAAGGTCTCACACTTGTTCAACTTATTCCTCAACAAGGTTTCTTCAATCTGGTGGCTCTGCAGCGAATGCTCGCTTTGCTCGGCTGTTTCATCTTCGTCCTGGTAGTTGTCGTGGCTGTTTAAAATGATATTTCGAATCTCTTCTAGCCGGGCTCCCACGGGGTTCAAGTCATCCATCGTGTACACTTTGCATTCTTTCAAGTGCGTCAATAGTTTCATCACGGTGCTCAAGCTCGAGTAGGTTGCAGGAGCAAACTTGGTTAGTCCACAAGTGACAAAACACAAGCTTAGCAACTGGAAATTGTCATCAATGATCAAATCGTTCCCATTGGGGAGCTGCAACGTGATGCCTTTCAACTCTTCATCTTTTCGAGTCAACTTCAAATCATTGATGATGTTGAGAAACTCGTGGTAGATTTGGTAAACCTCTTTCAGATTTATATACTTGCTTCTATTATTCTTGAGCGATAGTAAATTTTTGTACATGGCCAACAACTGTTCATAAATGGGTTTTTCAAACGAGGGCACGTTACTAGTGTGTTTAAAAGGCAGTGAAATGCTCGATGACGGGTTTGATGGGTTCGGATGCGACCCTGACCCCGAAGTTATCGTGGGGGCGTGGGACGATAATGAGCCTCCCCCCAGCAAAACATGATGCAGCTGGCTTGACGACGTGGGTGGTTGCAAGAATTTCGATTGATCTGAAGGTGTTGGTGAATGAAGATCTGCTGGCGTGCCCGGCCTTGAATGCGGTGTCACTAGTCCCGAAGTAGTCATCTAGTGAAAAATGCAAAAGTAGAAGTAGTAATACAGATATATATATGTGTTAATGACGATGATAATATCTGTAGTAGTTTCAGTAGTGATGTTGATGCTGTTGTTTAAAGGGTCCCTTTCGTCTTCTTGGAGTGTAAAGTTTGCCTTGAAATGTAAAGGATGTTGCTTTTCTCACTCACTCTCTTTTCGCTCTCGTCGGGGGGTGTTCGGAATAAATAGGGAGAGCCAGACAGAGAGAGCCAGAGACAGGCAAGGCACACACGTAGTTGCAGAGGGTTCTATCAATAATGTATATGTAACCTGTGCATATACACATGCTCTATACTATATCATCAAAATCATCGTCATCATCGTCATCGTCATCGTCATCGTCGTCGTCGTCATCTTCTTCCCCTTCTTGCTCAGCTAATTGGGCATAATAAGCTGCCAATGCATCTTGTGCTTCTCTGTCTTTGGCATCGGGAGCATTGGTACCACCATTAGCAAACGAAGTTGCAGCACCGTTGTTATTGTTGTTGTTGTTGTAGTTGTTGTTTGCTGGTTCTGGTGTAGGCAACACCGACGAGATTTCAGTAGAGTTGCCCTCGTCAGCTTCAGCGGTTCCTTCACCTTCTGTTTTGAGTTCAACTTTAGCAGCACTCCCGTCTGCTCCTTCTAGGTCATCTTCATCGCCGCCATCGTCGTCGTCGTCGTCATCACGCATGTAGTCCATATTTCGTTGCTTATTGTCAACGGTACTGGCAGAATGCCACGAGGGCAAAGCATTTTGTTCCAATTTTTGTCTTCGTCTTTCCTTTTCCATCTGTTCGCGCTCATAATTCTCATCGTTGGCTGTGATGGAAACATGCAACGTTGCTTGCGATCTGGCTGTGGCATTCTGTAACGCTTGAGCATTTGATCTCGATTTCGAGCTGATACGATTCGACAAGGTATACTGCGCCGTGGAAGCAGATTGCGCGGGGATTGCCTGTAATAAGCTGCTTTCAAAGTCGTTGTCTTGAACTTGTGTGTCGTCGATTTTCTTGAGATATCTAATGATGGGGTCGATTTGAAGCATCAAGCTCTCCAATTTCTCCTGCTTCAACATTGCTTGTTGGGAAGAGTCATCTTCCACCAAGACGCCTTGGCAAACATCGCATATAAACTCTGTTCTATCCTCGCTCAACAAGGAGATGGCATCCAACTGCGACACTTTGTTGCCGCATCGAGGACACATGTAGCCCTGAGGGTTGCCGAAACTGCTCATTTCTTCTTTCAAGCTATTGACAATCGAGTGAACCTTCCATTTGATCGAATCGATGGCCTCGGTGACGTGGATGAAAAAGTACGTTCTCGTGATGTACTTTTGCTGGCCATTCTCTTCTCTTTGAATATGGTTTACCAACAACCTGTCCTCCACCAACCTGTTGCATAGCGAACGGAGCTCTTTTCGTTTAATACCAATTAAATGGATCAAGTCGTCTTCTGATAGCACCGAGTGTCTCAATATCGCATCTAGTATCAAGACATATGGAGTGCTATAGAACCCCCTGCTGACAAACCTAATCAAGGACCTAACTGAATCGTCCATATGTGGCGGGGAAAGCGAACTAGCCGAGGGATGTCTTTGAGAAAAGGATCTATGGTGGTCTCTAGCCTGAAAGCCAATGTTATACCCAACCTTCAAAACCTCTCTCTCTTTCTCCCACTCACTACTTGTTCCTGTTTCCAATTTCAATTCTCGTGGCAGAAAAAAAAGTCGTGTAAAATTGCGTAGACCAATACTTGGTGTCACGTGATCTTTTCCCTCATATCAGCGTAGGTGGGAACTTGCACGTGCCGTACTGGCAAACCCGAGAGAGCCATTTCTTTGAGTGTTTGATATCTTAGCAGCCGTCTCTCTGGTCCACTTTACCCCCTTGCTTCCTTCATCCTCGGATCAATTCCACTCTGCGTTTCTCAAATTATATCTCTTTCTTATTCTTAAGCTGTTTTTTCCATATTATCGCCTTCCCCACTTTCCCACTTTTTTTGAAAACAAATATTGGACTAACAGGGCACAGCATGGTGAAGGCAAGAAAAAAATTATACAATGATGGGAAATTACGACTTAGCGAAGGAGATCAAGATATCTCTCTCTCTCTCTCAGGCGTGCGATGGACTAACGAAGCAGATCAGGTAAGATAAGAAAGAGCGTTTGCAGCAAGTGCTTCTTTTTGCAAATCTCGTCCTTTTCTTGATTTTTGGATCGGCCAGGTAAAGAAGAAACTCGACCGGTTCCAATCGGGAGAAAAAGAACAAAAAAAAAAAAAGGAAAGAAAAGTAGAACAATCATCCACTTGTGAAACGAACTTGACAAAAGGTGCTAGTTCCAGACTAGAGAGTGAGGGGTGGTGGAGGAACAACGTAGCAATCACAAGTGTTCTGTGTTCTCCATGTTCTCCATGTTCTCTGCAACTCCTCGGCAAGATGAAACGGAACTACTCTGTAGCTGGCCATAAAATAGCCACCAAATTTTTATCCCTGTGGCTGCCATTTTCGCGTTTTTTTGTTTTTTTATTGGCGACGGTTGGTGGCTCTCTTTTTCTTCTAATAAAAAAAAACGCGCGTCTTCTTCTTCCCTTTTGGACTTTAACGCTGTAAAGGAGGGCGAGGGTCACGTGATAGTCATGCGATAGTCACGTGCATGGCATTATATGCAGTGCCCGTGTTTTTAAACGCCGCTTATCCACGACGCCAAAATAAAAAAAAATAAAAAAAAATAAAAAAAAACTGACTGACGCGTCGCCCCTTCACCGCCCAACCGACCAAAATTTTAACCAGTCGAGACGCAACGCACTTGAAACTGCAATTGGACAAAGGACAAGGGCAGGAAAGCTTCTTCTTCGTCTCTCTTTGCCTTCCTCTTCTTGTCCCGTCTCTCTCGCTATTTATTAAACACCTTATGCTTGGCCAGTGAAACGTGAGTGAGATTAGCTTCGTTATTGTATATATACACATATATATCTTGCACTGGGAATAAGCAGCAGCATCCGCGCCAGCAATCATACTTTTGGAAACCTACTTCATATATCTTTATATATATATATAATCTACCATATCTCCACCATTTCCCCTCCTGCCCTTCCCTCGGGTTCAAACCTTTCGTTAACGGCAGCTCTTGAGGAAAAAAGCTTAATTACACACATCAACCTCCTTGAAGAGCACATCCATCCCCAATAAATAAAAAAAAAATGTCCTTCTCCTCGGAAAGGTTTTCTTTTAGGATCCCGTTGCTGGAGTCGACGAGATACTATCCCAACGTGTTTTCAGATCCGACAGCCTCGGCGACACCTTTGAAGGCGTCTAACACCACAGTGACAAGCCAAACGCCTCCGTCTCATTCTAAACGAGTCACTCATAGCCAAATATACGATGCTTTTGCAACTCCGCTAAAAACAGCTCATTTGGACCCCACTGTGATTTCGAATTTCGACCAGAACTTGATGATTAGATCTAGTTATTTGTCTCCAGCATTATCATCCCCTCAGCAGCAGCAGCAACGGCAACAGAATCAGCAGGATCAGCACGCGGTTGATTCTTCGCTCAAGTCGAAATCGTCCCTGGCCAAGAAACCGAAAAATAAACCATGTGAAAGCCCAGCGCCGCCAACCACCTTCAATCTATACTCGGAAGACAAGCCTCCGTATTCCTACGCCACCTTGATCGGCATCTCGATCTTGTCTCACCCGGACAAGAGATTGACCTTGTCTCACATCTACCAGTGGATCTCAGACACTTTTAAATTTTACAGAAAGGAAGATGTCGGTTGGCAAAACTCGATAAGACACAACTTGTCCTTGAACAAGGCGTTTGTTAAAGGAGAAAAATCCAAAGACGGGAAAGGCCATTTCTGGTGCATCAAACCGGGTTACGAAGAGCAGTTTTTGAAAAGCCGAAGCGTGAAGCGCTCTTCGTATCATCAAGTCATGGACCAGATAAACCAGGCAACACGCATAAATGCTGCAAACGCCGCCGCTAAAAAGGCTGCCGAAGAAGCTGAGGCAAAAGCCAAAGCCGATAAAGAGGCTCAGGAGGCGCAAGAAGCGCAAGAGGCAGAAGCAAGGAAAGCAGTGGCTGCTGCGATTGAGGCTGCACAAGCAGAAACTCGTAGTGCTCAAATCCAAAAACAAAACTTGTTGTTGTCGTCGCCCACCTATTTCAAAAAGAGAAGTCTCCCTTACGATGAAGAACAAGAGCATGAAGAAGACATCACCGTGCTTGACCCACCCATGAAGAAAAAATTCAAATCTGAGCAGAATAGCCACGAAGATAACATTGACACCGCGTGGCAAGTTCTAGATAACGATCGATCTATAAAATTACCTCCCATCACCCTGCTTCCCACCTTGTCAAGCACACCAACGCAACCAAGAATCATCTTGAACGATGATTTCACCTCAGCTTCGCCTGAAAAGCCCCTCTTGGCGGAAAAGAACCTCACTTATACATCTTCCTTCAGTTGCAATTCCAATTTCGAGCTTTCTCCATTGCGGACAAGTGAAACCGGCCCCTTGCTCGAGCCACTCACTCCAGCAAATAACTCATACCGCAATACAGTCAGCCTAGCAGCCATCCAACACCTTTCGCAACTGCTGCATCAACATCAACTGCAGCAACTGCAACCTCCCTCACAACAACTGCATCAACAACAACAACAACAACAACAACAACAACAATTGCTTCAACCACTGCTGCATCAACATCAACTCCAACAACCTCCCCAACAACAACAACAACAACAACAACAACTGCAACTGCTGCTGCTGCTGCTGCTGCTGCTGCTGTCGCATCCTTCGCATATTTTCCTCAACAAGAGAACTCCCAAATCCATCAAAATGACACCGCTCCGAGCCAGTGGGATACGCAATACACCACTGACAAACTCAATAATGAAAAAACTATGGAATTCGCCGTCGTATCTCGACGATTTCTACTTTAGTCCCTCGTTGAACGCTTCCACGTCTTCACAGCTAATGGGCCATTCGTCAAGCACATTGTTCAACTTGACAACAACACCGAGTGCCGTGGTTCATTCGAGACCTGCATACGTCACAGGGGCACTATCGCATTCAAAATTGAGTAGCGTTGTAAGTGGAGGCAGTAACGCGGCCGGATTGGCAAGCTACGATGACGACGACATGATTCTAAGAAACATGAATCACCATGGACTATCGATACAGCTGAGTCCCATTGTGAAGAAAGACTTTAGCCAAAGTCGCAACGGCGGCATCATGACTACCAACGGCCACCTGGATAGCATCATTCAAAAATTGAGGAACTTGGAGAAACAATAGAAGTGAATTTTTTGATTCGTGTAGCGGGAGGGATCCAGTAGTTTATTTAGAGTCAAGTCTTGGTATCGAAATTATCATTTGAAAATCTGTTCTTCTTTTGTTCTTTAATCCGTAGATGCACAACCTCGACATCCACAAGTGACGCACTCAACATCAATCTCCCTGATCTCGTCCTTATCCTTGCTCTTGCTCTCATCATCCGCATCCTCGTTTTTCGCTCTTTGATGTTTCCGAAGCATCTCCACCTTCGGCACCCGACACACACATCGCCCACTACCACCAGTATTAACGCACGCAACACAGCACAACTTCTCATATCCGCGCTTGCGCCACTTTTTCAACAACGCCCCATCGACATAGTCCTGTAATAGCAACCACTCAAGACATGCATCGTTGATCTTATGTTGCGCGTGCATCTCAGATACGTAGCGCGTGCACTGGTGGAGGATCTTGGTGATGGGCCAGGTTGATGATGTTGTCGAGTGTGTCGTTTGCGTTAGCGGGGTGAGCTGGGCTTGCCGGAGCTTGGTTTTGTATTGTTGGATCACGGGTTGGATCTTGGCAAAGTCCGGGGGTGCTGGGGATGTCTTTTTCAATTTCAGTTTGGTTGATTTGGGCATGATGCTGGGGGGTCTGGGATTCTAGAATGTTTGTTTTTGCAATTTTTGTTTTCCTTTATTTTGCGCTCGAGATTCCGATGCTTGGTGCTTGGGTTTTCGAATAATAGCGACACCGTTAGAGTACAAGCGAGTCGACTTGATGAAATAGGTTCGGCCTTCCTTTGGAACTTCCGAGTGTAGGACTTCGCGCTAGGGAAGTGTGAAGAGATTGGTATAAGGTATAAAAAAAAAAAAGGCGAGAAAAAAAATGCAAAAATATATCGGCAACTGCAGGATTTGAACCTGCGCGGGCAAAGCCCAACTGATATCGCGAATGTTAAGGTATTCGAGTCAGTCTCCTTAACCACTCGGACAAGTTACCAGCTTGTTGAGTTATGAAGTTAGGGCTTCGTATAGGATCTGTATTTATGGTAGTTGGCCTTGAGTCCTGATATAACAATGCACGTTCCATTGTTATTTTGTGGTCATTCTTTAGACTTTTGGTGAGATCTGGTGAGATTTGGTGAGATTTTTCAATTCTCGCAACTTTGGTGCTAACTCTATTTCGCTACGTCTGAACCCTTTGCTGCGATGGGTCAATTGTTAGGTACATTGGTGTATGAACTACGAATTCTCACTTTTTTTTTTTGTTTATTTCGCAGCCAAATCTTGAAAACAAATGGAATCAACGAGCAAGTACAGTTGATTTCGACACCCGTTGGCATTCTCAAGTTGCACCTACGAAAAGAAAGCACAGCTTGAATTTAAAACTACCGCTGGTTTTTTTCCTTCTGCGTCGAAGCAAGAGCAGCTTGTTTTGGGAAAAATTGAAGGGATTCAATGAGACAACTACGGCAGCTGCAAAAGGTATGTCCCTCTGCCTGATGTTTTCATAACCAAACAGACACTAGCTAGCAAATATCTAAGGCACGTCCATAGTCCATCACAGATATAAACTTAACCGGTTTTCCTTTTTTGACACTTTCATTCATCGAGTTGATGGACATGTGCTTGCCGATGGAACGCTGGTGTATGCGGCGCTCTCTCTCTCAAGGATGAGAAAAGCCGACGGAGATAAAAATTGGTTGATGCCGTTTCTATGCGAGGAACTGTCTCATCTTTAATCCGCCACCACCACGGGCAGAAACAAATCAAAAAAACAGATATACACTCGCCAGGGTTTACATTCTGTTGAGTTCATTTCCTAGTAATACCCCCCCAACTTTCAAAAAGGCTTTTGAAGGGATTATATTTGAGAATTTTTTTTTCTTACAAAGATGGACGCAATTCAAGGTTATCGGCCGGCTCAGTCACCGGAAACCGACCCTTCCACATTATCCAACTACCAAGATTTCAAAGTTGAGCTCACTACGCTTGACTTTGATATAAGATTCGAGGAGTCAAAAGTGATTGGAAAAGTCACCTATGATTTGAAAAACAAGCAAAAGAAAACAGACCATGTCGACCTAGACACTTCATACCTTTTGATCAATCAAGCTAGCATCGACAATAACTCAGCCGAGTACAAGTTGCACCAGAGACACCAATCGCTTGGTTCCAAATTAACCGTGCAAATCCCTCCAACCACTCCTGAGAAATTCAAACTTACTATTTTATTCGCTACGACTTCGGCATGCACCGCATTGCAATTCTTGGATAAGGAAGCCACCGATGGCAAGCAACACCCATATTTGTTTTGCCAATGCGAAGCGATCCATGCGCGTAGCTTGTTTCCATGTTTCGACACACCAGCGTTGAAATCGCCCTTCAAGTTTAGCGCCAAGTCACCTTTAAACACTTTGATGTCCGGTTTGTTCATCAAAAAGGAAAGTGACCGGTATTATTTCGAGCAACCGGTGCCTATTCCGTCGTATTTGGTCTCGATCGCATCGGGCGACATTGAACGCGCCAAAATTGGACCACGAAGCGATATCTTGACTGAGCCCGTGAATTTACAGGCTTGCAAATGGGAATTTGAGAAAGATATGGAGGTTTTCATCGAGATTGCCGAACAGCTTATTTTCAAATATGAGTGGCACAAGTTTGACTCGTTGGTTTTACCTGCTAGTTTCCCCTATGGCGGGATGGAGATCCCGAACCTTTGCCAGTTGACGCCGACTTTGATTTGCGGAGATCGGTCATTGGTCAACGTGGTGGCTCACGAGTTGGCTCATTCGTGGTCGGGGAACTTGGTCACGAACAGTTCTTGGGAACATTTCTGGTTGAATGAAGGTTGGACGGTGTATATCGAGAGGAGAATATTGGAGGCCATCGCTGTTATTGAAGCCAAAGAGCGAGGCAAGAACGAGGCTGACTCTAGAGCATACGGAGAACAAGTTCGACAATTCAATGCAATCATTGGATGGACTGACTTGGAAAACGATTTAAAGTCCATGGGTGATAATGTCGACAAGTACTCCACCTTGGTACAGAACTTGAAAAACGGGGAAGATGCCGATGATGCATTTTCAACAGTACCGTACGAAAAGGGGTTCAATTTGTTGTATTTGATTGAAAAGACCGTTGGTAAGGCAAAATTCGACGAGTTTATTCCGCAATACTTTAAACACTTTCGATACAAGTCCTTGGACACTTTTCAATTTCTCGATTTTTTATACGCACATTTCAAAGAGCAAAAGGATGCCTTGGACACTATTGACTGGAAGAAATGGCTATATGCGCCAGGCATGCCACCAGTGGACCCCAAATTTGACACATCGTTGGCCG
This sequence comes from Lodderomyces beijingensis, assembly GCF_963989305.1. NCBI lineage: Eukaryota > Fungi > Ascomycota > Pichiomycetes > Serinales > Debaryomycetaceae > Lodderomyces > Lodderomyces beijingensis. Next base: position 1,687,052 of record NC_089970.1, read on the forward strand.
ACGTTTGCTTTGATCTCGCTAGCAAATGGTACCACCATGCAAGCAGTAGCGAGTGTGCAAAGGACGACAATTTTAAGCCCAGTGACATTTCCCACTTCACTTCAACTCAGTCAATAGTGTTTCTCGATACATTGATTTCATACGAAAAAAAGCAAAACTTTTCCTGGAAAAACCATCATGGCAAGACCCTCAAACGCATGGCGCACTTGTACCACGATCAATACACCCTCAGCTCCAACGCCGAGATTCGATTCCGATGGTACTATCTACATGTCAGCGGCGAGATCCAAGAGTTCAAGACCAAGCTCGGCGAGTTTGTGGGCACCACCGGGAGAATGAAGTTTGTGAGACCGGGCTATGCATTGCTAAACCAAGTTGATCGAGACTTGGCTGTTGAATATTTTACAAAATTTGAAAATAGGTATCACCCTATTTGCAGAGCCATGGTCAAGAAGGACTTGGGATTGAAATAACGAATAGAAAGCCGAAAGGAACAAGATTCAACGGCTGGTTTGATATATATAGATAGGCTGGTTGAGTAGATGTATATGTAAGTGTAACAGCTGTGTATAGATGTGCCATGGAGCGGCGCAGCCTCACGCATCCAGCCAAGTTTTCGTCGGCACGTGACTTTTTTTTTTCTCCTTCTTTAAATTCTCCGTCGGGAACTTGACACCTCGAGCATACACGCTGGAGGGTTTCATTGATAACATCGACAACTACAACAACAACAACAACTACAAGGACAATTACCATCATCATCTCATCATGTCGCAATATTTGAGTCTAGCTGTATGTATGAGACCCATCTTGTTTACCCACCACACATGCTAACTTTTTTTTCTTTTTTTTTTTTTGTTTTACAGCAGTTTAGTAATGTTCAAGAACGCTTCAATTTGGAGAGACTCAAGACAGATTTCGCTTCAGTTCAACAAACAATCAGCAAGTTGAGACCGCCACAGGAGTTCTTTGACTTTCGCCGCATTTCCAAACCTGCCAATTTCGGTGAAATCCAGCAACGAGTCAGCTACAACTTGGGCTATTTCTCAGCCAACTATTTGACCATTGTGGCGGTTTTGAGCATCTACGCCTTGGCCACGAACTTGCTCTTGTTGTTTGTGCTTGCTTTTGTCATTTTGGGCGTGTATGGAATCAGCAGATTGGACGGCGAGGACTTGGTGCTTCCCTTTGGAAGATTGAGCACGTCGCAGTTGTACACGGGTTTATTGGTTGTTGCTGTTCCCTTGGGGTTTTTAGCTAGTCCCATTTCGACCTTGATGTGGTTGATTGGCCTGAGCATCGTTGGAGTTGGTGCTCATGCTACCTTGATGGAGAAGCCTATCGAAACTGTGTTTGAGGAAGAAGTATAAGGGGGGAGGACAAAAAAAAAAACCGAAAACGGTTTTGCAAGGAGATAAGGCAAATTTGGAGAGGCACACAAGAGGAAGGACTGGAAGGTGAAATGTGTGTGTGTGTGTGAATGAGAGGCACTTATACTTTGTAAGATATAGAGATTAATTTGGGCGCCGGATATACAACTTTTTGAAAGTGACTGTGGTTCGTAGTTTGTCTTTCATAGCTTTGAGCTTCAATGTCAATCCAAAGTGAAAGAGTGAAAAGCGATACTCCGAGAGAAATGTGACCGAGAGTAAAGTGACGCCTTGGCAGCCCATACACTATCCCGTGGGACATCATTTCAAACTCATCTGAGAGGAAATGGGTGTATTGGTAGAAAGCTCGTGATGAAAAAAAAAGAGACAGTCGTGGATGCTAAATGCTAAACCTGTATTAAAAATAAACATTTTACGCAATTGAACATCGTCGTTCTCTTGCACAGCCAGCATGGGCAAATAACAGCTTTAGATCAGCTAGTGTACACTCACAAATCACTCCTACTTTGTTCTTCGTCAACAAACAGTCAGATACAAATTGCGGAAAAAAACAATTAGATACCCAACTTAGTTCTTCTCCAATGTCTTCTCTTGGCATTGTATGCAGTGGTGTTGTTGGTTCTAAGACGGATCCATTGTGGCAATGGTCTGTTTTGTTTTTGAGCTTTAGCCAATTTTTGCTTTGTCCTGAAGGATTTTTGGGACTATAGAAAGAAAAAGTTAGTAAATGAGCCCTTCCAGCAACGACATTGGTGATTACTTCGGAACCAGAAATAAAGGAAAAAGGAGTGTGAGAGTTTGACCTTGTGGACCCAGCAGGTGTCAGGACCCCATGATCGCCCTAGTCTCTATTTTTTTGCTTCCAATTTCTTCTTTGATGAGCACAACACTCATAAAGGGAAGACTAGTGTCGCCCAGTTGCCCAGTTGCCCAGTTGCCCAGTTCCCCTGTCGCCCACGGACGGTCAATTTCGATGTTTCCTCACACTGTGCTCCAAGTTGCAAGATGGACGCTTCTTCGGCCCAAAGTCATTGAAAGTCTGCATTCCCGGTTTCTCTGTAATCACCTCGCTAACCCCTCCCAAAAAGGCCTTCCCAAAAAGGTCTTCTCTCCCCGTTTGTACATACAGGCATCTTTGGTTGTAATGGTTCTCTAGCGTGGAGGCAAAACTGAAAGGAAATTTTTTTCACCAGGTGTATTGGAGAGAAAAAAAAAGTGAGATTCACACTGCGCTGCGGAAACTGGCAAGGGAAACTGAGCGGTCACGTGATACCTCACTTTGAAAAATAGCAGCGGGAGCTACCACCTGCCCAAACTGAAAAATTTCAATTTCGATTTTCAAGTTCAAGCTCTCTCACAAGACAGGAAAGAGCTTCACCGTAGGGAACAAGAGCATTCACCACAGAGACACATATACTCCTTAGACCAGAATGACCAGAACCTCAGTCTTAGCAGATGCGTTGAACGCCATCAACAACGCCGAAAAGACCGGTAAGAGACAAGTTCTCATCAGACCATCTTCAAAAGTCATCATCAGGTTCTTGACAGTCATGCAGAAACACGGCTACATTGGCGAATTCGAATACATCGACGACCACAGATCAGGAAAGATTGTTGTGCAATTAAACGGCAGATTGAACAAGTGTGGTGTCATCTCCCCAAGATTCAATGTCAAGATTGGTGACATTGAAAGATGGACTGACAACTTGTTGCCAGCTAGACAGTTTGGTTACGTGATCTTGACTACTTCTGCCGGTATCATGGACCACGAAGAAGCTAGAAGAAAGCACGTTTCTGGTAAGATCTTGGGTTTCGTCTACTAGAGAACCTCCCCGCGCTTGCTATGTACATTATATATACACACTTAATACACCATTCATCCAAGGACTCACGGCGGCTTACGCAGCCATTTCGGAAGCCACGTAGACCCGGTTCATGCCATCATCATCACCATCATCATGGATCACTCTACATTGCTGTACGCAGCACTAGCCAGCTAGAGGTAAGGTGGTTCTTTAGCATTCACAAATTAGGGCTAAGCCCTAAGCGACCCGCCTCTCTCTTTTTTTCTGATGTTGCATCACGTGCAAAGTATGACCATCAAATTTGTGCGAGGAGAGGTCGCTCTACAGAGGGAGAGAAAAAACACATATTGAAATTTTAGGCCAATTTTGATGGTGAGTCCACCTAGTAATACAGACGTACATCAATAAACCAAACATGTCAGCTGGTATGTTTCCAAAGTGGGATATGGGGGAAACAAGGAGAATGGAGAATAGAGAATAGATCAGTCGAGAAGGATTATAGCACTCGATGGATGGGAAATTTTCAATATGTGGAAGAAGAAGCGTCGATAAGTGGAAGAAGAAACTGTCATCGAGTCAATGACATCGAACCTACCCCATGTATTCGTCCTTGGAACGTATTGCAGCTTGTGCTACGATTGTGGGAAGAATCAGGAATGAACAGTTCTAGAAGAAAGGACACCCATCGTTGAAGTTGGCAAAGAAGTGGCAAAGAAGTGGCAAAAGATCAAGGAAATAATTCAAGAGAAATCAAAAGACCCACTAGCTCCAATACTTCCATTCCATCGCGGAGGAAAATGTTTTCCCTCCTCAGTGAGCTTTCCCCACTCGATTGAAACCAAGACTCCATTTTGTTTTTGAATTAAATTTGATTTTTTTTTCTTTCGTTTTACTAACATTAGTCAACTTTAGACCGTTCTCAAGTTTTTGGTGTTGCAAGAATCTTTGCCTCATTCAACGATACCTTCGTACACGTTACTGATTTATCAGGAAAAGAAACCATTGCCAGAGTCACTGGTGGTATGAAAGTCAAGGCTGACAGAGATGAATCATCCCCATACGCTGCTATGTTGGCTGCACAAGATGTTGCTGCTAAATGTAAGGAAGTTGGTATTACTGCTGTCCACATCAAATTGAGAGCTACCGGTGGTACCAAGACCAAGACCCCTGGTCCAGGTGGTCAATCCGCTTTGAGAGCCTTGGCTAGATCCGGTTTGAGAATTGGAAGAATCGAAGATGTTACTCCAGTTCCATCCGATTCCACCAGAAGAAAGGGTGGTAGAAGAGGTAGAAGATTGTAATTGCGCAACCTACTACTTTTATTTTCTCCCCTTTCATAGCTCATATCATCATCACCATCATCATCACATTCATCACGTTCGTCAGATCCACTACCCTTTTACCATCATGTCAAACGATATAGTACCACTGCTATCATCATCACAATGTAATCTAGTAACAACTTTTTAATACAAAGTGAAAAGTTAAATGTATAAACTTTTAAAAATATACAGCAATTTTTTAGTAATTTTTATTTTGAAAACTGTTGATCTCTATTTCAATGTTGAAATAGTGATTTTTCAAGTTATTATCCTGAAAATGGCACGAAAATAGCATGGAAGTTGCCATACAAAATTTGAGACAACAGCTGGAATTTCGAACCATAGTCGTGATTCTCCGGATTTTTCCAAAACTCATTAGTTGTATACATTTACCCCCCCTTCCCTTCAAAACCAAAGAGCAAAGGGGTTTCGCTTGCATAGCACACCTTGTCTTGCAAATACGACGGTTGGTTCGAGGCTTACAATATCGCAAAGCAACGGATCCAACTTCATTTATTGCAAGGCATCATCATTAAACTCACATTTGCAAAAAATAAAAAAAAATAGGTGAGATCTCAATGATGAAAGCGATTTCAAAAGATCGGAAATCAAACCAAATCCAAGTCCAAAACAGAAGGAACCAAGAGACGAGGAAAAAGAAAGGGGTCTCGATAGAATAAGATAGGTTCAAAGTTAAGCAAATGCTACTGGGTTCGAGCAACTGTGGGTTCACCCACCTTGAGCTGGAATCCGCTTCGCGCATTCCAGATATTTTTTTTACCCACTTTTTTTCTTTGGTTCTACTCTTGAGCTGCGCTTGTATCAACGTTGAATCAGATGACATTCTCCTCCTTCGAAATGCCTAAAATGCTATGACGGAATCATAGCGCTCTGGAGTTTGAGAACTCGTGACACACTTATCGTCAATCATGATGATTTATTGACTTAAGGACTTGCTCATTATGTGATATTTGCAAGAGTTTGTAGGCTCCCATGGGGAACAGCAAAACTCCCCCAAGCAAAAACACCGAGCACATCATCTACAGAGGGAAATAAACGGAAACAGTTTCGTCGAAGAAAAGAACTTTTGGGACCCCAATGTGTTTACGAGGAAGAGTACAGCTCCCCTCCTCAAGGTCTTTTTGCCAAGTGGTGGCTGCAAAAAACAAAGGGCGTGCACCTGGGGTCAAGAACCTTACTCCTCGGTCAACTTTGCCTAATTGGGAGCTGAAACGCGGTGCTGCACCACTCGCGTGGTAGTGACACTTTGGGGATGATTGCAAAACGGACTTTGAGAATAGTAGATAGATCAATACAAGCAAACAGATAAGCGACAAACCCCCCTATTTTCCTCTTCCCACAGCTTTAGGCGCTATTGCTATGCACTTGTGTATTTACATATATATAAGTATATATAAAGTTACAGATCTTCTTTTCAAATGTTCATCAACTAGTGGTTTAGGTTTCATGAACTAGAGAACATTTTTGTCAATCATAGCCAAGATACCAATATCAAGATGATTGAACTAGTTTTTCTTAGTGCAGGCGTGTTGTTGTTGTTGCTGACCCAGTTCCGCAATCAAATAATGGCCATTTTCAAAAGATTTTCTTTTGCATCAAGTAGTCCCGTCGAGGAGAAAGCCAAGCTGTCGCCGGTTTCAGAAGCTAAAAATGGCAAAGGATACATGGGCAACGACACTATACAAGAGCCTACTCCCTTGATGATCACTCCGGAGGAAGTGGCGATGTATGACGATAGACCCTGGAGACCCTTCCGTTGGCCGTACCATCAAACCATGTCTATTTTCAAGTTGGACATCAACCATTGGTTGGACATGGATAAATATTACCAGCACTACATTGATGAAAAAAAGAGAATTAGATTGAAGTTTGGTAAGCAAAACTTTGACTGTTTGCCAGAGGGTAAAGACGCGTGCGTTGAGTTGATGGAAATGGTTGTGGACCACATGGTCAAGAGATACCCTCTTTTGTTCGTTGTGTTGAAAAATGGCGACTGGGCTACCGAGGGTAAAATTGTTAGGAACGAAGTCACTAAGGAAATTTTGGATATGACTTTGCCCTTGAAGCAGGATCCATTGGTTTTCATTTCCAAATTGGCCAAGGAGGATTTCTACATTGTTAAGAAGAACGAAAAAGATGGCTTGCATTACCTTGTTGCTGCAGCAGTCCCCTTCCCCGGAGGCTCATTTGGTATTGACCAGAAGATCGGCAGGAATCTCGACGTTATCCACACCGACGTGCCCTATTATGAGACCAAGTTAAAGAGATCCATGGAGAGATGGTTTGAGAAAATGAGACCCGAGGACCCCGTTGAGAGAGCTAGTTGGTACATCACGTGGGACACCATGCTCAAGGTGAACAACATTTACCAGCGGCCCGAGTTCAAGCCCAATTTGGAAGCCGACATGAAAGGGACCGACTTGCGGGAATTCAACGTTCGAGTCGAGAGGCAGACCTTGAGACGGTTGCCCAGATCAAACGCAATCATATTCACCAACCACCCTGTTTTCTACTCGATCGATGAAATGAAGGACGAGCCAATGGTGCCCTCACTCATAAAGAAGATTTTGTACGAAGGACCCGAGGATATTTTGAAATACAAGAATTTCGCATTTGTTCGTGATCATCTTTCGCCCTATTTGGACTCGTTAATTCAGAGACAAAAGGACTTGGGGATAATCACAGACGAGACTCCATTGAAGACCCAGCCTAGTTATCCATTTGCTTATTGGGTCAAGGACGATACAAGCAAGAATGACTTTCAAGGCTGGAACAATCCTAGTCCTAGTTACAGCAAGGCCCACATGAAAACTGCAGGTTTCGACACGGCCAAATTGGCACCAAACGAGTAATTTTTTGCTCACCACCCTAAAACCTTTTCCCGTTTTGTGAAAACATCATCACTCGAAATTGCACCTGTTGCAATTGAACTGGCGCCAACCGTAACGCAAAGATGTCTTTAATAAAAGAATTTGTAAATTTAATAAGAAAACATTGGAAAATATCAACCGCAACTATGTAAAAAAAAAAAAAAAAAGAAAAAGAAAAGCAATCCATGTCTCAGTCTTACTTTCTCTATTTAGCCTGTGTGCCATGAGCCACTGATTAAAAGCCTTTGGTATAACTTTCACCTTGTATCAATTGGTCCTCCGGGATAAGTTTCTTGTATATTCATTTTGCAGCCATTTGGGCGCGTGGTTGCGGCGGGCTATGCCAATCAAGTTTTGTGTATTACTGCACTCGCTGCCCACGACTGAGACAAAAAACCCAAAACCTCCAAACTGCTCCTCTTCCAAAACCACCCCAATTGTCCATCCCAAGTCTACCACCCTCCTCTCAAAACCACCTTTTCAACTGCGGTCAAGAAAGTTCACTGTAGCCTCACCACTTGAATTGGACCAGTAAAGGAAAAAAAAGAGAACAGAAAAGGAGTTGTTTCTGCTGGACGGCTTATCTCATTGTATACATCTATAAAAATTGTGACCCCTTTGCGTTTCAGGAGTTTGATGAGACGGTGAGATCTTCCCCCCCACCGAGCGAGAGAGTAGAAGCAACACCCAGTCCAGTAGCAAGTACAGCAACTAGAACTACAACAGCGACAACAACAACAACAACAACAACGAAAAGCATTCTTTGGAACAATTTGCAGATGAGTGGCAGTCTTGTACCGCCGATATCCATAAAGACCGTCTTGACTTGTCTACTATGGTACACAGTTTCATCGATCACGTCCCAATTGACCAAACTCATCTTGACTAAATTCACATATCCGCTCTTCCTATCTCAATGCCAGTTTCTTATCGGGGCCGCATTGGCAGCGTTTGTTATTGTTGTAGCCAAGTCGTTCCCCCATGTTGAAGAGTATTTCCCCGCGGGCAGCATCCCGTCGTCCAAGCTGCGGACACAGCCAGTTCTATCGTTTGCCATGCTTTTAAAAGCGTTTCCCTTGGGCTTGTTTCAGTTTGTGGGCAAGTACTTTTCCTTGAGTGCCACGTCGTTGATTCCTTTGCCTACGATATCCAGCGTGAAGGCATTGAGCCCCTTGTTGATTGTTCTTGGCTACCGCATAATCTACCACGTTGTGTTCCCTCCAGTGACGTATTTATCGCTAGCACCACTTTTAATCGGCGTCATTTTGATCATTACCTCCGACTCCGTTAAGAATCCGCATTCCACAACAAACTTGTTGACGAATGAGAACCACGAGATTGACAACAAGCAAGTGCAGGGTCTTGTCTTGTGTCTATTGAGCACGGTGGTGTTTGCGGCTCAAAACATCTACGGGAAGCAGATTATAACATGGGACAATGCCGACAAGAGCCACAATCCTGCATCGCTCGTGTTGAACACCGAGCCGTCCAAGCCCTCGACGCCATTGCCTTCATTTGAATTTGAGAAAAACAACCACCACCCAAAATCGCAATTTGGCTATTTCGAGCCAAAATCAGCCAATAATAACGGCGATTTTGCCCAAAATAATGCAAAGAAATATCTCCATGTTCGACAGCGGAGCAATTCTGTCCATTTACCTTACTCGACATCGGATCTAACACTAGATCAGAGAAAAGAAAACCATTTGTGGACACCGCCGACGCTGCCGCATTCTTTGAATACCTACTCGGCTCCAACGTATGCTCACACCGCGCGTGTGGGCAACACCAACGCCTACAATCCGTTTGCCTACTTTATCAACCGATTCCAGTTGGACAAGGTGCCCAAGCCAGACAAGATGACAATCATCTTGTACTGTTCCTTGATCGGCTCCTCTTTTTCCATTGGCGGGTTCTTGATGAATGAACTTCCCAAGATGTACCGCCAGTTTGCCTTTGACTCCGACTTGGAGAATATCGTGGATACAACCTCGGATTTCCTTGCCATCATGGTGCTCATTCTTTTAGATAGCTTATCGCATTTCTTGCAAACGCTCTTGGCGTTCCACTTGCTCGGCTCGATTCCAGCACTTTCATACTCGATCGCGTCCATGATGAAGAGAATCGTTCTTATCACGGTGAGCATCATCATTACCTTGAACCACGCCACAGTAGTAGATGGTGCCCAATCTATACAGTTGGGGCAGCTCACCACGGAGCAAATTGTGGGCCTAGTTTTAATTGCAATCGGGCTATACTGTTACGACAGGTGGGGTTCGCGTAGTCTCAAATCGAAATAGAATGTATTTAATCCAAAGTTCTCTAATGTGAAAATGTAATAGAAGATGAAAGAAAAAAAAAAAAAAAAGAAAAAACTTATTGAAGGGGGAGGTGAAAATGTTTGGAGGCTAGAATGCTCAGTTGAGACCTGTTATGGTCACCTGAACTAAGCCAGATGCCATAAACCCAACCACGCCCGTAAACGCCGTGACTAATGGAGGTGATTTCTCAGAAAAAGAGAACCACACACACACTAGTATTACTTCAGTATGCGTTGTAGAGAGCGGCAATCGTGAAATCGTTAAATCCAGCAATTGGACTCTTGCTAATTGTCGCCCTACAATAATACACATACATGTACAATGGAGAAGAAGAAGAAGAAGAAGAAGAAGAAGAAGAAGAAGAAGAAGAAGTGGGTTTGGGAGTGGGAATTGATTTTGTTGAAATTTTCGTTTTTGCCTTCGGGGCAAGGTAGCGCAATGCTCCTGCGCTCATGGGGGGTACTGTGCAGGAATCCACCACGGACTTTGAAAATGGCAACAGGGACGGTGGTAGGAAGTGGTTGGTTGAAGCTCAAGCCATAGCCAGCTGATATAACGCCCTATATATGCAAAATCCATGATGAAGTTGCTGCTAGCAGTTCTCAGTCTATTACATGTGTTCACTTTCGCCAGTGCAATTGGATTCAGGGGAGTCCTAAAGCCGATCCCAGCTGAAGTCGCTGAGTTGTCAAAGGAGTTGAATCATGAAGTGGTCAATATCAACAACTACGCCCAGAGAATCAAAGTAGATCTTTACAATTTGAGTGGTGGTGGTAAAAAAAACACAATTGTCAAGCCGTTGAGAGCGGTAGTGACCAAAGACTACAATTTCAAATTTGACCGTTTACACCAAGGCGAGTACGAATTGGTTGTAAATTCGTACGATTTCACTTTTGACAAGAGCAAATTTCGAATCATCATTGACGATCAAGGAACGGTGACGGCGTATGACTTTCCCTTGGGACAAGAACATTTCAACACGACATCGGGCGTTGTCGTCAGTCGCGACAGGCCCTTGCAATTACAGTTCAAAGACGTCAAGCAGTTTTACGAGAAATCTGGAGGGACACTAAAAGATATGGTAATCAACAGTCCGCTTGGGTTTATCTTCAAAAACACCACATACACCATCATCTTTGTTGCCTGCTTGGCGATTATGGCTGCTCCCTATATCTTGCAATGGGTCAACCCGGAATTGGCTGCGGAATTGAATGATGCTAGGGTCAAAGTTGCCGATGACCGAATTGAAAAGAAGCCCGTGCTGGATTACCAACCTGCGGCCGTGGGCGAGCTGTCGGTTAGAACTGGCGCCAAGAATATCAAAAAGAGGAGGTAGAAAAAAGAAAGAAAGAATGGGCATGATGATGATGATGGAGATGATGATGTTTCTTGCTAGAGAATGTAGTTATTTAGATCCGTCCTCAGATTAATGGCGAATAATACTAGCACCTCTATCACATTCAGGTTCTAAACCTTGACGTTCCAGCGGAGACCCACTACGAAATACCTGCTTATGAACCAGAAGATTGTTCCCGCCACGGCAAACACACTACAGAAGATGGCAAATCTGTCATACTTTTCACTTGTTCCAGTGCCAATGATAGCCGAGCTTGCTGGAAGCCCCACCAAAAGCCCCAAGGAGCAAAACAAGTAGAGCAACCCGTACCTTGCGCCAAATTTACGGGCGGGACTAATCTGACGAAGACAAACGGGGGTGAGCGTCAAGATGGAACTGGAAAACATCCCGCACAATGCAGCAAAGGCAAACAAGACGCGTCTGTCGTATCCAAAGGGCAACCAGAGAAGAAACATTGACAAAAAATTTCCCGTCAACATACAGCACATGACATTGTATCTCCCCAACTTGTCCGCCAAAAACCCCGGTAAGAGCCTTCCAATTATTCCAGTCGCATTAAACACCGTAAGAAGAGTGTAGGCATCTGACTCTGACATGCCCTTAGCAACGGCATAAGTGGCAAGATAAGTGAGCATCGAAAGCAAGGACAACTCTGTCGCGAAATTCCCCGCTATCAAGAACGTGTACTTCAAGTCCCGGAGAGACCTAAACTCGAACGAGTCACGGATCTGGCTCCAGCTCATGTGCTTGGGACTATCTTTCTCCTCATCGTCGTTATCATGACCACTGCCGCTTGTTCTTACTTCTGCTCGATCTCTGCACAAGAGCACCGCGCACCCAATACACGCGAGGTTGACAAAGGCCAAGCTCATAATTGCCCTCGAGAAGCCCACTTTCAGATATAAGGACTTTAACATCACTGGGAACACCATTCCTCCAACTGATCCGCCCACCGTGGCAATCCCAACCATGGTGCCAATGCGATCTTTGAAATGGTGACTCAATACACCAATCAACGGCGATATGCACAATGCGTTCCCGATACTAACGCATATCCCCAACGACAAGATGAATTGGTAGACCACCAGACTGTAAGCGACTCCCATGAGCCCTCCAAATACAAAAATCCCGCCAAAGATCAAGGGGTAAAACGAACCCTTTGAATCAAACAACGGTCCCGTGACTAAACAAAGCATGAATGAAAAAGCCAAAAACATGGAAAAGATCCACGACACGGTGCTTTCAGAGACCAGCTCCAATTGGTGAACCAGGATATACGCCTGGAGTGCCCCCACGGAATTCAACGAGCCAAACGTCGCCACGAGCCCCAAAAATGACCCAATGACGCTTGCGTATGCCTTCCATCCCTTGTCGTAAACCACAGCGTCATCACCATTAACCTCAACCGCACTCAGAGAATCCAGCTCATCATCATGTAAGCCACCGGATCGAGCTGATATTCGCTGGTTGTCCCCCGCTTCAGGGGTAGGTGTGCGCGCTGACAAATCACGCTCGACCAAGACGTTGGATTCGAAGCCTGTTCCTGTGCGAAAAGACTTTAATGCGATGGGTTTGGTCACGTAGCTGCGCCCTTCATCTCTGCATGAACTTGAACCCGTTGTGACTTCGCAGCTTGTGGATGTTTCTGTTACCATTGGCATTCTAGAGGGAAAAAAAATTGAAAAGAGTGAAAAATTACCACTCATTGGAAAATGTCATCTTATCTGCCTTATCTTCAACATTCGGCTCGTTTCGGAAATCCGCATGTAGGGCAAACAAAGAAGAAGAAACAAAAATCACTAATAACCGATCCTGAGATTTAAGGTATATAGATCCTATACTTTGTATGTGTGTGTAGGGGTGTGCCACTGGCGTCACAAACTGTAGACTTTCCCAGCCGTGTCGCCAACAACGACTTTCAATGCTCCCCTCACGAGACAATCATCGTTATCCAGCTTCGAGCACTTGAAGAGCCTTAAAGCCGAGATTTGACCAGCAATATTCTCAAAAACAGTATCCAATTTCTGTATTCTTTTCAACGTCCAACTAGAATCACAAACGATTTCAAAGATTTCAACTGTCTTGCCATTTGCGATTGCCAATACTTCGTTGGACCAGTATGGGTGAGTGCTCGAGGCTGTACTCTCCCCCAGCTGGCCATTTGTGTCCTCGTCGGATTCCCCAAAAGCCACCAACATGGCCCCCCCAGCACCACCAAAAGTTTTGCTCAATAGCCGGGTTCCATTTAAGCTGAAAATCTGCAAAAGTGCTTCTTTATCCGAGCCAACGAGCGTGGCAATGTAACCAGAGTCATCTGAAATGGCCACGGTGTTGAAATTGGAAAATAAAGATTCTGTCACACAAGCGTCGAGTTTATGCATAAAGGCAAACCTTGTGAGGTCCCAAACTATGGCGTGTCCTTCCAGGTCGATACTGGCTCCAACTCCAAAACTCTTGCTAGATGCGATATCTGCAACTGGGGAGAAATGTCCCCTGAGGGTTGCCTCATTCTCTACTGTCATTCTTTGGTCATTGGTACATTTCCACGCGGAGATGAGACCTTCTTCCCCACCTATTAGGAATGTCCTGTTTCCTATTTGACGCATGGCCGTTATATCACTGGGATGGATGTCGATAAAGAGCTTTTCATTAATCACTAAAGTGCCGCCACAACTATTTGACCTCTTTGATTTGCGGATCAACAACCCATCCTCGCCAGATACAAGTGTCGGACGGCCAACCCACTTTGCCTTGTCGTTGCCAGACGTTTTTTCCAACTTGAGCATAGGCAGATTCGACTTGGATTCAAACACGACGTGTGCTGGAACCTTGCCCAGCGGCTGATCAGTCAAGTATAAATTGGGCAAGTTCAACACATCCCTCATGACGTGAGGCTTATCAAACACTTTGCTCGGCGTTTGTCCAAAATTATTGATCATTCCGATTGCGGCTTTCTTTTCCATTTCGTTATCGATATTATCCAAATCAATTGCCCCGTTGTACGAGGAGTGATGGAAGACGTTTAAAGCGTTGATTGCTTCAGCACCGTCTTGCTTGAACCCAAATATGAGATCTATCCACGAGTGCAAATTTGCAGACACGTATGGACTCTCCAACGCCTCCCGGTTCTTGGCAATGAAAATATGAGGATCATTGCATGCCCACGGAGGAAGCTCCACGTTGTTGACGCTCAGTCCATTCTGTAAAAGGCCGAAATCAAACTGATTTGCATTGGTTAAAAACTCCGGTAAGCAAAAGAACTCGGGGGTCAACTCCCGCACGTCCGTCGAATTATCACGAGAGGCAGAAAGCCACGCCTTTTCGATGGAGTTGAAAAGACGATCCGCGTGGTCAAATTTCCCACCTTGCAAAAGCAAATAGGAATGAACAAAGGGCTTTAATCGGATCAAGTAGGACGTGACAATCATGGCCGAGGAGTAGTGCGTTCCGTAATGGAATGCTGGGATCGAATGGTCATCAAAGCTGTTTAAAGCGTCAAAGCGCTCCTTGAACTGCAGTGCTCTTTTCTCTGTTTGCGCACCCATTGGCTTGGATAAATCACGAAACGTTCTTGGGTTGGATAAATCTAAAGTTGTACTGGAATAATCAGACAAGACCCATGGGAAAACCGGATACTGAGTTAGATCGTTGAAAGTACGGCCAGCCAATGTATTGATGATCATCAAGTAGTCGAAATTTGACATTTCTCCTCGTTTCCACTTTTTTGTCGCAGGTACATATGAGGGTGCGGGAGCCATCCCGCTTGAAAAAGCATTGACCAATTTGGTGGAAAAGGCATTGTCAAACGTCCATCCTGCATTGGACAGGAGAACTTTGGCAAGATCGACGTTGATTCCTTTACCAGTGGCCACTGATTTCAACTTGGAGTAGATGACGTCTCTTTCCTTGCGGGA
The DNA here is from genome assembly GCF_963989305.1 of Lodderomyces beijingensis. Classification (NCBI taxonomy): domain Eukaryota; kingdom Fungi; phylum Ascomycota; class Pichiomycetes; order Serinales; family Debaryomycetaceae; genus Lodderomyces; species Lodderomyces beijingensis. Next base: position 1,702,053 of record NC_089970.1, read on the forward strand.
AATACACGTGGTTAGCACAGTTGCCCCATCGCTAAAGAACATCTCAAAGGCGTTATCTCTGAGCAAAAACTGTCGCTTGGAAATGGCACTGAATTTCGTCAAATCCCAGCTTTTCATCCGATGCAATATAGGCTTTGACTCGTTTTCGATTTTTGTTTGCGAGTTAACGAGCCGCAATATGGGGTCCCTCAACTCGGCAGGAGCTTCGGTGATGTCCAAGACATTGCCATCTTCGCCGAGAAAGTAATTTTCAAACAAATACAAATGGGTCGATCCCAAGATCAATAAACTTTCAGCGGGCACCAAGCCATTGATCTGACTAACGTTCCATAGGGAAACAATGTGGTCCCCAACAAACATGCTGCTGCTTACTCTTTTGTTCTTATCCTCCGATGCATTCCCTTCGAGGGGCTCATTCTCGTCAACGGCAAGACCTTGTGGAAGGGGTTCTCTTGAACCACCGTTGTCGCTAGACAAACTTAGTTCTTGTAAAGTACCTGATATGTTTGCAAAATCATAACCATAATCATATTCGTCCAACGAGTCTGCCATGTTTGCCACTTCCTTTAGTGGAATGTCCATTTCGTAGTCCAATTTCTCCGAGTCCGGCAACAAGTCCTCGACAACGAGACGCTTGCGCATTCTGTTGGCATTTTCAATGTAGTCTAACACATACGTGTGGGCCCACATGGGATCATAAATCCTGGATGACTCCGTGACACAGGAGTGCAAAGCACGCGTCCAATTTGCGGCGCGGTCCTTGCGCGCCCGGCTATTCTTATTGTAAGAGGCCAATTCCGAAGTCACCTCTTGAGCTTTTAACATCTGACAATCCTTTTCGCAGGCCTTGATGTATATGCTGTTCATTTGGCCCAAGCGGCCTCCATTGTGAAGTGCGACTTTGATGATGTCGGAGACCCGCTTCAATTCCTTCTTCAAGACTTCTGTCTTTATCGTTTGAACCAGCTTCAGCAAAGCTTTCACAAATGGAGGATATTTCTTCAATTTTTGCAAAGTATCGACATCGTTTCTCAGGGTCAAGTTCGTGAAAAACTCATCTAAAAGGATATCATCCAAATCAATGGACTTGATAATATTGGGTGTGTCATTTTGCCGGAGTAGGCATATGGACCGGAGCAAGCCAAATGACAACTCGAGGCGGCGCTGGTTAGGCTCGGCTTGAGTCAAGTTCAATCCGAGCAATAGCTGCAACAACGCCGCTACTTTGTCATCACCAAGTACATTTTTGTCTGTAATAATCACTTGACGATACAAAAGCTCCTTGATGAAATCAGTAAAGGTCTCGCCTAAAGGGCATGGTTCGCTCACCAACTTTGAAAGGTTCAACATTATACACTCGCCCAAGATCTGTTTCATCCTTCCCGACAGATTTGGATTGGATTCAACAAATGAGCAAAGGCAGATGATGTATGAATTCAAAGTGCTTGAACTTATTGAAAAGTCTTGGCTGATCAACTCGCCGTGGAAAGTTGATAACAACTCCAGGACGTTTGACCAAAATCTCCTTTCTTTTGGAATGGAAGCCTTGTCGTTCGCAACAAGCTCCTCAGTCACAGTCCTGAAAATTCCAGGGAAAACCATTTCGCATAAAACTTTTATTGCAAAATCACTCAACTTCTTCAAAGACGTCTCAAATTTTGTGGACGATAAACTAGAAACGTATGAATCGACAAGTACCAGAACCATGCGCTCTTGTGTGTCCTTGATATTGCTTTGAGTCTCATCATCGAACCACAGATTGCCCAATTTGAGAAATCCTAGCAACTCCACCAAACTTTCCATGAAATCTTTCTCGCCAATCATTTTTTCTATAACACCATAGTTCTGGATCCATCCAATGTACGTGTTGATCCGTGACAAGACATCATTTTCTAAGCAAACTTTTTGAGCGCTGGTGTCACCGTTGGACGGAGTAGAGGGGTTGCTCCCCATCAAATTGCCAGTCGACAGACTCAAGGAGTACATCGAGTTTAAAATCAAATTGTTGGCGAGCAAAATTAGCTCGGGGAAGCAGATGCTATCGGTGCTCGTTGATGTAGATCGCGAGCGGTAAACAGTGCCGCGTTCGGGGCGCTGCAGGTTTGCGGCAAACGAGCTCAAGAAAATCAACTCTAGAATGCAGTCGCTATTCCACCACGGCTTCAACGTTTCAGTGAGGATATCGAGGCCATGGTTGGTAATGAAAAATCTCTTTATGAGCACAGAGTTTAAAGTTTTCAACAACCGGGTCAATATTTTCACTCCACAGAAAACCACCACGTCGATTTTCGTGTCAAACAACACCAATAGCCATTGGATGGTTATCCAGCGTGAGAAGCGTCGCAACGTCTTGATCGGTGTTGTCGGTCGGCAAAGGTGATTAGTTATGGCCTCCAATGTTAGTATTCCATAAGAAGAAGAAGCCTCTGGATTATGTAGTGCAAAGACGATGAACGCGGTCGCCAGATGTATCGTATCGTAGGAGGGATCCTGCTCCAATATCAGCTCAAGGATCAGAAGCAATTGCAGTTTTAACGGATCGTCAATTGTTTTGTCGCCAACTTTGGCGGTGGGGCTCTTTAGGTAATGAAACACTTTTCTGGCAAGTTTCATCGACTTTAGTTCCAGTGTATTCTGGGTTTGGAATTTTGAGTGCTCCAACAAATCCTCTATCCGGCCAAACAAGTGGGCCATCATTCCGCTTTCTTGGTATAGGGAAAAATCCAAGAGCAAGTGCTTGAAGCAAACGGGGTTCAGAATAGCAAATTGATACGGGTTATTCAACCCGGACAAGCTATATTTCAAAAAGACATCCAATAAGTTTGCCTCTCCGCGGTCAAACATTCCAGAAGGCTTTTGTAGAAACGGGGAAAGATCCAAGGTCAACGAAGGGTTGACACTTTTGAACTTGTGCATCAACACCGAAACTATGCCGTACCCCTGCTGCGCGACAAAGTCGTCTCTTAGCCTCCAATTGCACACGGAAAGACTCAATAGTAAATTCAAGCCCAGGAATATGATTGAATCGCGAAGTTGCACCTCGGGATTGTGGATGGCTTGGTTGATAACGTCCAAAATGACATTCGGGGTGCCGGTGACTCTGATGGCATCGTAAAATGCCATGGGAACATGTACAGAAAACTGGTTTCCTGCCGTCGAGGCAAACCCTTTTTGACGTTGCATTAGGTGCCGTAGAAGCTCGTTGCTGTCAAACAAGACTGAATCTTCCTTGACTCGCAGCAAAGTGTCCACGATAAAAGTCGGGTCCAAGAACTTACCCGCTACTGGAATGCGCCGTCCCTTATCCCCCGCACCGCACCGTTCTTGTCCCAATCTATTGCTAGTGGTATTGCTACTGGCCTTGGCCTTGGCTAGGGTCGGGGAACCACCATTACGGAATGCCATCAAGTTTTTCGACACTTCCATCAAATCTGTTTTCGTTAGTCGATTAACCAAGCCTTTTACAGAATCCTTGTCCATGTCCTTGAAGTCCCAGTTATACTCAGCACCGAGGTAGAAAAGCACCAAAATCCACTCGCGGCTCAAACTGCACCTGAGGAGAGTCATATTTCTAATCATCAACCGTGCGTCTTTGTCTTCCAAATCGCATCCGATGGAGATTTTGTTCCAGGTTATCGACTCCTTGGAAAGCCCGGCACAGGGTATACTCTCGCTATGTTGTCCGTTGAGATACAAGCTCAATGTTGAGCGATTATAGATCAACACTAATTGCACCATCATCATCTGTTGCTGCTGCTGCTCGCCAGCAAAACTGAAAATGTGGTTGAAGCTAAAACGAGAGCGTGATTTTGTTCTCGGGTTCTCAATGACAACAGCAACTTGCTCCAAGTTTAGTAGCTGGACCTTGAATATCGTGTTGTTCTGCTCGGTTGATGGGTCGGAGCAAGTGAGCGTGCATATAGTTATCGTTTCCTCCCAGTGGTTGGTGCTCTCTACTCTGAACCAGGTATAAATGGTGAAAGAGTCGGTGATGCTGTTTTTGAACGGGAAATTCACCTGCTGAGAACAGATCATAAAGGGGAAAAACTTGGGGTTATCATTGCAAATCCGATTCATCAAGTCCAAGATGACAAGCCGGGCGAGCTGATTCGAGCTGCGCAATGCTCTTAGTAACATGTTGTAGCTTTTGAAATCACCACCCTCTTTGAAGAGACAGACAATCAATCTCCGCAACTGGCCAACCCAGCCCGAGGCACTCAAGCTGTCCAAACAGAAATCCTCCTCTTCCGCGCCCAATCTCTCCAAAAATTCTCCCACAAGCGTGCTCAAGTGTCGCAAGTTCTTTATTCGAAGATTCAATTGAAGGGACATTGCCGTGTAAGCGTCTTCCAAAATGGAGCAAGGTACAGTGTCGTAATCATCGTCAGCGTCAACTGTGTTCTGGTTGCGGATCCATGTTAGTAGCGCACCCAAGTCGAGATCAGACTCCTGTGCAAGCGACTCATTCAAGAGCTTTGAATAACTAGTAGCCTGCGGGTCTCCATGATCCATGATTCCGTGTGATGCACACATGGGAGGAGGAAGATTTCAGGAACAAGAAGCAAGGCATTTTACGGCGGCTCATGATGAATTAGAAGTTACAACGCGCTTCTCCGCCTCCCTCACCCCCCCCGCCAACCCCACAAACACACACTGGTACTACTCTGGTAGCGGCCGAGCCATGAAACATGTATAGATGGCGATGTATGCCCTTGCACATACAGCACATGCTTCACGGAGTCAGAGGGTAGAGGTAGAGGTGGTGGTGGTGGTGGTGGACCATATTACTGGCTTTCTACTTTCTCCAAAGCTTTATTCATTTGTTCTCTTGGAAATTTTCTGATGGTCCGGAGGAGAAGCGCAGTGGACTCTGCACCGATGTTCGAGGTTAGACGATGATCCTTGGTCAAGAATGATTCAGAGTGGATAGAGTCTACTTGGTCTTTTTTCTTTTTAGCTATAGAACGATTTGAATCTCAAAGTCCTCTTCGAGTTCGGTGTCTTTTACCGATAGATTGATGTCTAAGTCTTCATCATCGAAAATTAACCTCGCTTTGCTGACGTCTATCGATTTGGGATCGATGTCCTTGCTCCTGAGAAAGAACAAGAGTATGCTTTGGAGCTTCGTGTCGGGTTTCACATTGCACTGGATTCGTTTGTTGTCCTTTCCTTTGAGTCCAATGGTGAACACTTCATCATCGATGGATTCGGGCTCGGGAATCCCGGGTGCTGTCGTGACAAGCTCTTCGTCCTCGCTACTTATGTTTTCTTCTTCTTCTTTTTCATCAGCAACGCCCTGTATTCTTGGTCCTTGTGCGTCAGCTGATCCCGCGGGGCCATCTGCCGTTGTAGTGGTGGTGGTGAATTCCGTGTAAACAGAGGTGAAATTGGTTCGATTACCAGCGGGGATCAAAAGCACCTGCAACATGGTGGCAGGTAGGTCTTCGATTTTGTCTAGCGACGGATTAAACTGACCTCCCGGTAACGGAAGTCGTAGGAACCGGGGCGTGTAATACGAGTGTATGAGTGTTCTTCCCTCTACCCACACAAGAGCGGTGTTTTCAAAAGTGTACTGATTGAGCAACTCTGGCGGTAGCTGGCTCTGGAAAGACTTTTTGAAAAAGTCCACCGCCGACTGCAAAATCTTTTCAAAAGATTTCATGCCCTTGCACCCAAAATCAACTTGAGTGGACGAGCCTTGAGGAGTGGGGAGTTTCGAGGAGACCCTGATGACGTATTTCCTCTTTTTCTCATCGGGAATGTCAAAGTTGTAGGAGCTGGTTGTCGAGGATGCATGGGCCGGCCCGGGAGTCGGCTTTGGCTTGGTATCGGGGCAATAATTCTCCTCTTCGGAATCATCCAAAATATCGGCCTTTTCTTGGTACTCAACGGAGCCTAGTTTGAGTTCTATCTCGCGCCGTATCCTGTCCGTGTCAATAATAGGCATCGCAGCAGGAATCTCGGCGTAGTCGACCAGCTCGATCTCCACAGGCTGAGTGGGATCTGCCTCCTGGACATTTTCGTGCGATCCAGCAGCAGGTGCACGAGGAACAAGAAGGGGAGAAGCGTCCGCCTGCGACGTCTCCACCTTGATCGTTTTAGCCTCGGCCTCCTTTGAAGGAACGCCATCGGTAGCGGGAGGAGTGGGGACACCACCGGACACTGGCTGGTGTTCGTTCTTGTGAGTGTGCTTCCTCTTTTTCTTCTTTTCGAATGACCGACTGAGTGAGAAGAAATCGTCATCCAAAACGATCCTCTTCTTTGAAGGTTTATGACTGCTTCCGTGCTCAACGTGAGGCTTGGATTCTAAAGATGGATCATTTGCGTTGTCCAGGTTGATACTTGCACCTGTCATCTCTCGAGTTGCTTGTGGTATTGCATCCGTATAACACTTGTACCATCTTCTCCTCCTTCCTCCTCTTCCCTCCCCCAGACTATATATATTTTTCCGTCTGTTAGTGTTTTCGACGCGATCAACAATTAACCATTTAGTCTGAAACCTCTCCAAAAGCTCTCCGGTACAGACAATACAAGCAATGATGAAACCCAACAGAGCCGAAACGTTTAAAGCAAAGTTTCTTCTCAGCCATGGCAATAACCTGCGGTATTACGAAGTGCTCAAATGCTACAAGGAAGATTGGATGCAGTCGTCGTATATCGTGGACGAAAGTTTGGTCAAGCGATATAGCAAGTTTTCAAAACGCCAGCTCAATGCCTCCTCAGATGGCTGTGAACTCAAGCTAGAGGAGATGAGAGTCAAGATGGCGGATGAAAACTACGTCAATTTTAGGTTCAATTCTGGTTTGCCGTTGCAAGTGATCGCTCCTGAAGGAGATGCCCGCTTGGAGTTGCAACTGCGGCTACCAGCGCGATTGCAAGACGTGCTGTCAGGAAGAAATGTACTGGCTATAGCTGCAGGAGGCCACATCACCTCTATGCAATGGCTCCCGCAAGATGATGTAGATGAAGACACTACTGACAGCTATCTTGCGGTATCCATCGTCAACTCACCAAAGTTACCCCATGGTTTAACAGCGACAAGCAAAGAAATCAGCGTGTTTGAAGATCGCTCCAGTGGGTTAATCGACTCGGCAGTGCAGATTTGGAAATTCAACACTTTGTCCAATGAGGTGAGTCTTGAGAAAATGGTCTTGACCCTGCTGCACGGGACCCCATTTGACCTCCAGTGGTCTCTTGTTGCTCCACAAAACAAGGAGAGCAATACCGTGCTTGGTGTCTTGGGGGTTGTTTTCAACGATGGAACTGTTCAAATACTCAAAATCACGCGAGATTTGCCAATGTACTCCTTGTTGGAAAAGTCCTCCCTAAGTTTCCGCTCGTCAGATGAAACTAGTTCTGATATCACGTGTTTCGCTTTCCTAGGAGTTGACAAACTACTAGCAGGAACGGCCAGTGGTTACCTCATGGAGTTTAAACTCGATTCCCCAAATCATCATTCACTGCTGCTGCTGCCACTACCTAGCTACAAAATGTTTGTCTCCGATGGTCCTATATCCACCATTGTGCCCGTGGAAACAAGCTCGGGCGAGAGCATGGTCTTGGTCAATGGCCAAGCTATACGAGGTTCGGCGTTCTCAGACACGAATCCAATTCAAGATGTCTATGCGCCATTGCTTGAAAAGTCCAACGTCAAGCCTTCATACAATTACATTATGCAAGACCTTATCATCGCCCATAATGTAGAGCTAGCCAAGATAGTGGGTCTTCGATCGCTACAGGACAATGGCTCGGAGATTCTTAGAGTCAGCGGATATATCACAACATTCAAGCTCTCTGAGCGGCTCGGGCATCCGTTCATGTTGACTGGGACAGCGTCTGGGGATGTCATTCTCATGAATTATGCAAGAAAGTACTTTACACGCCGAGGAGGAAACAAATCGCTTCTGCCCTTGAAAATCTGGAAACTCCAATGGAACAACCCCAAAGAGGCCGTGCTCACTTTGGACGCTAGATATGAGAAAATTGAGGTTGAAAGTCCCGTGTCGGCCTCGGTGATGCCAAAGGAGGTAATGATTAGCTCCTTAGCTTGGAACGAAAATGTGAATGGCTCGTCAATTTACGCTGCTGGCACAGCTCTGGGGTTGCTTTTGGTCGAGAGACTTGACCCGTCCTTCAATGTAAACTCGGACTTGAATTGAAAAAAAAAAAAGAAAAGTAAGATTCTTTCTCTTTTCAATACTTTGGTATAGTTTGATCTACATCGTCGGACCACTTGTCCAAGCCACCAATGACGTCTTTTGCGCCAAGATAGCCCATACCGAGGAGCTTTGAAGTGGCTAGCTGGGAATCGTTTCCGTATCTGCATATAAGATACAAATCATCGGACTTTTTGATTTCCATCTCATCCGGCACTGCTTCTTCAAGACTGTCGAGTTTTCTGAAGATAGGGTCCCACTCTATGTTGATTGAGCCCAGGATGCGGGTGATTTCAAACTGCTCCTTTGGCCTCACATCTATTAAGACGTGTTTGCGGTTCGCTTTCCTGGCCTCAGCATACTGTTTCGCTGAAACTCTATGCACAGGATCAAGTGGGTCAAGGCTGATTTTACCGCAAAAGGCAACGTAATCCACCGTTCCATTTTCGATATCTCTTTGCTGAATTTTCTTCTCCTGGGGCAAATGACCGCACGCAATGCATGCCGGTTGCTTGTTTCTCATTTTAAACACTCTCATATGCTGATGCGGGAACGCTGAGTAGGATATGAGAAACGGCAGAAATGTTTCTTTAGTATAGGCGCCAGTGAGAACTTTCAAGGCCTCCATCGCCATGCCGACTCCAACCATGCCGATTGCCGGTCCAATAACCCCGCCATCCGAGCACGAGGTCACGGTATTGGGGTTTGGCGCATGCGGGTAGAAACATCTGTAACACGGCCCAATATTTTCAAAGTTCAACACCGTGAGCTGGCCCTCTGCTTTCAAACCCGAGCCACTCACGATGGTTTTCCCCAAGACCACGCAAACGTCGTTGATCAAGTACCTGATGGCAGGATGATCGGTGCAGTCAAGCACCAAGTCGTACCCTTGAACTATTTCAAATGCATTTTGACTGTTCATCCTCTCGGGATAAGTCACGACGTGAACATGCGGATTTAGTTTCTCCATCCACGACTTGGCAGAGTCGCATTTATAGTGACCAACCAGCGCCGTCGAGTGGATGACTTGTCTGTGCAAGTTGCTCGTGTCGACGGTGTCACCATCTACTATTCCAATGGTCCCCACGCCTGCTCCGCAGAGGTACTGCAACGCGGGGGAGCCAAGCCCTCCGGCACCAACCACCAAGACCTTGGCGCTGCGTAGTTTCTTCTGCGATTCCAATGCTCCGAATTGCGGCACAATCATCTGTCTGCCGTATCGCTTGTACTCATCGAGTGTGAACACCCCGTCTACTTTGATCTTGTCATCGTCTGACGTATGGGTCAGATGATCTGCGCCGACGCTTCGAAGGCGAGCATTCTCTTTTTCGAGCTCCTCAATCTTCTTTAGGAGCTCCAGTTCACATGATTGCGTCATACCCCTTTTCCGTTTGTTTTTGAAGAACGCGGTGTTTCTCCAGTCGATGGAGCTGAAATTGGTACAATTTTGGTCTTCTTGTCCTTCTTTCTTTTTCAAATGGAGATCGCACAGCAGAGAGTGAGAAAGAGTTCTATACGCACATGTATACATAGATGAAGTTGAATATGAATATATGAACATCAAACCGTCGTTGGCTGACTACTATACACCCCTAATCCCCTTTTTTTTAATTTGTTTCTTTTCCCTTTTCCTTTCTAAGCAACCTTGTACCATCAAACAATCTTTTGTTTGACAAAAAAGGATTTCAAATGGCGCAATTGGTACACGCATGTGCCAACCAAGACGAAAAGTTGAACAATAGACCATTTGACGACTCTAGAGTTGGTGGACTCACTTTGGTCTCTGAATGCAGCCTCTCTTTCCCTCATGTGTTCTTGCTCCCAGTGGATCTTGTCCAATTGGTCGTACAAGGAGTTGACGCGCTTGGTCAAATCGTCAACCATCCGCGTTGACTTCGAGTCGACATAGTCGTGGCTTGACCCTTGGGCTACGTCAAAGAAAATACGGTGGACCTTGTTTCTGGTATTGTCGTTGTAGACGGGCGTCAAGCAGAACCTGTGCTCCCCCGATTCTATCGATGTGAATGTGAATTCTCCGTCCGGGGTGGACTTCTGATCGATGACCCTCTCGTCGTTATCAAAGGTTTCCTAGTTCTTAGTTAGTACCCAACACCAAAAACGATTCCGTCTAGAAGCTCAATAAAGGCAAGCACACATACATCTATCGTGATTTGCACTTGCAAATTCTTGCTTTTGAAATACTCATTCGAGTGTTCGTCTTTTTCATATGCATCGATTCGACCAACAACCAATGCCTCCTCCTGCAACTCCTCGTAGAAGCACTTTGTCTCCCCCGTCTTGACGTAGAAATGCAAGGCATTGGCAAGCCCCATACAAAGTACCGCAAACACGGCAAATAGTTTCTGAACGCTTAGCATGCCTGGATATATGTCAGAGTGTGTTTCCCAACCCTCGAGAAGGTTGGTACAGGTGGGTTTCGAGATTTTTCACATTTTTTACACGTCAACCTTCGCGTCACACACGTCAAATAGGCGCAATTGGTAGCACCGTGACAGCCATAAATAGCAGAGGGGGATGCTCATCCCCATACGCGTTGTGGTTAGAATGATATCGAATGCTTGAAATACTATTCTATTTTACGACTTTCTCTTGTTGATGATCTTCTTTTTCAAGTGTTTCTTCATCTTGGTTTTCCTCCGCTCCTGCTTGGCGACTTTTGCAGCCTCTTTTCTTGCCCGTTTCTCGTCCTTGTCTTCGTACTTTTTGCCTTTGGGTTTGGCGGCATCTCTTTCCTTCCATACTTTGCCAGTCGAAGCACCACCCAACTCATTATCGCTATCGCCATCGCTATCGGAGTCACTATCGGAATCTGAACCGGACCCACTGTCTGTCTCTGACTCCAATTCTTCCTCTTCTTCATCCTCTTCTTCTTCTTCTGCACCGTGGACTTGTTTATTGTTCACTTCTGGCGCATTGTTAGAGTCACCCCGTTGCTCCCCAACCAAAGTGCGTTCAGTTGAAACTAGCACGTCCAACGTTTCAACTTTTCCCTCGGAAAACTTCTGAAAGTCCCTTTCGTCCAATTGGTTCAAGGAACGGACCAAATGCAAAGAGCGGAAAACTTCATCTTCAACTTCTTGCTCGGGGGTGGTCTTCAAGGTCATGGCGCCAATGTGAGCCTTTAACTGTTCGTCATCCCGAGTGTCAAGCTTGAGCTGCTTGTCGCTTGCCGTGATAAAGCTAAAGATTGACTTTTCCGGGTAGATGTTGATTCCCTTTTTTCCAAAAAAATCATTGACGTTTTTGATGTCCATTCTCAAAAAGTCAAGCGCCATGGGGTGGTCAGGTTCAACCGACTGCGACACGTCGATGATGTAAAGCTTGTCGTCATGGATGATCGAGTTGTACTCACTGAGATCGGCGTGCACTAGCCTGCAATCCTGGAATAGTCGCCTCATGCAAATCAACATTTCCTTGTAATACCGCTCCACCTCTTCTCCATCTTGGAAGTCGTAATCCTTGACTTTGGGAGAAGGCTGGCCGTCCCCCTCGGTCAAGAATTGCATCACCAACACGTGCGACTTGATCATGTAGGGACGAGGACACGGCACTTTGCTCTGGTGGATCCTGCACAAGTTCCGGTACTCCTTTTCAGCCCAGATCTTGACCATTTTCCGCGGGTTGCCCTGGTCTTTCGAGTTCCGGAGCCGGAAGTCGCCATCGACATATCTTTTCCGGTCTTTGAACACAAGAATCGACGTCTTGTAGATCTTGACGGCAAACTCCGTCTCCACCTCGGCGTCGTCGTGGGTCCCGTGGTAAACGTTGGCTTCTTTGCCCGTGCTGATGCACCCATTGATTCGCGACATCAAGTTGGAGTTGATGATCTTGGCCAAAAACCGGAGAGTCCTGGGATCCAACACCTGCTCAACTGTCGCTCTATTCGCCCGGTCCTTTGTCACCTGCGGCCCTTTCTTGAAAGGCTCAGTGTTGATCTTGTCGGCATACTTGGTGACAATGTCTTCCTTTTCCGATGCCGCGGTTGCCGCCTGAACGCGCCTGGTTAAATCCGTCGCCAGCTGGTAATCACTATCATCTTCGTCATCAGATAATTGACGACCGTAGAAACTCATATCCCCTTCCAAATCCAGCGTCATCTCCCTCTATCTTTCCTGTTTTGGGCTTCTTTTATTTTATCCCAAGAGCAGATCCTTATGGAGTTTGAAGTTGGGATGAGGTTGCAAATGCGGCAAAAAAAAAAACGCCTACTGCCCCGACGTTTTCTCAAACGAGAGCTTCACCACCACCACCACCACCACCACCAACCACAACAACAACATCCAAAACAAAATTGGGAGGAAGAAACGTAATTTGAAAACAGGTCAAGCACGGTCAATCAATGGCCGTCCCTATCGCTATCCAGAGCTTGCTACCACAAGTATGTTTGATCCTTAGCGAAAAGATAGAAAGAGCATAAAAGAGAGAGAGAGAGATGGTACTAACGCTTGCAATGGCAGAAATTCTTTGGCCTTGTCCCGCTCTTTATAGGAGTAGAGATCATACTTGGGATAACCATTCTCAACAAAGCCAGCGGTCTCTACGGAATATTGTCGTTGTTCACCGGGCACCCCATCAACTTTTTGCAATGGCTCTATAACTCGCTAGCCTTGTTGATGTTGCCGGTGTATGCCAGCGCCGCCATAAGCTTGGAGAACAAGGTGGAGCTTGTTCGCAAAATTTCCTTTGCCACGCTCGTGTTTTGCATAGACACTCTTATCGGCTTGTTTTACACGGTGTATTTCATGTACTTGTGGTTCTCAGAGGAAGGCAGCAGCGGAACCACCACCTCGGCATTGTTCACGAGAGGCGGCGCAAGTTCATACGCGGACTTGGAACCGTCTTCAAAGTCGGCATCCACGGAGAGGGAGCTATTTTTCATCTTCAGCACCACCTTGGTCACGATCTTGATGAGGATATACTTTACCTTGACGATGTTGAGCTTTGCCAAAGTCTTGTTGAAGCAGAACTCGTTGGAGTCGCGATACAAAACCGAAATCAACTTGGATGGCGAAAATGGAAGCGACCAGCTTCTCGAAGACGCCGCCGAAATAGAAATTTCAAACTCATCGGGTCTATCTGGAGAAGTCAAGAAGTTGCTTTACGACTTGGAAATGAGGTCAAAGGACTTCCTCGATGAAATGTTGAACTGAGGATTTAGCTGCAAGCTCAAAAATAGAAAATACTCAGAGCTAACTAATAAAAGAAAATTGATAGACAACCCCCTTCCTTCCCTATTCTCCTCTTTGGTAAAAACCAAAGGTATCTCTAGAGTTTGATTGTACCGAGAGAAGGAGATCAAGAGGGAATGCTTGTGTTGCCACACGAGGTTTCTGGATCTTCCAACACCAACACCTCCCGTTCAAAGATCTCAGTTGACGCTTACCCTCTTGCAACGTCTACCTGGTTTTTATCAAATAAACCGCAGAGACGTAAGCTTACCCCTTCATTACCAGTCAAGGAATCAGCCCTTTGGGCCCGTTGCAACATGTCTTGCAACTGCCTTCTTTACCATGCCCTCTCTCTCTCTTTTTTTTTTTAGAGTACACCCGACTCCTAATATGGAAAGGAGCGGAGAAAACTCCCTGGCAGAGGTTGCTGTGCAATGAATTTCATGCAGAACACACCACCCTGATGTGAACAGCTCCTGTCGGCAGGATTCAACTGGAGAGACAGAGAAGGAAGCCATCTTTTGCATCAATGGGTCAAGCACTGAGCACTAGCGAAGATCTGGCGAGCCATTCACCGGTGGCAAAGCTAAGCAGAGAGCAGATTGTTGATTTATTCTACGCCAGATGCTTGCTGCTTCTAAAGCCGATTGAGATTGCCTTTATCAAAACCAAATGGGATATCCATGGCAACCAAGGCGAGACAATTGACAGTGCCGAGATTTTCAAGTGGTACTTGAGCGAGGAGCAGGCGGATAAAGCGACGTCAAACTTGTTCAGAACCAACATGTCTACTTTGCTAATGGTGATGAAACGGATTGGCAAGTTCCCCTTCTTGAATAGTCCCGTCCATGCAGATGATAAATTGACAGTGCGCGAGTTTATCATATCTATGGTGTTTTTTGATGGCAGGTTCAAGAAGATCTTCAAAGGCGACTATGACTTTGTAAAGCTTTTTTGCATAGCTTTGGCAGCACCCGCCCCCGTTTCTGGAACTGACGATGCCACTGCCTCTGCCATGGCTGATGATGATAATGATAGATATGCAGCAAAGCTACTACAGCCATTTGAGGCTGACGATTCGAAGGAATTGAAATCGAGAAAAGTCAATTGGACGGCCATGGACCTCGTGCGGTCCTTTGACGGCATTTCTGTGCAAGACCTCGCAGTGAATGCCAGGAAATTGCAAGAGTTGTTGATTCTACTCCTTGTTGTGAAATCGGTCCCCAATCAGAAACATGAAGTTATGCGCGAGAAATTCTGGGCTAATTTGTCCAAATGGAAAGAGTTTGATGCTTATTCCTTGTACCTCTTGAGGTACCTCGATATTCAACTTGATGCCAAGAGCTTGAGCGAGCAAAAAATCAAGTATTTGCAGTTTAGTGATGGCATGGCAAGCATAGTGCCTCGATTTTTGGAGCAGAATATCCAAAGATTCTTTGAGGCAGAGATACACGGTGCTTCGTCAGCCGCCCGTGGAGACGACTCACATCATCATTTAACACACTCTTCAGAACCAATGGGGAAAGTGCCCAAGTTCCAAGAGTCGAAGCTTGTCAACAGCGCGTTTTTAGCCCTCGCCTCGGCGATTCTAGAAGGAGCGAAAAGCCCCATTGTCGTTTCCCTGCAAAACATGGTGAAATTATACGCGGGGCTGGAGTCGGGATTCTCCATCAGATCGTTGGAGACTAAAATTTTCAAATGGCAAGCACCAACCATGGTTTTAGTCAGCGGCAAGCGCTTGAAGCAAAAGGCGCAGGAGACAAACCGGCGGTACGAAAAATTTGATCACTCGTTTCCTCGATATTTTTTAAACCTGGAAAACGCTCTCAGACCCTGGCAGCATGAAAACGATAGAATAACATATTGCGTTGTGATCAACCAACCCTGGCGCAATTCCAACAAGAATAATTTTGGTGACGAAAAGTCAATCATTTTAGCGATACAGCCCAGAGCAGACTACTTCAAAAGCGTTCTGAACAAAGCGCAAAAGGGAGAGCTGATTTACTTCAACACCCAGGGCATGGGTGTTGGGTTTGGAAACGAGCAGCCAATCAACAAGGGCAACACGCAGAAATACCATCCTGGCCGCGTCTCACTCACAATCGAAGCAAATTTGGAATTTGCCGTTTTCCGCCATCTAAGTTCCCTGGTGAACAATGATCCAAACTTTTTCAAAACGTCTTCCAACAGTCAGATTGCCAATGAGGACTATGAAGACCGATTCGTCATTACTGATTTAGAAGTGTGGGGTATTGGTTCGATGAAGGAGCTCGAGGAGCAGCAACGGCAGTGGAAGTGGGAGGAACAGCAAGCACAGGCCCGACAAAGCGTCAATATCCGCAACATGGGTGAGGAAAGAGCATTCTTGGAGATGGTGGGTTTGGTGGGGAACCGTGGTAGCGGCGGTTCCGTGTAGCGTAGGTTAGTGTAGCGTGCGGTGTGTATACATAAATTTCTTACGCAGAGATGAGCCAAGTAGACCAAGACCTTGACCCAGACCCAACTTGATAAAAAAAAATCTAGTTTGGTAGACACAACGGAGGTAAACATGGTGAAAGACCGGCCAAGTAAGCCCGTTGAAAAGAAAGGACCCGTGACTCAGGATTTGAGGTTCAAGTCCGTCCACAATGACCCGAGATTCAAGTTCCCCAATTTCAGAAATTTAAAAGTCAAGGTAGATGACAGGTTCAGTCGTAAGGAGTTGAAGAAGTTGAGTGAGAATGCCCTGGGGAAGCAGGTAAAGATAGACAAGTATGGAAGAAGGCTCAATGAAGGAGCTAGTGATTTGAACAAATTTTACGAGTACGAAGACGAGCAAGATGAGGAGCAAGATGAGGAGCAAGACGATGGGGAAGACGATGAGGAGGAAGAAGAAGAGTCCGAAGAGGAGTCCGATGAGGAGTCCGATGAGGAAGAGCCTGAGGTTGAGAGTAAGGGCAAAGATAAAGTTAATAAACTGAAGCAGAAGCTAGATGCATTGGAGGAGCAGCTCAGACTCGAAGAAGCTCAATTAGACAAAGCACGTGGAGAGGGCCTCTCGAGTTCTTCCGAAGACGACGATTCGGCAAGCTCTTCCGACGAGGAAGAACCCAGCGTCAACTTTGAGGAGTCTGACTCTGAAATCGAGATTGAAGAAAGCAAGCCAGATGAATCTGAGCCGACTAGCTCCTTTGCTGTTGTCAATATGGACTGGGACAACCTTCGAGCCGAAGACTTGATGGCCACGTTCTCGTCCTTTGTGCCAAAGGGAGGCAGGATCAACTCGGTCACAATATACCCTTCCGAGTTTGGCAAGGAAAGAATGCAGAAGGAGGAGATTGAAGGGCCAAGTCGAGAACTATTCAAAAGCAAGAAGAAAGCAAACAAACTGGATGATGACGATGACGACGACGATGAATCAGATTTGGATTCGGACGTCGACATAACTGATGCTCGGAAGTTGGAGAGAGTCACGAGAAAATTGTATAACCAAGACGATGGAAAAGAAGACTATGACAGCAAGGCATTGCGTCGTTACCAGTTGCAAAGACTAAGGTACTACTATGCTGTCGTCGATTGCGACTCTGTCCACACGTCGCAAAGCATATACCTGAAAGTAGATGGAACGGAGTACGAGTCCACTGCCAATATGTTTGACTTACGATATATCCCCGAGGACATGACTTTTGACGCCGACGAGGCAAAGGACAAATGTGTCAAAGTCCTGGCACACTACCGTCCCGATTCGCGATTCGTGACTGACGCTTTGCAACACTCAAAAGTAAAGTTGACCTGGGATGAGACACCAAAGGAACGGTTAACGTTGTCGTCGAGGCCGTTGTCGCAAAAGGAAATAGAAGAAAATGACTTTAAGGCTTATCTTGCTAGTGATTCCGACGAGGATGATGAAGGGGACAAAGACCAAGCAAAGGACAGTTTGAAGAGCAAGTATCAGAGCTTATTTGGAGACACGTTTCAAAGATTCGGAAAGGAGCATCGTGGTGGTAATGGTGATGATGATGATGATGACGACGTGGATATGGAAATAACATTTGACCCTGGTTTGAAAGATGGAAAGGACGCCGATACCGGCGATGAGAAGACTGAAGAGTCCACGATTGACGCTTACAAGCGGAAGGAGAAGGAGCGAAGACAAAGGCGACTCAATAAGTTCAAGGAGTCGAAAGAAGCCAGAGAAAAAGATGAGGGTGAAGATGCGGATGAGGATGGTTTGGAAGATGCCAAACAGGAAAGGTCCAAAAAACCATCCAAGAAAAAGAAGGGGAACACTCTTGATGACAAGCAGAAAGCAGAGTTGGAGCTCGTGCTCATGGACAGTGAACTGCAAAATGACCATTTCAATATGAGAGACGTGTTGAAACAAGAAAAATCCAATAAGAAGAACAAGAACCAAAGAAAGAAGTTTGATGATGAAATGACTCAAGACAAATTTGAAGCCAACTTGAATGATCCAAGATTCAAGGAAATCTTTGAGAATCACGATTTTGCAATCGATCCCACGAGCAGCGAATTCAAGCAGACCGAAACCATGAAGAAAATTCTTCAAGAGCGAGCCAACCGTAACAAAAACTCGGGGCTTAAGAATGAGAATAGTAGCGGCAAGAGTCTGAACTCAAGTAAGAAAAGAAAGAGAGCAGACAACGATTCTGACCATGTAAAGTCGCTTGCTGCAAAGTTGAAAAAGAGAAGTAAAAGCACTAAATAGCGCCACCTGTTGCAAAAATAAATTTGCAAATCAATAGATGATAGATACGGTTTGTACATTCCACAGCACATCGGATGGTCTTTGTCTTTGTCTGTCTGACAAGAACAGGCCTTGGAGGTTGGCTCTGAGTCTTACTCTGGACATGTTTCGTTCTTGTATTGTTTCCTTATTTTTTTTTGTTGTAGCTTAAAATGTTTTGCAACTGTTTCACGATGAGCCAAAGCTGAAACGCTCCGTAGAACGAAACAAACTGAAACATCCAGAATTTTGCTGTAGTTTCCACCATCAGGAGAAGATGTATATAATGAGGGTACGAGGGGGAGGTTGCAAGGAAAGCAGCTGGCACGCCAGCACATGCTCTGTTCTTTGAGCTCGACCATTATACTTTATCGGGATACACGAGTCAAAACAACAACAACCATAAACAAATCCAAAAAAAACAACCTATGCATGCATACAGAACGTTGTTGAGCAAAGAAGCCGGGGAAGAAAAGAGTCCGAAGAGTGCAAAGGCTCGGTTCGCTACATTGATCCATCCCTGGCCCAATATCTCTGAGTTAATGTCCCTTTCAAACGATGAGAAGGAAGATCAAGAGGAAGATGATGGCGCTTCCAAAGTGTCCTCCAAGATGATGGTTATGGCGGTTCAAGCTGGAGAAGCCAAAAAATACGAAAACAAGTATGGTTTCAGTGGGGCAAGAGTCCAACACGGTGGTGGTGGCGGTAGTGCCAGTGGTGCTGTGGGTCAACCATACGATATTTCTACTCCTAGTCTCTGGGACTTGGAAGCCCAATATGTTGCTAATAAGGCGCTGCCGGACCTAGCGACGTTGAGTCCACCACAGCGCCACGAGTCAAAAGCCGCGACGAAGAATAGCAATAGCGACTGGCATAACTCGCTGGCTCGGAAGCAACTATCGATAATCTCAGAACGGCTGGATGAGAGAGATGGATCTGTTCTCGTGGGAAACGCAAGCGGTTATGAAGTCGTGGAAGCTGATGGAATTGATGTTGCTCGTGAACCAAGCGATGAAAGTGAAAGTGAAAGTGAACGTGGAAATGAACGAGGAAATGAAAGTGGAAGTGAACGTGAAAGTGGAAGCGAAAGTGAAAGTGAAAGTGAACGTGAACGTGACGATGACGACGACGACGACGGGGACAGTCAACGAGATGGATCTGGATCATGTTTTGCTACACCCAAGATGAAAGTCTGGCAATTTGATCCATCCACCCCATCTACTCCCATATTCGATAGCCCTAATGTGCAACAAATATATAATCAAAAGCAAGGGGTCCCGTTGGGATCCAGAAGGTCCCCCCGGGAAGTGGAATTTGTTCATGCACCGCCGAATGCGGTGCCTGCAACGATGGACTCGCCATGGAGCCTAAACGAGGAGAAGGAGGCGTTGCTCGATACCCCCCACACTACAGATCAAGAACACGACAATGACAACGACCATGACACCGACCAGGTCAATGACAACAACAACAACGACATCAGGCGAGAACTGATACATGAAACACTGGATAGGCCCGGGTCTTTTATTTTCGGCGGAGACGATTTGTATTTCGACTACACGCAATACTTCCCCATCTTGGAAAATGAGTTTGATGCGGACGCCAGCAGTGATATTGTGCACGAATCTGCACTCTCTGCTGGTGCCATACTTAGCGAAAACGTGAAATATGAAAAAACGAACCATAATCTCAGGCGAAAGCACTTGTCTGAACCGCGTTTTGAACACTTGGTCACTAAATTAGCAGACAAAGCTGAGAACACGTTCCAACCAAACGAGAGCAACATCAATCATCACAACCACAACCACCAGCACCAGCACCAGCACCACCACAGCCACCAAGATCTCATTGAACAAAGTGCCACCAACAAGGACCGCAAGAGGCATATCGAATTAACATATACTAATCCATTCAAAACGTCGTCTTCTTCACATACAGCAAAAGATAAGCGAAGCTTGTCGTTGAAAAAGAGTAAAAAAGGCACCTCAAGGTCCAAGCCGCGTGATTCAGTCAAATATCAAACTTCCCCTGAAGTATCGAGGGAAGTGAGCAAAAGTGACCGATCACGCAACCGACAGTCGCATACTACAGGAATATTGAGAACTTCACTGGAATCAGCTTCACGGTCCTCGGGGACAACGCGAGGTTTGAAATTGTCGAGGTCGCTCGATAAGGTCAGCTCGTTTTTCAAGAGTTTGCAGCCGGCGGAGAGAAGGAAACGAGGCGCAACGGGGTCAAGTGACGCGCAGCTCGTGGTGGAGGATTGGGAGACTTTCAGATCAAAGTTCCCGCTGTTGGATCCAAGCTTGATACCTAACGCGCCGCCCAAGAATGAAGGTTTCGAAATAATCGGCGACAAGGGGGCAAAACTTCGCTGGAACGATCGAGAGAAACATTGGGATTTCATGCATTCGGAGTCGCCGCGTGGTACGGTTGAAAAGTTTGAAATTTACATTGACCAAATCCTTTAGTATTGCAAGTGGAAAGGAATTGCAGATTGAAACTAAATTACAGGAAACAGAAAAGAATATACTGCAGCTGAAACTGAAACTAAACTAAACTAAACTAGTAATTCAATAGATTTTTAAAAAAAGAACCAAAATAAACATAAAAAAACATGAGAAAAAAAAATTGTCCTTTTTCTTTAAAAAAATTTACAAACTGCCGCAAATCAGTGTAAAGCCATTTGAAGCAATCATTTAATGTTGAGTTGATGTTCCCACCGTTCAATCTGTCGCAACAAGTCATTTTTGGTCTTTTCCTGCTGCTGTAGCACGTAGTTCAAGTGGTTCATGTAAACCACGCTCTTGTTCAAAATCGTTGATTTATTGGGCTTGGTCTCTTTCACCTTGATTGAGCCAATCAAGTCGCTCAAGTCATTGGTGTCGACATTGTTTTTACGTTGCAATGTTTGCACGGCGCACAACTGGGGATTGAGCAACGAAGGCGGCACTATTATTCCCAACTCTTTTATCCTCTCCTTGATCAAATCTCGTCTCCTTCGTTCTACAGCATTGTGGAACTCCCTTCGTCTTTTTAGCTTCTCATCCTTTGATAGTTGCTTCGTTGGAACCGTTAGTGAAGATTCCCTCGACGCTGGCATCGTTGACTGTTTTGAGCCTCCCGGGACCGAAGTGCTTAGAAGAGATTGCTGAGATGGTGGTGGAGACAATGCGTCCCAGTTTTCTTGCTTGACCCCATGATTCGGTATCGAAGAACTCAATTCTCCGAGTCCTCCATAAGCCTGGTTTATAGGCTGAATCCGTCTTTGTGGGTTATCTGGCGGAGAATTTAGATATGAGCCTCCGTAAAAAT
Source organism: Lodderomyces beijingensis (assembly GCF_963989305.1). Lineage (NCBI taxonomy): Eukaryota > Fungi > Ascomycota > Pichiomycetes > Serinales > Debaryomycetaceae > Lodderomyces > Lodderomyces beijingensis. Next base: position 1,723,436 of record NC_089970.1, read on the forward strand.
CCGGCGAGGCGTATGACAGTGGGTCCAAGCGCGGTGATAGGTAGGAAGTGGATTGCGGCACTTGAGTTCCAGAAGATGAGTAAGCGGGCCCGCTGATGCTTCCGTGTCTAGATAGCTCCGGGGTAAAAATGTCCGATGCTCGGTTCTGGTCGTAAACATCTTCAGCTATTGACCTTAGCGAGTTGAAGTGGTTCCCGCTTCGATTTGGAGGCGAAAAGTACTGCGGCGTCAAAAACGAATTTTCCTCCAAGTTTTTGCCTGGCGAGATCAACTCGTCCAAATTGGCCGAGTTTCTTGTATGGTTTAGAAACGGTTGCGAGCTTTGGAGTTGTGGAGAAATGGGTTGAGGTGACGCACTTTCTCCCTGAGAAAAGTTGCGGTTACTCTCATACTGCGGTATGCTTAGCTGCGGGCCCAAGATTGCTTGTGAAAACGCGGCATCGTCCATAAAAGGTTCACTCGTAAACGATCCTGGATTTGTTTCAGAAAACACGTCCTGCTCAGGCGAAAAGTTCCGCAGCTGCTGTAGTTGTTGTTGTTGTTGTATCTGTTGTTGCGGTTGTTGCGGTTGTTGTGATTGTTGTGGTTGTTGTGGTTGTGATTGTTGTTGTTGGTTATAGGCAAACCCCATGGGACTCAAGTAATCATCATTCGAGTCTTGAGTGTTGGAGTTGTATCCCGAAGTGGAAGAAGTTTGATTAAGGTCAGTGTTATTGTTGTTTTCTTCAACAAAAGACCCGCGACGAGTATCATTGCGGTTGTTGTACGCTTCAAATCCTTCTTCTCTCTTTATAAAAGGTTGACCACCTTGAAAATTTGGTTCGTTTAAATCCTGGTTTATACCTTCGAACCCAAAATTGATGTATTCGTTATTTGAGTAAGTGTTGTTCTGAGCACTTGTATAGTTGTTGCTGCTATCATCATTCAACCGGGCAAAGCCATAATTGCTTGGTTGTGGCTCAAACTCGTTATTTGGTTCTTGGGTGTAGTTTGGCTCACTCAAGTCCAACTGCAAAGGGTTGAATACGAAATTGGGTAGTTTGTTGATATTGTCGTCAAGTGTATTGGAATCTTGCATATTGCTCTTGTCTTCAAAAGACGTAAATTCCGTGGGACTGTCTTTCAAGTACTGTTCCATTTTCTAATTCCTTTCTAACTGTTATGGAGACAGCTTGTTGAATGCAATGTGAATGAAAGGAGACTCCTTAAGGGACAGTGTTTCTATAATTATGACAGTTGGCCAAAAAAAAAAGGCGGGCTTTAAGTTATGGAGGTCAATTGGATGAGCTCTCTGAGTAGATGACTTTCCTCCCACCAAGTTGAGTGTAAGTTGAAATAGAGCTTTTCCCGTTGAAGTCGATGTATCGTGTAATGTAACGGTGGCAGCAAAGATACGCAACTTGGGTATTAACTTCCCGATAAATATATATAAAAAAACAACAAAAGATTGCAAGATGTGTGAATGCAAAAGAAAGCTCCCTTTGTTCTGTATAACTTATTGGAGAGCTGAATATAGTAACAGTCACGACAGTGAGTAGCTAGGATCTTGAAAACAGGGTTGGTGGGTTGGGTTGGGTGGTTGGTTGGTATTTAGCTAATTACTGAACTCGTTTACTTGAACCAGTAAATAAATAAATTTGCGACACTCGGGAAACGCGACACGACACGACGCGACACTGGCAACACCATTATCAACCAGACGGGTGGTGTTATCACCTCCAGCCCTTCTCCACCATCCGGATACAGGCAAAGCACTCATCTTCTGCTTGACATAAAAGTGCCGGGAGGCGGGACAATAAACTGCTAAACACTGCCTTTGGCTTACAGCCGTCGTCATTATACTTTGCATTGCTACATTTAACGAAGCACTCATTTGCCGCCAACTACGGAATTTCCATTACTACAACCAGCGCTATCTCTACCATGTCCAGTGCTTCGGAAAACGTGTTTCGGCAACTGTTTCAGAACTGGAACTCGCGAGCTGCACAAGCAAACACAAGCAGTAACCGTCCCGTGCTTTCGGAATGGTCAGATTACTTTAAATCTGGAGCAAACGACTTTTACAATAGATTGCCAACCTCAGTGCAAGATCTCACTAATACCGGCAGTGACCCCAGCAACGTGCAAGAGCCTTTCTGGTTCCAGCTTTCTAGGTTGGAGCGGTTGATTGGATTTGCCTGCTGTCTCGGTGCGTCCATATTGTGCTTTATTGTGTGTTTCTTCATGTTCCCCGTGTTGGCATTGCGGCCAAGGAAGTTTGCCCTTTTGTGGACTGGAGGAACAGTCTTGTTTGTCACGTCTTTTGGGGTCCTCCAAGGACCGTACAACTATGTTCGCCATCTTTTATCGCGAGATCGAATAGTGTTTACGACAATTTTTTTTTTGTCCATCTTGATGGTTCTTTACTCAAGCGTGGTGTTAAAGAGCACTATATTGACAATCATGTCCAGTATTATTGAGATTTTCGCGGTGCTTTACTACGCCGTGAGCTACTTCCCCTTTGGTGCAACCACGTTGACTTTCTTCACCAGCTATATCATGGGATACTTGGGAGGGTTCATTGGAGGTATATTGTAATAAAAAAAAAGGGAAAAAAGGAGAGTATACTTTGGTCATAATACATAGATTTTATTCAAAAAAAAAAACACATCAAAAAAGGGATGGCATAATCTTGTAGTAATTCTTATAAAGAGATTTACAACTTTTCATTTTCAACTTGCTCCAACTCTTTCTTCAACGACTCATGCAACTTGCCCAACTTGGCAAAATCTGTTTCTTGAGCAGGCCACCCCACAATCAACCCGGTCTCGGCGTCTCTTTTTGGAATCAAATGGAAATGGACGTGGTCAACCACCTGGTGTGCAATTCTTCCGTTATTCTGTAAAACGTTGTAGCCTTGTCCGTCGGGCGTGTTGTTGGTATCCAACTTCAAAACATGCGTCAACTTCTTGACAACTGGCAAGATGTCACTCAAGTACTCGTCCGGAATGTTGTGTAGTTTGGCTCCGTGGTACTTAGGTATAACCAAGACGTGAGCTTCAGCCGTTGGTTGGATATCCAAAAATGAATAAGTTAATTTTGTTTCGATTAGCTTAAAAGACGGAATTTCGCCCTTTATAATCTTGCAAAAAATACACGATGCGCTGGAAGCCATTATTGTCGATTGTTTCGCAACTGATTGTCTCTTGTATACGAACCCCAGTATTCTGTACCTTGGTGGTAGTATCAAGTAAGAAAAACGTGGAGAATCAACGTGTTCTTGAAGCAAACGAAGGGGGGGTTTGTTGGCTCCTGGCTATGGCACGCTACCAGAAACTGAGAATAACGGGTGTTGATGAAAGTGCTGCAAACGTTGGCCCACATGTTGTTGCCAACGTTTTGGTTGGCCAACACATAGAAAGAGAGAGAGAGCAGCAGTGTCAAGTCAAGATGAAAAGCTTCATCGGATATATCAGATGAAAATATGGGCACTCGAGACCACAGGTTGGTCTCTCAGGCCCTATCATTTTCAGAGGAATATCTACGCCGTGGGTGGCCTGCTTTTCCCTCTCTGGAGGCCCCCCAGTTGCAACAAATGCGTTTTTTTTTAACGGGTGGCTAAAAGAGTAAGAAGTTCAGCTTAGATAGTCCTGAGACAAGTTAATACTTTCTCCAGTTGAGCTACGAGGGTAATGGTAACTCTACTTGCTGTCTCCATATCTGCAAATGCTATATTGAAGGAGCACACTGTATCGGAAACTTCGAATGGAAGTTCCAAGAGTAACGTAAACTTGGAAATCAACAGGATACGACTGCGCTGGCGCTGACACGCCCGTATAGTAAGCAAGTCTGGGTCCAGAACAACCAGCCAGAGCAGCAACAGCAGCCTGCACCACAGAATGCAAAGCACGCTTCTTCGTATGATTTCTACAACACATTCATCCCCACATTTGAAAACAGTACACCTCTGAACCCAACCCTGAACCTGAATCAAGGCCAAAACCCACCGCCACTCACTTCCAAACCTTCTTCTGAATTGAGCAGAAGCATCCACAACATTTTCGGCAGTAAGCAAAACAATTCAACGTCCAAAGATGCCGCGGGGCCCATGTCTCACTCGGACACCACCCCAACCATCTCCGGTCGCCTTCAAACGACTTGGACAAGTGTAAGTGTAAGTGTAAGTGTAAGTGTGTGCTGGTCTTTGGATCTGGCAGTGTCGCAAAAGTTGGAATTCGGCGACACGGGAGGGCGCGACACGCCTCCCGTTGACTCTCGACACACACCTCTCTCTATGAGGCACTCCCACACTCGGTGTATTTTTGCCATCAAATGTCCAACGGCTTGCACTCCGACAACCTTCTTTTATCTTGATTTTTCAGAAACGAAGAAACATATAGCCCCATTGAGTTGTATAGATCAGTTCCGCAGAGAATAATGGCTGGTGACGACGACAAGAAGCAGCATTTCGATGCGTCAGGCGCATCTACTACTGAGGACAAAACCGCCACTGCGATTTTGAGGAGAAAGAAGAAGGACAATGCGTTGATTGTGGACGATGCCACCAACGACGACAACTCGGTGATCACGATGTCTTCCGACACAATGGAGCTTTTGCAGTTGTTCCGTGGTGACACTGTGTTGGTGAAAGGCAAGAAGAGAAAGGACACGGTGCTTATTGTTCTTGCTGACGACGACATGGAGAACGGAGTGGCAAGAGTCAACCGTTGTGTTCGAAACAATTTGCGTGTCAGGTTGGGGGACATCATCACGGTCCATCCATGTCCCGATATCAAGTACGCCAACAGAATTTCGGTTTTGCCAATTGCCGATACTGTTGAAGGTATCACTGGATCCTTGTTTGATCTCTATTTGAAGCCATACTTTGTTGAAGCTTATAGACCCGTGAGAAAAGGAGACTATTTCACAGTGAGGGGTGGAATGAGACAGGTGGAGTTCAAGGTTGTTGAAGTGGACCCTGAAGAAATTGCTATTGTGGCTCAGGATACCATCATTCACTGTGAAGGCGAACCAATTAACCGTGAAGATGAAGAAAACAACATGAACGAGGTTGGCTATGACGATATTGGAGGATGCAAAAAGCAAATGGCCCAAATTAGGGAGTTGGTTGAATTGCCCTTGAGACACCCCCAGTTGTTCAAGTCCATCGGTATCAAGCCTCCTAAAGGTATATTGATGTATGGTCCTCCGGGAACTGGTAAGACGATCATGGCACGTGCCGTGGCCAATGAGACAGGTGCATTTTTCTTCTTGATCAATGGTCCTGAAATCATGTCCAAGATGGCTGGTGAATCAGAATCCAACTTGAGAAAAGCATTTGAAGAAGCTGAAAAGAACTCACCATCGATTATTTTTATCGATGAAATTGACTCTATTGCTCCCAAGAGAGACAAAACCAATGGTGAAGTTGAAAGAAGAGTCGTGTCACAGTTGTTGACGCTAATGGACGGTATGAAGGCCAGAGCCAATGTTGTCGTTATTGCTGCAACCAACAGACCAAACTCGATTGATCCTGCATTGAGGAGATTTGGAAGATTTGATAGAGAAGTCGATATTGGGGTTCCAGATGCCGAAGGACGTTTGGAGATTTTGAGAATCCACACCAAGAATATGAAGTTGGCTGACGATGTTGATTTGGAAGCCATTGCCGCAGAAACGCACGGTTTTGTTGGTGCAGATGTGGCCTCGTTGTGCTCCGAGGCTGCCATGCAACAGATTCGTGAAAAGATGGACCTCATTGACTTGGAAGAAGAGACCATTGACACTGAAGTGTTGAACTCTCTTGGGGTCACCCAGGACAACTTTAGATTTGCCCTTGGCAACTCCAACCCATCGGCATTGCGTGAAACCGTTGTTGAGAATGTCAATGTCACTTGGGACGACATTGGTGGTTTGGACAATATCAAGAATGAGTTGAAGGAAACCGTTGAATACCCAGTGTTGCACCCAGACCAATACCAAAAGTTTGGTTTGGCTCCAACAAAGGGTGTCTTGTTCTTTGGTCCCCCTGGTACTGGTAAGACACTTTTGGCCAAGGCCGTTGCCACGGAAGTTTCTGCCAACTTTATCAGTGTCAAAGGTCCCGAGTTGTTGAGTATGTGGTATGGTGAATCCGAGTCCAACATTCGAGATATTTTTGATAAAGCGAGAGCCGCGGCTCCCACTGTTGTGTTTTTGGACGAATTGGACTCGATTGCCAAATCTAGAGGTGGATCACAAGGCGACGCTGGGGGAGCATCGGATAGAGTTGTTAATCAATTGTTGACCGAGATGGATGGTATGAATGCCAAAAAGAATGTTTTCGTGATTGGTGCTACCAACAGACCCGATCAGATAGATCCCGCGTTGTTGAGACCAGGTAGATTGGACCAGTTGATTTACGTTCCATTACCAGATGAGCCCGCGAGATTGTCAATATTGCAAGCTCAATTGAGAAACACTCCATTAGAACCAGGCTTAGACTTGAAAGAAATTGCCAAAATCACCCATGGATTCTCTGGTGCCGATTTATCTTACATCGTGCAAAGATCAGCCAAATTTGCCATTAAGGACTCCATTGAAGCCCAGGTTAGAATCTCGAAAGCCAAGGAAGGCAAGGGCGAGGTCAAGACTGAAGATGTTGATATGGTTGAAGGAGGAGCAGGAGAAGGAGAAGAAGAAGAAGAGGATCCAGTTCCTTACATCACCAGAGCTCATGTCGAGGAAGCCATGAAGACTGCCAAGAGATCGGTTTCCGATGCCGAATTGCGTCGTTATGAAGCTTATGCTCAGCAATTGCAAGCATCTAGAGGTCAATTTGCCAATTTCAGATTCAATGAAAATGGCGCCGGTGCTGCAGGTGGAGCAAGCTTGGGATCAGGCGCTGCGTTCGGAAGCGTTGAAGAGGAGGACGACTTGTACAGCTAATAGTACATTTCCAAACTTGACTTATTTTGATCTACTCCACACCACACCACCACCACCACCACCGTTGTTGAAAAAATAATTTTTCCAGTTGACCTGATTGGGTTGTAAAGTTGTATATATATATACAATCTACATATATATGTATACAGATATATATCTTTTATTTTTGCAATGTAAATTTACGATTAAACCAATTGAAACCACGCACAGTTTTTTTTTTTTTTTAAATCTTGTAGTTCAGTTCATCTACACCATCCATTTTCTTTGGAAGTCGAACTGCGTTCCCAATAGGATGGATCACCACATTGTCAATATCCCAAACTCCTTCTCTATAATAGATGTCCTTTTTCAAAAATTCGAGAATTTCGCTTCTGTCATTGGCAACGAGATGGAACGAGCTGCCAGCAAACTTAGTTCTCGCGTCATCGACGTATATGGCGCCCGCAGAACGGATTGGATTTGGCACATTGGCTGGGATATCCTTGACGTGCTCAGCGCGAACTTTTGAACGGTCGGCTGTGGGTAAGTCGTAAACGATGACTAAATACTCTTGAGACATTTTGCGCAGGGTTGATGGGGAGAAGTGACGGATTGAAGCGTGGACGTTATGCGATGCTCTCTTGAAGGTTGCTGTAAGCATTAAGAAAGGGAGGGAAAGGAAAAACGAACGGGTGGAATTTGTGGGGATTGTTGTTGAAGATATTATTCATTGGGAGGTTTTTTTTTCATTCCCGATCTGTTTTGTTTGGAGCGGAAAAACTGTGGATCTCGGAATTTCAACCAACACGAGCCGATGGTGAACTCTGAGCCTACAAATGGGTCTGAAATGAGAGTAAGAAGAGGTGGAAGACAGTTGGGAGAGAAGGGTAGTATCACTGATTCGACCTCGCACGGATTTTCTCCCTTTCTGGACCACTTTCTGCCCTTTGGTCTGAGCATCCCTCGTCGTACTCAATTGACCCTCGACTAAATTTGGACCTCAAGAAAAGGCACAACGGTGGTGTGTTTCTTCCCCAAACCCTCCGTCGATCCATCATGGGCAAATAAGCTGCAACATCTACATCCTCGTATGGGGCCTTTCTAGAGAACAAGAGTCTTGTTCGGAGAGTGCGACGAGATCACAACTCTTGTTCAACGAAAAATAAAGCCCACCAGTGAGGAAAACAAAAAAAAAAAATTATTCACCACTCACCACCAACCCAGCGCAAGTACCAAGGATGTCCGACAACAACAACAACAATATTCTAGAGAGATCGCTAGATGACATCATCGGTGAGCAGAAAAGAGAGCGCAAATTCACGCCCACGAGGAGGAGAGGAGCATCTTCGTCCCTGCATCGTCACAACAGCCACCATCCATATCGAAGACAACCTCCACCGCCACATCGGTTGAATCCAGATGTATACATTCCACGCACAGCCTCCGGGGCCAACGCAAGGATCCCCGTCGATGTGCTACAGATGGCGCAGGGGCGTCCCACGTTGCGCCTCAAGAACATCCACCCCGACTTGAATGGCCAGGACTTGAACGACTTGTTCAGCTCCATCAACGCGGTGGATTTCATCAAGTTCGACGATGCCGACGAGACTGTTGCTTATATATGTTTCCAGAACGATTGCGAGCGCAGCAACCTGGCGGCGATAGACAAGTACGACGGCAAAAAGGCCATGGGCAAGATTTTGATTGTTGAAAATGCCCATGTTGTGAGTCTAGCTGATCGAATCACCGTGGCTCAACCAAGAGACAGGGAAGAGTTCATCAGCGTTGCGCGAGGTGGCCAGGCACCAGCACCAGTTAGAGGCGGGTTGAGAGGGAAAGGAAGAGCCAGATTTGGCGGGGCAAGGAGCGGTAATGGTAGAGGTGGCAGAGGCAGAGGCGGGTCTCGAACTGGTCCAACTAGGAAAACAGCTGAGGACTTGGACAAGGAATTGAATGACTATATGGGTCAGTCTAACGATGCTACATCCAACGGAGAAGGAGAAAATGGAGATCACGGAGATCATGGAGATAATGGACACATGGAACACACGCAGCCCGCTCAGGATGAAATGAGTTTGGACTAGGGTCAGCCACCTCCCCCCACTCACTTTGCCCCTACCAACCATGGTTGGGATGTAATCACCACACACTTACAAGTTGAATTATAAAAAACAAAAAAACAAAAAAAATTTAAGAATAAAACCCCCACGTACTATTATCTATTAAAAATGAAGAAAAAAAAGTTGTTTCTTGTTAAAAATTTTTACCCCATACCTTGAGTCAACTCCACCATCGAGAGATATAAACCTCTAGTTCTTTTTCTGAAATACTTTCCAAAATACAAGAACGGTATTATACCGGCAATGGTGACAAAGTCGATCACAGCCAAGGCAATGTATGTGTTTGCCGTGCCTGAACTTTCCAACCACAACGAACACACAAATGTAAAGATGCATGCCAAAGTGTTGTTTATGATGGACACTCCCACCATTCCCTGAATGACTATATCAGGGTACGCATCCATCAAATAGGACATGGCGGTATCGCCAATGGACCCCCATCCAAAGCCAATGAACCCCAACCCGACATATATACATTGCCAGGGCCACTGGTTCTCTGCGCCAACGCCAAACATGATGAGTCCCACGGGCGATATAATCAAAGTGATGAACAACAAGTATAGACGATACTCGGGCTCCATTACTCCCTCGTGTCTCTTGGCGATCCAGACAACGTGCTTGTCGGAGAAAATACCCGACATGATGCACCCCAAGATGGCGCCGATCAAGGTGGCCACGTTCATCACCGCTACCCCCGTCTCGCTTTTGTTCCAGGGCGGATCGTAGAAGAAAGTATCTTGAGTAGTGAGGAAAAAAGTCATGTACGCATCCTGTAAACCCCACAAGAGTCCCGAGAGCCACACCGCGGGCAAGGTGAACACTTTGAAATAGACGAGAAACCGTTTGAGGTACTGTTGAAAGCCCAATCCCTCTAAATAGGGAGCTGGTGTGATGATGCGGATGCGCTCGCAGTACGACTTGGGCTTTTCCGTGTTGGACTCTTGGTCAATCTTGATTAATTTTTGGGAGATCTCCCGTTCGAGAAAGTTGCGCTCCGATGCGCGTTTCTCCATGGAGCTTGTATCGGCATCGGCATCGTCATCTGCGTCACTCAACGGAGCCTCCTCCTTTTTAATCTTCTCCTCCTCGAGGGTCAACGAGCTGTCATCAACAACCTTGGCTTCCAATATTCGATTATACAACTGTCGATCAAACACGGTTTCCTCGCACCCGAAATACAACACTAGAACAGTAACGCCACATATGATAGCGCCCCACCACCCGACCCACCGGAACGTCATATCCTCAGCGATAATATGCGCAATCAAGGGACCCAAAAACGTCCCCACCGAAGTAGCCAAGATATAAATCGTCAAGACGCTGCCCAAGTCATTCTGGAAAAACACATCGCTCAAGCTCTGCTGCACCTGAGCCTCGGCGCACGCTTCCGAGATCCCGACAAACATCTGCGACCAGATCGTATCTGCCGTCCTGCGACTTAGCGCAAACCAAACACACCCCAACGTGCCACACGTCAAACAGACAAGATAAGTGATTCGGCGTCCGTATAGCGAGGACGCTGGCGCAAAGAACAAGCATGACCAGCCGATGAATATGAACAATACCCCGGCACCGGTGTTCATTGCATCGTATGAGATGCCGTAGAATTGGTTAAGCGAGTCCTGCGCGGCGCCGGCATCGTTGGACGTGGCTGCAGTGAGAGCGGTGATGAAAGATAGCAAGGTGAGGTGCCAGATTTTCCGCGATGATGTCCAATTGAGCGGATCGTTGGGCGAATCTGACGGTTGCGGCATGAGCACGAGGCCGGTTTTGGTGTCGCGTTTGAGCGACTTGCTCAGCGTTAGCGAGCCCTTGCCTTCGCCATTGTCGTGGGCGGCGCCCGTGTAGATGTTGGTGGTGCCGGGGATGAAGTTTTCGTCGTAGTATTCCTGGGGAACGGTGTTGCGCTCCATTTCCACTAATTGATCCTCCTTCTCTCGAAACAAAAAACAAAAATGAAGCAGGGAGTGTTGGGATAGTTATATCTGGTCTTTGTAGTTGGTCGATATATGGGGGTTAATCACAGCCAGCCAAGTCAGCTTAACATCGCACGACGTTCAAGAACAAGGAGGAAGCAAGCGAATCCAAAAAACAAAAAAAAAACTCGAAATAAAAAATCCGACAGTTGCCTATTTCAAAAAATGGTTGAAACTGCAAAAAAATTTTGATTTTTCACCCTGGATGATGGATGAATGTGCTCCCTCTAATTTTTTTTCTTTATGTATTTGTAAATTTTGCAACTTCCTTGAAAAATTCGTGTTGCTAATTGGAATAGCCAAAATCTACCTTATACTCTTCTCTGGCGCTTAGACGGGGGTCTAAAGCTTTTTATATCACTTCACAGATACACCGGTCCAGAAAACGCGATGATCAGAGATAAGAAAAACATTTGCAGAGCAGCAAGCTAATGGATGCCGTTGAATTGACAGGAAACCCTCCCCCCAATTTTACCCCCCAAGGTTTTGACAGTTTTGCCGTTTCTTTTTTTTTTTCTTTCTTTTTTTCTCCTGCTCCATCGCGCGATGTCTGATGGGCATGTCGCGACACGCCATGTCATATTGCTGCAAAATTGACTACAGCAGTCGAGTGTATGGATTTGCAAAGTTTCTATGATCCAGTTAGTTGGTATATATTCGTCTGGCTTCTACTCCCAACATTACGATTGTGATGGATAGGTGGGGGGAGAAAAAGTTGTGCAAGTTGATTCTTTCCGCTGAGGTGAAAACGCCGTCTCTTCGGTGGTCTCCTTTCCTCTGAACAGCCCAAAAAGGCAACTTGTCGTAAGAGATAAAAAAAAAAGAATTTTAGCGCGCGATTTCAATGCCGGGGCTTTTCTTGCTGCTCCGTAGGGGGAAGAGTTCAATCCACCTGATTGTGATCTTTTCTCTATGCTTATAAGAATTGTTCATTTCATTCTAGATCATCTAAATCTAAATATACTATGCTAAAGAAGTTAAAATTTTAAATCTATGTCAAGTAACACACACCCGATAAAAATTAACTACTGGTTGACTCTACTATAATTGTGCTCCCCCGCTCCCTGTTCTTATTCCTCCTCGTTCTCCTTTCAGTTATTTATCATATTGCATGTTATGCTGTATTTGCTCTCTATGTTGTTGCTGTTGCAACTGCTGTTTCCTCTTCCACTCCAAGAGCGGCGACAACTCTTCAATAGGACCCAGTTTGTGCTGAATAAAACTGTGCTCCAATAACTCATCAGTGGAAGCTCTATATCTGACATCGACGCAAAGGCAAATGGAAAGGAACTTCTTGATGGAGTTGCTCAACAACTCGGGTTTCTTCAACTTGGGTGTTCCGTTGGTGGCAATCAAATACAATGCCTTGAGCGGCTCTTCGTTCAAATACGGTGGCTCGCCCTCGATCATCTCAATGGTCATGATACCCAAGGACCAGACATCGACTTTTTCATCGTATTCCTTTTGCTTAACCACTTCCGGCGCCATCCAGTATGGCGTGCCCACCATTGTCGCCCTCTTGTTTCTTTGGTCTGTGAGTTTAGCACAGAATCCAAAATCGGTAATCTTGACGTTTCCTCGTGCATCCAAAAGCACATTGTCTGATTTGATATCACGGTGGATGATGTGTTTTTTATGCAAATGCTGCAACCCTTTCAAAGTTTCAAAACAAATGGTTGCAATTTGTTTTTCACTCAACTTGTTTTCGTTGTTTTCAATAATGTCGGTTAGCGAACCTCCTTCCATATACTCCATGATGACCCACAACTCGGTCTCCTTTCTCAAGTATGAATCCAAAAAGTTGACAATGTTTTTGTGCTGACTATCTTTCATCACCAAGATTTCATTGATGATGAGCTCCTTACGCGGCTGCACATTCAAGTCCATTTGCTTGATAGCAACTTTCTTCTTTTCGGATATCAACTCGGCCAAATAAACATTACCACTTGCTCCTTGGCCGGCTTTTTCAATAATTTTGAAGAGGGACTTGGGGTCGTTACTGTTGACAACTGTTTTCAATTTCGCGATAACTTGAAGGTCGTTCAATCTTTCTCTTTCCTTCTTCAACTGTTTCGCAGTCTTGATTGGCGCAGGACCCGTTGAAATTGCCGGGGCAACATCTTTCTTTACCGTGTCCGAGCTGCTCTGCTGCTGTTGTTGTTGACGTTGTTGTTGTTGTTGTTGTTGTTGTTGTTGTTGTTGTTGTTGTTGCTGACCTTTTGGTTTCAATTGCAAAGGCTTGATAGGTTCAATGAGTGGATTTAAAGGCTTGGTGGCTCCATGTGAGGCTCCCACTGGTCCAGTAAGAGGTTGTTGGTGTTGGTGTTGGTATTGATGTTGTTGTTGTTGATGCTGTTGTGGGTGCTGCCGTGTTGGCGATGGCTGGCTCTCTGTTGACCGCGATTCCAACGAGTTGCTCTTGCTGTCCTTCTTTGGCATCAAGCTAGTCTTGACGGGACCTTCGAGGACATTTTCAAATCCCAAAGCATGGTTGCTCCTTTGGATCTTCACGTCGGGGTGTATGTGGGACTGATTTTGTTGCGACGAAAGTTTAGTCGGGCTAGTTGTCAAAGGTGCAGAGGGAGGGCTCAGCTTGGGCATGGAGAAACGCGGTTGCTGTTGCTGTTGCTGTTGGTTTAGTTGTTGTTCAGATGGTGTTACATTAGCTTGGTATTTCAAGCTGCTTGTTCCTGGCGGCGGGGGTGCCCGTCGCCCAGGAATAAGGGAGTCTCCCTTTTGGATCGAGGAACCCTCCGACTTGTTGAGGAGGTTGCCCAACGGCGAGATGGTACCTTCATTCTCCACTTCTGGAGATGTACTTGGATAAGTGGCATTGGTGGGAGTAGGAGGCTTGGGCGCGGCTCTACTTGGTTTAAATGGAACAGTTGTGTTTTTTGCGGGTGGCTTTGTCCATTCCTCTAGGCTCGAGTTGTAGTCCATCTTTGGAACTTTGCCATTCAAGTTGGCAACCATTGGCGAGTTCATCGATGATGGTGCTTCTGGGTTAGAGCCGCCATTTATGTCAGAGTAAAACTCCAAAACTTCGATAACTGCCACGGGATCTTTCTTCCAGTCCTCGGTGGTGATTTTCGAATGCTGCAACAAGCTTTTCCAAGTTTCTGGCAACCCCGTGAAGCTTCCACTTGCGGGGTCGAACCCAACATGGACCTTGTGCGTGTAGTTGATTGGACTAGAAATACTGGCGTTTCCTCCGTTTAAACTGTTCCCTAGACTACTGGTGGTGGTAGTGGTGGTGGTGGCGGTGGCGTGAGCAGAGGCACTTGAAAGTGGTCCCGTTGTTGTGAAATTGAAGCCCGATGAAGATTGTGAAGAAACAATTGTTGCATTACCTGACTGGCCAATGTTTGCAGAGGGGCATTTGGCAGCAAAAGCATCCAACCAGTCGAGGTAATCGTTATTGGTTTTGATCGACACCAATATTGGTTTGCCATTATTTCTAGGGATGATTTCAAACGACTGGGCAGTCTTGTTGTTGTGACCAGTTTGCGGTTTCAAATTGATGGCGCTGATCAACGTCAATGCAATTGAGAACTCTGGGAGCGGGCTATCATTTAGGTACGGTTCTGTTTTATAAAAATTGAGGGTTCTGTCGTTGATCACCATGAAGCGCTTGTTCCACCGAAACGAAGTGAATATACCATCATCTTTGACATGCACCCAGCCTGAATGGCGTTTATTAGAACCGAGATTCAACTCAACTGGTTTAACCGACGCTAGGGTATTCAACGGTGAATAACCTTGTTTGAATGTATGCGGCGAGCCGTTTCTCAAAGCTCCAGGAGGCGGTGGTGCCCGTCGATGATTTTTCAAATCCGACGTGTATACGGTGGTCATGAGCTGCTGGGTCCTTTGGCGGTTGGCGGTTGGCGTTTGACGTTCTGAAATTTGACGTCTGAAGTTTCCAATCTAGACAGGGGTGGGGAGGGGAAGGAAAATGGTTAGTTGATCGGGATCAAAAAAGAAAAAAAAAACAACAACTCTACACGTGTCAGTTTGCTTTTCTTTCTAGACCTTGAGATTATACCCCTTGGTGGATCTTGAGTTGAAACGCAGTGTATGAAAGGAAAGGACAAAAAAAAACTGTTTTTAAGCTGTCAATGTGCTTGAAAAGATTTGGTCGAGAAACATCCACTTTCCAACCCAAGTGGTCTGTGTGTGTGTGTGAGGTGTGAAGGAAAAAGGGGAGTCTTATTCTTCTTTGGACGTTGTGATTTTTATTGAAATTGCAATTTTCGCCCTTTTCAACTTTTTTATTATTTGTTGTTTTTATTTTCTGGTGGGGGGTCGGAAGTGGTGAAGGGGTAAACACACCGCAGGGTGCTAAATATATCGCCTTTACCACCCATACCCGTGAGTCCTCGCATAGCATATAGAGGGGTGGAGGAAGACGGCTGGTGGTGATGGCGACGGTGATGTATGACACTTTGAGATTTTGGACTTGGAAAAAGCGGTGGTGGTAGGAAGGAGAAAGGGATCAGATCCCAAGCTCGATTCATTCACCACCACCACCACCACCACTACACCAGCTTTTACGTTCAGGTATGCCCGAGATCAGAGATCGTGGACCGGGGGTCCACGGATTCGTATACAATAAAGCTCTCACTGAAGATCATGGAACGACAGTTTCACCTTTCTTTTCTAGTTTCAAAACAACCGTATTGATTTCCTCTGTTGTCCTCGATTGTTCATCCGCGCGTGTATTCTATTTTTCCTCTTTTTATTTGAGAGGGAGCAAGTGTTTTTAGCCAAGAGACCTTTAGCCCTCGTCGATGCCAGCAACTCAGAGAATTGTCGATCCGCTAACCAAAGCGTGTGTTTGGACTTTGCTATTGTCTCTGCAGACTATGGAAAACCAAGCAGGGTAAGCGAAGGAAGACGTCTAGAACTCTTGAAACACAACCCACATTGGATGCTGGCTCTTATTGTTAAGGGGCGGCGTATCTCGGCTTAAAATTGTGGATTTTGCACTAAATAGGTAATATTCCAAACACACCGCACACCACACATAAAAACCCCCTAAAAAAAAATCAAAAACTCACCTCGGTCGGAGACGCGTCTTGGGCACCACTCGGGCTCTTGTCTAATTTCGCCTTCACACACAGACACAGGCAACACACTTCTTTTGTATTGTTTGCAGGACCAGGAGCCGGAATGGATCCTGGCGGCTTGCAAGGCTTGTATCTACTGGGGCGAGAGGCGGGTAGGAGAAAGCTCATGTAAATTTGTTAGAAGGCGGTCTTTTGTTCCAATTTTGACCCGAGTTGTTGCAAAAATCGAGCAGAAATTGCAAAATGTTTGCTGCAGCGATCCCTCGCGGACAAGATCATGAATGAAATAAAGAGACATCTGCGAGCACGATGGGCGATTTGAGACCTCATCTTGATCCCAGGTTTAAAAAGAAAAACAAGAAAAGAAAAAAACGTGGATCGAGATCTCAATCTTCGTAGTGGTTACACCTTACGCTTCTTTTCAAGCACCTGCTAGCCATTCGAGTGTTTTTCAAATTGCAAGAAAAAAAAGTGCCCAATCTTTTAGAACAAAAAGAACCCTCTTGCCATGTCCTTCATTCGCTCAGCTTGAAACTTCCTTTCCCTTTCCTTTGGCCACTTCTCTCATCCACCTCCATATTTTAAAGCCGCACACTCTAGAGAAGTAGATAGAGAGGGAGGAACAAAAAATACTCGATAAATTTTATCTCTCCTTGTTCCATCGTAGCAAAAGCAATCGGTGATAAAGAGTGGTGCATGCCATATTCCCGATCTGCAATCAAAGTCCCATAAACTGGGCACGTTGAACATACTACAAGAGTCTACCCACACACTCACTCATAATCAACTTTAGCATTCAAATATAAACTATAGAGTCTTCGTTTAAGCTTAAAGCAAAAGAGGTACATCAATCAATCAATCCATCAATCGATTCTTTCTCTTTCTTTTTTTTTAAGTTGTTTGCGTTAAACAAGAGAAGCCTTTCACGTTTGAGCATTGTTTGCTTGCTCATTTCAATGCTTCTAGTGTTGCGACCGAGAACCCATCATCTTATATCGGCTGTTTCGAAAACCCCCTTGCCGGCATTCTTTAGTCGGAAATACTCCTGTACGACTCTCGACGACAACGACGACAACGGTCACAACGACAAGAGCACACAGCAGCAGCAGATGACGATAGAAAATTATGATGCTATGAAATATCGAAAATGGGTCCAGGTCAAGGGTACTTGCGAGGACGAAAAGAACAAGTTCTCAGTCATGTCGTTCAACTTGCTATCGAGGCACTACATTTGGCCTCATGTCTACAAAGATTTGTCTCTGGAATACCTAGATTGGAATGGCCACCGTTTCCCCTTGATCAACAAAACCATTCAGCAATTCCAATGCGACATCATCTGCCTCCAGGAGATGGAGTACCATCTCTACAAGCACTTTTGGAGTAAGCAATTCCCCAGCTCCGAATATACGAGCTTCTACGTTCAAAAATCGTCCATCTTCCAATCGAACAAGGATGACAAGAGAGACGGGGTTGGCATTTTCGTAAATGCCACTAGGTTCGATGTGCTCAAAGAGAAACGGATAAATTTCGGCCAGCTCATTCTAAAAGATAAGAAAAAATACCAATATACAAAGGATCTAATGAATCGACTACTCCCGCGCAACACTGTGGCGTTGATCCTAAAGCTATACGACAAACAGGCAGATAAGATTGTCTACGTGACAAATACGCATTTGTACTGGTCTCCCCAGTATAACGACGTCAAGGTGCTACAAACAAAGCTAATGTTGGACCAATTGAAAAAATTCGTCAAGGAAGTGAACGCGTCCATCATTTTCCTAGGGGACTTGAACTCCAACCACAAATCAGACGTTTTCAACCTCATCACCAAGGAAACACTAGATACACTCCTATCGCAAGCTTTTGCCGGGAAAAACTACGGAGTCAACAATGCATTGATAGATAAACAAGGCAAAGTGGAGAACCCGATTCCGCTCAAGAGCGCCTACGAGAAATTACTAGCAGCAAACCAACTACGATTTACAAGTTTTGCACCTTCGTTTGCAGATGTCCTAGATCACATCTTTGTCTCAGACGACATTGAAGTTCATAGCATATTAGGCGGTGTTGATGAGCTGTACATTTCAAGTCTCCCAGTGAAAGGTTTTCCTAACGAGCAGTTTCCTTCTGACCATATTCCAATTATCGCCGAACTTAGCTACGAGAGAGGCGCCTCAAGCTTCTAGCTTTTGTCACTAACCACCGCCATAGACATGTTTTAGCGTCATATATATACACATAACGACGACAAAACCATTGACCATAGTAGCAAGACTTGAATCCTACCCAAATATATACCCCTATATATATACAAGCATTACCTATCTATGTGAGTGATGGTCGTGTACTCCTGGCAGTATGGTTTCTCGCTCTTTCTCTTGATAACTCTGGCTGACAACTGTGATGTCGAAACAAACTGGAAAAAAATACTCCAAATCATTAAGAAGACTTACTAAATCTCCTACATGGTAACTACAGCAAATCAACGTCGACCATAAAGAACAGTGTGGTGAATCAATCATCTCGTGGAAGTTTGCAGAATAGGCGCCCATTGGAATTTATAAAGGAAAAAAAAAAAGTGGAACGAAGGAAAAAAAAAAAGTGGAACGAAGGAAAAAAAAAAAACGGAACAAATATATAAAAGGAAACAGAGCCAGCCAGATTGAAACGGTTGCAAGGCGCAGGAAGAGAGCAGTGGTATCAGGGAATAAGATAAGAAACGAAAGAGATGAATCTCGGTAACAACTTTCAGCATTCTCAGATGCAGGGACAGCCCAAATCGAATTTGCAAGCGCAGCAAATACTCTTGCAGCAGCTTCATCTGGGACAGCAGCAGTCACATCTTCAGCTGCAACAACCTCAGCAACCGCAAAATGCAGGGAACGGACTAGCTGCCGGCTTTCAACCAAACGACGCCTTTAACGACAATCTTGGTCAGAACGTGTTTCAAAATAGCTTTCTGCGGAACCTGAACTCCTTGCAACAACAACAACAGCAACAGCAGCAGCAACAGCAACAACAACAACAACAGCAGCAGTTCCTTCCACAATTTCAACAAAATCAATCTGCTCAAAGTGGCGGAAACCCACAAGTAATTGGCGGCGGTATTCTGCAATCGCAGCAGCCGTACCAACCGAACCCCCAATTGCAGAGACACGTCGCAGGCCTTCAGCAACCATTCTTCAATCAACCACAATCGGTACTTCTGAATCAACAAAAACAACAGCAGCAGCAACAACAACAACAACAACAACAACAACAACAGCAGCAGCAGCAGCAACACCTTCAAATGCAAGCAGGGCAGTTACAAACGCCGGCGCCCAAGCACAACAAATTGAATGTAGATAATCCAAACAGCGACCACTGGCAAAACCAAGAACAATTATACCAACTATCTAGGTCAAATAAAGTCCCGCACTCGTATGCAAGACAGTACGCTTCAAATTCGAGAAAATTGAAAAACCCATATACAGACCCAAAGTCGATAGGTTTAGTAGAGGCGACCAAGGCCATCGTGGCTAATGCAGAAGAAGAGGAGCAGAAGAGGAGCAGCCTGTCTAGTAGTGACACGCCAACTACAAACTCGGCGTTGCTCCACAACAAGAAAATCTCGCAAGACCTTGATGACGACTCGATGGAAGAGCAGCGGATGAGATTGAAAACACAGGGCAGACAGTTGTGGTGCCAGTTGGACTTGAGTGGACAAGGGTTGGTGCACCTATCGCCAAAGCTATTTCATTACGACTTTCTAGAATCATTATATTTAAACAACAACAAATTGACCACTGTTCCGCGGGCGATCAGCAAGTTGAGGAGTTTGAGAATACTTGATCTATCCAACAATAGAATCAGCGAGCTTCCTTCTGAGCTTGGCTTGTGTTTCAATTTGCGATTCTTGTACTTGTTTGACAACAACATCAAGTCTTTGCCCAGCTCCTTTGGCAACTTGATTGAGCTTTTGACGTTGGGAATAGAGGGAAACCCAATGGACTTGAGTACAGCAAACTTGCTAGCGGAAAGGGGAACCAAAGACCTTATAGCCACAATCAGAGACCTGCAAACAACGAGGAAACCGCCGGCACCGAGACCATGGTTGCAAGTGGAGGATGATGGAGAAGTGGTTGATTCTCAAGAAGCGTACACTCAGGAGAGCAACAATCAAGCCAACACATTCACAATACTTTCGTACAACACCTTGTGTCAGCATTATGCAACGCCAAAAATGTACAAATTTACTCCCTCGTGGGCTTTGCAGTGGGACTATCGGAGAGCTGCATTGGAAAAGGAAATTTTGCATTATTCCACCGATATCATCTGTATGCAAGAAATGGAAACCAAGACCTACATGGATTTTTGGTACCACTTGTTGACGCAGAATGGTTACAAAGGGTTGTTTTTCAACAAGACGAGATCAAAAACGATGAGCGAGAAGGACTCGTTGAAAGTTGATGGATGTGCCACTTTTTACAAAGTCGACAAGTTTACCTTGGTGCATAAACAAAACTTTGAATACAATAGTGTGTGCATGGGGTCCGACAAGTACAAGAAGACCAAGGACTTGTTCAATCGGTTTATGAACAAGGACAACATTGCGTTGATATCGTATTTGCAGCATAAGGAAACGGGCGAAAAGATTTGCTTTGTCAATACGCATTTGCACTGGGACCCGGCGTTTAACGATGTCAAGACGTTGCAAATTGGGATACTTTTAGAAGAGCTCCAGCATATAATCAAGAAATACCAGCATGCGTCGTCATTGGATGAAGTGAAAAACTCGTCGCTTGTTATTTGCGGGGATTTCAACTCCGTGAAAGAGTCAGCCGTGTACCAGCTTTTCTCAACTGGGGCCTCAAAGAACCACGACGATATGGCTGGCCGTGACTATGGTAAGCACACGGAATCCGGTTTCCATCATCCATTCAAGCTAAAGTCGGCCTATGAAACTCTTGGCGAGTTGCCATTTACGAATTTGACCCCTGCATTCACTGATAACATTGACTATATATGGTATCTGACCTCGACGTTGCAAGTGAAGGGGTTGTTGGGTAAAGTTGATCAAGAATACGCCGATGAGTGTATTGGGTTCCCCGATGCTCATTTCCCGAGTGATCATGTTCCAATCTTGGCCAAGTTCCAAATCAAGAAATCACTTGCTGGTGGTGGTGGTAGCAATTGAGGTGGTGGCGGCGGCGGCGGTGGCAGTAGTGTGAGTGTTTGTGCTAGTGGTGGTTGATGTTGATGTTGTATAGATGTAAAAATTTTTGAGAATTATTATAAGAGAAATCGTTGGAAAGATTGTAAGTTGTTTTGCACTATTAGATCAGCTGACTTCCAGCTCCAATGTGCTTTCCTGAACCCTGTCGAAACGAAAGTTGGCATTAGATCCAGGCGCCTGGACATGCATATCACTACCGGCTGCAAAAGATCTCTCTTTCTTTAATTTTGCGGTTTCAGTTCAGACTTTGTGTCAGTGGGCACACGGAGAAACTGCGGTTCCGCAGAAAACGTTTGTGAGTCTCATTTGCAGATATTACGCGGAGATAGAGAGAGAAAGAAGAGTATGGCGTTGGGGGAGACGGAACACGAACTGGAAGTATTTTTTGGGGGACACGTTCTCTATTAACACCCACGATGTCTGTGCGTTTATTAAAGCTGAGGGATTCTGTAACTTGTAGGGGAGACCGAGCTGGGCCATGGCCTCGTTCCCCCAAAAAGTAGACTTGACTTTGGCGTTCTCTTTTCTCTTCATTTCATTTCAGTTGGTTAAGTCAATGCCATGTCGTTGTTGATCCCAACACAAGATGATTACGATGATGCCCATGCCAACCAAGACCAGCAAGAGATATGGGTCAAGAAATGGCAGGAGCTAAGAAGAGAAAAAGATCCCGTTCTGGGCAAATTGAAATATCCTTGGGATTTCGAAGTAGTGCCGGGTTTCTTCAAGCAAAGCGATCCTGCAACAGATGATTTGAACTTCAATTACGCGACAGACCATATGGGACGCCTCAAGTCTTGGCGCGAGATAATCACGGAATTGAAGCAATTGAACGCCGGCGCCGGCGACAACGTCGAATACAAGCTCTTGTTCTTAGCTAGACATGGCAACGGGTACCATAATCAAGTAGTGACCAGATACGGGATCGACGCATGGGAGAAGGAGTTGCATGCCTTGGGCGATGTCGATGGAATCCACTATGGACCTGACCCCGAATTGACCGAGTTGGGCATTGCACAAGCGAAAGAAAACCACGATTTATGGGCCGATGAGTTGAAGCAGGGCGCGCCCATACCGGCCAAGTTCTTTGTTTCACCATTACAGCGGTCGTGCAACACTTTGAAAATCACATGGCAAGATCTCAAGCCAGATGACAAACACCCTGTTGTAGTGGAGAAAATCAGAGAAACAATCGGCAAGAACTTGTGCGACAAACGATCGCCCAAGCTGACTATAGATGCAAGATTTGGCCCGGCTGGATTCAACACCGATGACATTCTCGAGGAAGACGACGTGTATTTCTTGCACGATAAGCGCGAAACCATGGCCGAGCAAACAACGAGAATAATGCAATTTGTACAGGAGTTGTTTGAACTGGATTGCGACGAGTGTGGCCGTGTCGATAAACTCAAGGCCGAGGAGAATATCTTCATCTCAACCCACTCCCACGCGGGGACTATAAGATGCTTCATCTTGGCTGTCAAGCACCGAAACTATACCATCAGCACCGGCGGCATGTTGCCTGTGGTAGTGAAGGGCACGAGGAGATCATCCTGAGCCGCGCCCATAGGTAGATTCCGTCAATTGTCGTGAAAACTTCAAACGCGACAAACGGTGAGCCCTCGACTTGCGACAATTGACGGAGTAAAAATAGAGCCACTAGAAATTTATTAAAAATAGATCACTCCCCCACACCCCCCACGCCCCTTCCTCGATTGCCTCTTTTAGGCATCAATTGCAACAAAGACCCTATTCTCTTCCTCTCTTTGTTCTTTATGCATTAACGCTCCGCGTCACGTGACGGTATTTGGAGAAGCAACACCCACGGGGCCACTGATATCAAAACAAAACACAGTAGGTGAAAGAATAACAGGTATGGTCTTGAATTGAGAGATCATTATGGTAGATCATCCTTTGCCTGGCGATCCTCATTATCCCAACTGTATTGAAATATTGAAATTGAGGTATTATTAGGTGGCGCAATCTTTTTTTTTTTTCATACTTTCTTTTATTACCACTGCTGGAAAAAGGTTCTACTTTTAAGGGAGCCAGCGTTGCAATTTATATACATATACTATATAAAGCACACCACCCAGCGTTGAACCCCCCCCTTAGGGAAGCTTGATCTGGCTTGCTTCAGACTCACGATAACTTTGTAGAGACATTTTACTGACAAACTACATCTAGATCTGCTTCCACTACCTCCCGCACCTCCAGATTCATGAAGAAATCTCCCTTCATATGTGTGGTTGCAAGTCTAAGTACACTCACGCAGGCATTTTGGCCGTTTGACTCAGGAACAGCGTCGCAATCGGGATCAGCAGCATCGTCGCCGTCAGCGACTGCAACTGATGGGGGAGATTCATGGTATAACAATCTTTTTGGCTTCGGGAATGATTCGTCACCAGCATCAGCAGCTTCGACCTCTATTTCAGCCACGGGAGCAGCAGGAACCGGTTCGTCAAACCCCTATGCCCCCATTCGTGCCGCGTGTCCCGGTGGATCGTTGATTCGAGAAGCCGACGGACTCTCCGATAACGAAAAGGACTACATTCGAGCACGACAAGAGATGACCAACAGCAACATTATCGATTTTTTGCAAAATCGCGCTAATCTCTCCGACTTTGATGCCGAGTCCTTTGTCAATGACAATGCACAAGAACACAATATCACCATTGGGTTGACTTTTAGCGGTGGGGGATACAGGGCCATGCTTTGTGGCGCGGGACAATTGTTGGCGACCGATGGCCGGTTCCCCGATGCAAACGCACACGGGGTCGGGGGATTGCTCCAGTCTGCAACTTATTTGGTGGGGTTGTCCGGTGGAAACTGGCTCGTGGGCAGCTTAGTCATGAACAACTGGATCTCTGTTGGAGATATTGTCAATGGCACTTCCAACATTTGGCAGCTTGAAGATTCGATTATTAACCCTAGTGGCTTGAGAATCGACAAAACAATTGCCTACTATTATGGCTTGCAGCAGGCTGTCGAGGCTAAACTGGATGCAGGGTTCAACACCACCATCACCGATATCTGGGGCAGAGCTCTCGCGCATCAATTTTTCGATGATCCTAGCGGCGGCGAAAACATCACTTGGTCCAGTGTGAGGAACATGTCTCATTTCCAAGACCACACCATGCCGTATTTTTTCGTTGTTGCCAACGGAAGGCTGCCGCATACTTTGATTATCAACGAAAACAGTACCGTTGTTGAAATCTCGGCTTATGATTTGGGCTCGTGGGACAGATCCTTGAGGTCTTTTACCGATGTCGAATATTTGGGGTCAGTTGTCAATGACGGGAATCCCAACAATACAGATGTATGTGTGAGGCGCTTTGACAATGCTGGCTTCATCATGGGCACCTCGTCGTCCTTGTTCAATCAGATTGTGCTTCAGTTGGGCAACTACGACATCAATAGTATAATCAAATCCGTGTTGACGGATTTGTTGTTAACAGTCACCTATGAGCAGTACGACATTGCAGCATATGCCCCCAATCCGTTTTTTGGAAACGTGAATGGAGAAAGTGACCACATTGCCCAGAACGAAACCCTTTTCTTGGTTGATGGAGGCGAGGATCTTCAAAATGTGCCATTTTACCCGTTAATCCAAACTGCACGTGATGTTGACGTTATCTTTGCATTTGACAATTCAGCAGACACTATAGACCAATGGCCGAATGGAACATCGATTCAAGAGACGTACAAGAGACAGTTTTCACTTCAGGGAAAGGGAACACCATTCCCATTTGCTCCCGATGTCGACACATTCATCAAACAGAAACTTCACGAAAAGCCCGTGTTTTTCGGATGCAATGCCTCAGAGTTGGATGATTTGGTGGCGTGGCATGAAAATGACCAAATAAACTCCACAGATGTGCCCTTGGTCGTTTACATATCCAATGCGCGACAAAGTTACAACTCGAATTTCTCAACTTTCAAACTCTCCTACGAGGACCAGGAGAAATGGGGTGCCATCCAGAATGGGTTTGAAGTAATGTCGAGAAACAACTTGACGGAGGATTCGAATTGGTTGGCATGTGTTGGATGTGCCATCATCAGGAGACAACAAGAGCGATTCGGACAAGAACAATCGGAACAATGCAAAAGCTGCTTTCAAGAATATTGCTGGACTGGTGGCGCCAAGGAAGCCGCTGCAGTCTCGAGCGTCAGTGGAATAAGTGGACTTGCCACCTCTTCTCCCACTTCATCACCATCGTCGTCTGCGTCAGGGTCTGGTGGGTCTTCAAGCAGCAGTGGCTCTAGTTCCAGCAAGGATAATGACGGTGAGTATTCAACCAGACTTCCTTCTTATCTTTTACTTTTGGCTAATTTAATTCTTGGGTTTACAGCATTTTTATAGAGTTGTTAAGATTGAATTTGGAGTGTTTTTTTTGACTTTGTTTTTGGCTTTTCGTTTTTTTTTTTTTTTTTTTTTGGTCTCTTGCAGGTTGGACCTGCGCTCTCTGCGCGAGGGCATCGAGATTTAATATTGTTTGGCAAGCCAGAGTTTGAGATTTACCCAACCATCGAGTAGTTGTAAGTATTAACTACCTCTATTTCAGGTGGGAAAGAAAAGCCTCCAACCACTTGTTAGGTAGACACATCAGCAATGGTAAAGTCATACAGTCGTTACGACCAAGAAAAAGTCTTTGGAGTCATCACATCGCATTCAAATGTCGTCTGGCTCCCGTCTAGCGACTCGCAGACATCGACCTCAGCAGGAAGAGCACTCACATCGGGACTAGAAGAGATTTTAATCTGGGACATCAAGACGGGCGAGCTTCTACAGCGATTCAACGATAGCTTGACTCCAGGAGCTTCAAACTCGAGCACCACCACCGCCCCGAGCCCCGTGACGTACCTTGCGTTCCATCGCGAAACGAATTTGATCGCAGCAGGGTACCGCGATGGCAGTATCAAGATCTGGGACGTGAGCTCGCAGTCGGTGCTTATGAAGCTCGAAGGCCACAAGTCGAGCATCACCCAGCTCAAGTTTGACAGAAGCGGAACGAGATTAGCAAGCGGGTCCAACGACTCGAGCATTATCTTGTGGGATCTCGTGGGAGAAACAGGGTTGTTTAAACTCAAGGGCCACAAGGGTCCCATCACGGGCTTGGAATTACTTGCGCAGTCAGATAATGAAGATGTCGACAATATGGAGGACTATTTATTGAGCAGCTCGAAAGATGGGTTGGTCAAGCTCTGGGAGCTACAAAGTCAACAATGCATCGAAACTCACTTGGCTCATAGTAGTGAGTGTTGGTCGATGGCCGTTAACCAACAGCGCGATACCTTGTTGACCACGGGAAACAAAGACCAAGTGAAGGCATGGGCCGTGGATCTTACTCAGGAAGACGGAGCGAAAATAAGCGAGCGTGGGTTGTTTGAAAAACAGAGCAAAGCTCGAGGCAACGAAATCCATTTCAAGCTGGTGAAGAATAATGGCGCCATGGTTGAGCTCTTTGCTATTCAAAACTCCGACAAGACGATTGAAGTATTTAGAGTTCGGTCAGAAGAGGAAATGACCAAAGGGATCAGCAAGAGAATGAAGAGATTGAAAGATAAGGGAATTGACGAGATTGAAATCTTGAATTCTATACGCGGATCTGAAATCAGCATGCTCATTGCTCCATTTGCTGTAATAAGAGCAGGTGCAAAAATCCAATCATGTTACTGGACTAGCAGCAGCAAAAATAGCAATAAAAAATTGGATCTCCTTACTTCAACAGCAAACAACAGTCTCGAATATTACAGTTTGAAAACTCCCGAGAATTTGCGCAAAGCCCAGCCCGCGGGAGTGACCCTGGACAGAGTCCATGCTATTGACCACTTGGGACATAGGTTTGACATTAGAGCAATGGACATCTCCCCTGACGATGACAAGTTGCTCGCGACTGCATCCAACGGAGAATTGAAAATCTGGAATACGCGAACGTACAATGTTATCCGTTCATTCACTTTAGAAGGTGGTTACGCCTTGTGCTGCAAATTCTTGCCCGGTGGCTCTTTGGTTGCTGTTGGATTCAAAAACGGCGATTTAGAGCTATACGACTTGACCACGTCGGCATTGGTTGATCGCGTGGAGAAAGCACATAAACTTGCTACTGGCGGTGAGGACAATAGCGCTGCCATTTGGTCGATGGACATGACCTCGGACGGGAAAACTTTGGTCACTGGCGGTAACGACAAGTGTGTCAAGTTCTGGAACCTCAAGGTTGAGCAAGATGTGGTGCCCGGTACAAACACCGTGGTGTCGCTGTTGAAGTTTGTCCACACACAGACGCTAGACTTGAACGAGGATGTTCTTTGCGTCAAGATCTCTTCCGATGACAAGTTTCTCGCTGTCTCGTTGCTCAATAACAATGTGCAAGTTGTATTCTTGGACTCGTTGAAGCTTTTCCTCACCTTGTATGGCCACAAGTTGCCCGTTTTGTCGATTGATATATCGGCCGACTCCAAACTAGTGGTGACATCGTCTGCAGACAAAAACATCAAGATATGGGGACTTGATTTTGGCGATTGCCATAAATCAATCTTTGCCCATCAGGATTCGGTGATGAATGTCAAGTTCATTGGCGACTCCCACAATTTCTTTTCGAGCGGCAAAGATGGCTTGATCAAGTACTGGGATGGAGACAAGTTTGAGTGCATTCAAAAGTTGCCTGCGCACCAGAGCGAGGTTTGGTGCATGGCCATTAGCAAGAACGGGCTCTACATGTGTTCGACGTCGCATGATCACTCGATCAGATTGTGGTCA
The DNA here is from genome assembly GCF_963989305.1 of Lodderomyces beijingensis. Lineage (NCBI taxonomy): Eukaryota > Fungi > Ascomycota > Pichiomycetes > Serinales > Debaryomycetaceae > Lodderomyces > Lodderomyces beijingensis. The sequence continues at coordinate 1,751,461 of NC_089970.1, forward strand.
GCCACTAGTGATCAAGTATTCTTGGAAGAAGAACGGGAAAAGGAGTTGGATGAGACGTATGAGAGCAAATTATTGCATCTGTTGGACACCGATGCTCCCTTGGCAAATGACGACGACGAGAATAATAACGAGGTTGAAGGTAATGGGCAAGTTGAAAAAGTCACTAAACAGACGATGGAAACGTTGAAAGCTGGAGAGAAGTTGATGGAGGCATTAGATATCGGTACTGAGGATTTGGAGGCTACCAGGGCTTATGAAGCACAAGCCAAGGCCAAGAAGGAAGCGACCAGGGAGACGCCAAATGCGATTTTACTCGCGTTCAATATGACCGGTCCGCAATATGTCCTTGACACGCTTTTGAAAATCAAGCCATCGCAACTAGACGACGCCTTGCTCGTGTTGCCCTTTTCCTACTGTCTCAAGCTCTTCCAAATGATTGAAATCTGGACGGACAAAAACCACATCACAAAAAACATTACGCAACTTTCGCTCATATGCAAAGTCTTGTTCTTTGTCATAACCTCAAACTCAAAAGAGTTGATCAACCAGAAGGACCCGCATTTGAAAAACCAGTTGACGGCAATGAAGGGCCAGTTGAGGTTGAATTTAGCGAAAACATCCAAGACCCTCGGTGTCAACACCGAGGGTCTCCGATTCTTAAAACAACAATGGAAATTGAACCACGGGGCCGAGTTCATCGACGAAGAAGAGCAAAGGCAATACGAAGACCGTCGCGCCATCAAGCGGGTCTATCAAACCGTGTGAATCCGCTAGCAAGTAATTTAATTTATACAATTGGGGAATGATTCTTCTTTTTGGTTGTCTTTCTATTTCGGTAGCTTTTCCAATTTCTCTATTTTTATTTTTTTGATGAACTCACACTCCAAACAGAAAATCCTAATCACACTTCATTACAGCTAACCAAGGGGATCAATAAAACTGGAATCAACAAATAGGGCACCCCCGCTCATCTTCGACTTTTGCTTTCACACTGCTGTCAGAGATAGGACGGTAAATCAATACCATTAGCTGAAATCCCCCTCTCCCCCCCTCCTGTGGAATCTTTTTTTTTTTTTATTTTAATTTTTGTTTTTTCGTACCAGCAGTGGCATTTGCTAATCATATTTAAAAGAACTTTTTTAAATCTTTTGCAAAAAAAAAATCGAAACAGGGTAAGAGAAAGGACAACCTTGGATTGTGTGTCTCGGAGGTCATGAACATCAACAACATGCCTCCTCAAGGAGGAGCCATGGCCGGGGGCAGTGGCGGCGCGGGAACGTGGCAAGGGATGTACACGGGAGAAGAAAGACAACGAGTCGTGCTGATTTTGATGGATACGTTGTCGGACTTGCATGGCACGAATCCCAATTTTGATTTCCAAAGATTGTCGAAACTGGCCCATGACTTTGAAAAAATTGTTTATGAGAAATCTCAAACTAGAGAAGACTATTTAAAAGCTATCAAGCTGAAAGTGAATCTGTTGAGAATACAAAAGCAGCAGGTGGCTGCTGGTCAAAACGTCGCCAACGCTGCTCAAAACTTTCAGCAGCGACAACAACAACAACAACAACAGCACCAACAGCAACAGCAACAGCAGCAGCATCAACAGCAGAAGCAACAGCAACAGCAGGCTCTTCGAAATAACGGAATGTCCAACATGGGATCCAACGCGCCGTTTTTGAACCAACAAGCCCCAGCCCGCGGCCAATCGCAGCTGCAAATCCAGGCACGTCAGCAACAACTCCGACAGATGGTGAACAACAAGAACCAACAGAATCCGCAGATGCAGCAGAACCAAAGACCACCGCAACCACCGCTGCAACCAACGGCACCACCGCAACAACCAACGGCACCTCCATCTCAAACTCAACAGTCTCCCGTTATGCAGCGTCAGAACCCCCCCTCGCAAGGAATTTCTCAGCAGGGCAATAACGGTCCCAACACCGGTGGTATGCCAGGAAATGGTTCGCAACAGGTTCCACCACAATTACTTCAATTGATCCGGAGTTCGCCGATTCCAGTTCCGTTGCTCAGTAAGATTCCCAATTTGCCAAAGGGAGTCACCACTTGGAATCAGATTTTCGACTGTATTAGGCGGAAAGTCATATCGCAAGAGGTCCTTCCTTTGGTTCGAGATATCCATTCAACCCACATGCAGCTCGTAATGCGGCAGCAACAACAAAAAATGAGCATGCACAATGATGGTGGCAACACCTTGAGTGACAACTTGGCCGGTGGAGTTGATTCCAATCCTTTGCAATCCAAACCAAACAACAATAATTTCAACATCAATACCCTCACTCCGCAACAAAGAGAGCAATTTCTCCAAAGACTGCGAATGAATCAGCAAATCCAGTCGGTTCAAAATGTCACCCCGCAGATGTCAATGATGAACCAAGGGTTGCCACAGAATCAACAAGCTCTCTCAAACCAGCCGTTGCTGCAACAACAAATGCACCCGCAACCTCCGCAGCAGCCTCAACCACCGCAAAATCAGCAACAGCAACAGCAGCATCCACAACCACAACCGCAACCCACGCCTCAACAACAACAACAACAGCAACAGCAGCAACAGCAGCAGCAGCAGCAGCCGCAATTTCAAAAACCACCTCAATTCCAAATCACTCAGCAGGATTATGCTAAATACAGCAATGAAGCGTTGGCAGTGCTTGGCAGATTGCAGCAGCAGAAACAGATTGAAGGGCAAATAGATGCAAACATGAAAGACACTTTTATCAGAAAATACATTATCCATCAAAAGAACCAAATGTGGAAGCAGCAGCAGCAGCAGCAGCAGCAGCAACACCAACAACAAGCAGCACAGACGAATGGCAATCCCAGAGCGATGAATTCTGCTCAGCAGCCGCCTGGACGAATTCCGCAACCGGGCATACAACAGCAAGCACTAAACCAAGGGATGCCTCCTAATGGGCCGAAGGTTATGCAACAACCTGGAATGCCGCAAGTGCTGCCATTGATGAACAACATGAATCTTCAAATAAAGCCAAACGTGATGCCCAACACTCTGTCGTCCCCGGTGATTAATCAAGGTATACCCCCAACCGCATCCGCACCGGTTCAACCGTCCAGCAATCAGGTACAGCCACCGACTGCACCTCCCACTGCTAGCATTTCCTCTTTGCTCCCACCGTTCACTGATGAGGCAAAACTTCGCTTGAGACAACTAATAGAAGATGTCTCGCGGAATAACGTCCTCTTAAAAGACGTGAGTGCATTGCTTTCCCCGCAGGACAAGACCAATGTTCGCGATGCCATGAGCAAAATTCAGGAACTATACGGCAATGTCGATTCCATCATTAGCTATTTCTACCTCCTCACTAAAAACGCCGAGGGCACCAAGCGGTTGATTCAGATGAAGTACATGACCAAAAACATTCTAGAGAACTTGCACAGAGGTATTTATTTAGCTGCGCCTGACTTGTTGGAGAAGTTGAGGAACCAGTATGCAAAGTACTTTGATTATGTTAAAGAGCAGGTGAATTTGAGGAGACAGCTGGTGAGCGCCGCTGGAGGTGTCAACCAACAACCAGATCAGTCGTCTCAAATGCACCAACAACATCAACAGCAACATCAGCAACATCAACATCAACAGCAACAGCGCCAGCAACAGCAGCAACAGCAACAGCATCAACAGCAGCATCAACAGCAGCAACAGCTACACCAACAACAACAACAACAGCAACAACAACAACAGCAACAACAACAACAAGGACGAGTGATGCCCCCTCAGCAGCAGCAGCAGCAGCTCCAGCAACAACAGCAGGGTATCGCCCCGGTTGGAGTCAGAGGTAATCAAGCTTTCATGAATCAAAACCCACAAACTTCGCCAATGTTTGTTCCCGCTATGCCGCAACCAGGCATGGTGCAACCGCCAAGCCAGAACTGGTCCAACATCCCCGGGACAAATCCCGTAGCAGGGGGCATGCAACCGCTGATTCCGCACACTCCAAACTTGCAAAGCACACCGGCGCAGCCCAAGCAGCCATCTTCTCTGCAGGGGAAAACCAAGAAACCTCCTCAAAAGAAAAAGAGAACCGGCAGCGCAACAGCGCCGACTCCCGGGGCCCTTGCCTCGTCGATCAAGACGCCTCACAATGTGAACACGCCAATGGTGCAGACTTCGGGCCAGTCTCCTCAGATGAAGCAGACCCCTGCTCCCAGTGGCGCGACCCCCAAAGCCATGACCAATGGTGCCACGTCAGTACCTTCGGAGCCTGCAGTTTTCGCTGCTCCCGAAATGGACATTTTTTCGGTTTCAAACGATTCGGTTAAAAGAAGAGAGCTTTCGGTAACTGACCCTGCTCAGTTTTTCATTGAGTCTCTTAAGAAATTGTTGGATATTGAGCAAAGTGCTGCTCCGACTTTAAAAGAAAATACAATAAACGCCGACGCTACACTTCAAGCTATTAGTTCAAGCTTCAGACAAGTCCGTGAGATTGACGATATGTTTATAGAGAGCGTTTTTTAATTTAGACCTTTTTTTTTCCCCTTTCTTTCTTGTTTGCTTGCTTGAGAGTGATTATTTGATATTGATTATTTGATATTGAATATTTAATATTATTATCCTTCCTTGTTTGTTTGTTGGTTGGTTGGCTTCTTTCCACCAAGATGACAGTGAGTATATAAGAAGCAGATCTCCGCTCGCTAACGGTTGGTGGTGTGGGGTGAGGCTACCAGATGAGATTTGCGGATTTCAAAAGAAAAATGCACACTCGATATAGCTGCAATGCAAATAGCGCCCGCATCTCTCTGCCAAACCTTCACTACTTGAATCAAGCACTGATAGAACAACACCCAATGGCACCACTTTTCGATCCCAAAGAGAAGCAGCTATCAGTAGCATTCGTATGCCTAGGCAATATGTAAGTGTCGCTCACACACACCGCAATGAAGTAAAAAAAAAAAAAAAAAGAAAAAAAACTCAATCTCGAGACGTACTAACACACACACAAAAAAAGATGCCGGTCACCAATGGCAGAAGCGATATTCAAGCATAAAGTCCAACAAGGCGGGTACGCTCCGTATTTCAAGAATATAGAGTCCTTCGGCACTTCAGGGTGGCACATTGGCGAGTCGCCCGACTCGCGTTCAGCGCGCACTTGTCGCAAACACGGCGTTCCTGTTGCGCACCATGCGCAACAGATCAGCAGCAAGGATTTCGAGCGGTTTGATTTCGTGATTGGCATGGATGAGAGCAATTTGAGCGACTTGAAGTATATGCGGCCCAAGGGCAACAAATCCGTCGTTGACGTGTTTGGCAGATGGAGAAGCAACATGGAGTTCGACAGGATTGTCAGCGATCCGTACTATGGAGGCAATGACGGTTTTGAATACAACTTCAAGCAAATTTCACATTTTTCGGATGAGTTTTTGAAGAATGAAGTTGGTACTTTGGAATAGATGGATTTTTTTGAAAATTTTTACTACTCAAAGATTAGAGCAAGCGATAGATCAGACAGATAGAAGCGGACACACTCCTCACCCCCGCCCATGCTTGGTGGTCAGTTGAAGTTGTTCTTGTTGTAAGTGTTGTTCCTGTTGTTGTTGTTGTTGTTGTTGTTGTTGTTCATCAGTCGTGTAGAACGAAACCAGTGCATTCAAGCTTGTAATTTTTTTTCTTTCTTTCTTCCTTTCTCTCTCTTTTTTTAAAGTTGACCGCACCAAAGTGTTGCAAAGTTTACCCACAAAACACAGACAGCGTCCGTTTATACACCTCAAGAGACAGGTTTATCGATCCGGGTGACCCTTCATTTTGTTCCGTTGTGTTCTTTTTCTTGTTTTTTGTTTGTTGGGGAGAAAGTGAAAGATAGAGACAGAGATCATGAGTGCGCGGAAGTTGCAACATGAGTATGAGAGGCTAAACAAAAAAATCAGTGAAGGTTTGGCAGCCTTTGAAGAGATTAAGGACAAGATTCATCAGACCCAGATAGCGTCCCAGAAGGAAAAGTTTGAAAACGACTTGAAGAAGGAATTGAAGAAATTGCAGAGATGTAGAGACCAATTAAAGTTGTGGTTGGCCGATAGCAGCGTCAAGCTAGATAAGAATAACCTCCAAGAGAACCGGACCAAGATCGAACAGGCGATGGACGATTTCAAAGAGCTAGAACGAAATTCAAAGATCAAGCAGTTTTCGAACGAAGGGTTGGAGATGCAGCAGAAGAAAGCGCAGCTTCTGTCCAAGTTTGGAGATCCCGAAAAAGTTCAAGAAGCGTGTGATTATATATCTGGCATCATTCAGCAGTTGAACGACCAGAACGACGAATTGGACCGAGAAATGGAATCTCTATCGCAGCAGCTGAAAAAAAAGGGCAGCCATTCGGTGCTGTCCTCGATAGAAGAAGTCAAGTACAAGATTGATCGAAATAACACCCACATTGAGCGGTTAGAGTCGGTGGTGGAGGATTTAGAGAGTGATAAATTGGATCCAGCGAAAATCGACAACATCAAGGATGATCTTGACTATTACGTTGAAATGAACCAAGACGAAGATTACGTGGAGTACGATGAGTTTTACGACCAATTGGAAGTGGCAGATGACGAAGACGAAGATGTTGAGATTGAAGGAAGTTTGGCACAAATGGCAGCAGAATCTTTTGAAGAAGAAGAGAGAAAGAGGTTGGAATTGCAGCAGTTGGGCCAGCAGCAGAGCGAGCAGACAAGAGCTACACAAACGGCATCTTCTTCATCTGCCTCGGCTACAAACTCTGCGCTCACTCAGCAGGCACCGCACCACAAGCCTTTTGCAATTTCAAATGAGTCTCATGTTCAACCCCTTTCAAGCATGGCAAATAATAACAACACCATTGGTAATGTCAACACCACTACCACCACCACCACCAACAACAACAACGCCAACAACAACACCAACAACAGCACCGCCAGCAGCAGCACCGCACAGGCACCGACTAGGAAAGCAAAAGGAATGAATGTTGCACCTGCGCCTGCACCACCACCAATCATAAGCGGCAACTCGTACTCAAATGTTATCAAGGCTGCTCAGGCTGCCAGCTCGTCGAGCAACAACAACAACAATATCAACAACAACATCACAAGCACCAGCAACAATGCCAACAACAACGTCATTCCGACGGCGGCAAGTTCAGGCGTTGCAAATACCGGCGACAGCAAAAGAGGAACACCCCTTGTTAATAATAATGTACCATTAGCAACCGCATTAGCGACAGCATCGACAGCAGTGTCAACACCAGCTAAATTGCCACCTCCAGGCTTGAGCCATGTATCGAATGCCGCTTCAAAGTCTCAGTCTGTTTCTCCAATAACAAGCCAGGCTAAAGTCTACGACGAAGAGCCTTTGAACAAGATGATTTCGAACGTGTCACAACTGTCGGTTCAAACAAATATTGAGTCCTCGGCAATGTTTGGAGTTGCATTGCTGAAATTGGGCAATATAGCGAGTAGCAGGTTGAACGATCCACTTCCTATACAATCTATAAGCAGCATGCTCGAACAGTCACTACTCAACTGTCCCGATTCGTTTGATGCTGAGAAACCAAGACAATACATTCCTCAAAATGTCCACCCTTCTATGATTGATTACCCACAGGAGCCAATGTTTGAATTGAACAGTTTGCATTTTATGCAAAAGTTCGACGATGATTTATTATTCTATTGCTTCTACTACGGAGAAGACGACGGAATGAATAATTTCGCCAAATGGAATGCAGCCAAGGAGTTGAACAAGAGAGGATGGATGTTCAACACCGAACTTAGTCAATGGGTCCTGAGGGCTAAAATTTTCAGTTCCATCAAGAGCAGATCAACGTCGATTGTCCCAAACTTGGGAGCTGAGGCACAAGAATATAACAACGGCTCGGTCAACTCAACCAACAATATCACCAATACAAACGGTCCCGAGGAATCAGAAAACGGTGAAGTTTTCAACCAGTATTTTGACGAAAAAACGTGGCTTATTAGAAATTCATTCCTGAAGAAAGTATGACACCAACCAGGCTGTAACAGTAACAGAATTTGGCAGTAAATACATGTATTCTAAATAATGAAAAGAAAAAAAAAAGAGAGAATAAAATGCAAGTCTAACGGTGCTGATTTTATTTTTACGTAGAAGAGCTGGAAAATCAAAGAAAAGGCCCTCTTTAGTTAGTGTGTGGTGTTTCAAAACAAAATTCATGAAACACACGCACACATACAATTTACGCGTTGCAAGACCTCATTTTCTATATTTTTTTTTTCCTTGGTCAATTAATTGCGTCCATACAAAAGAAAGGTTCATGTGTCCGTCAATAAGGGGGATACACCTTGCGTCGGAGAACTTGAAGATTTTAATAGCTAAAGCTGAAGAGTAGTCCTTGGCAGTTGTTCGAGAGCATTCAAGTATCAGAGTTAGAGAAAAGAGCCGTGTAGATTGGATCTAGAACCCTTTCGCTGTTTCAACTGACGCGTTCAAAAGGAGCTAAAAAAACACCAGTGAGTAGAATGCAACTTTGAACAATAAGGGAATCGGAACAATCAGCAGATCTTGCGGGATAAAAAACCCCTCCTGCTACTCTGCAGCAGTTCTTGGGCTGTGGGCTATCCACTGATGGAGTCTAGGCCCATTCCCCCCTCCATTGAGAGTAGCTGTCATTTGCCATGAGAGTTTGGCCTCCCTCGTCCACCTCGAAATATCGCCCATCCTAATTGTCCGTGGTTGTTACTCAACCACACCTGCTCGTATCCATTTATTCTTCAATTGGTAATTTTTTTTCCTTTCGCGTGGATTGTAACTGTGTGGTAGACGAAAGAGAGAAGGAGAAATAAATTAGCCTGCCAATCCTCCCTACTACAACTTACTTGGACCCTAAAAGTGAACAGCTACTGGGTGTCATCTACAGTTTCTATATAAACCAAACTTCTTCTTCTTTGTCTTCTTCATTGATGGTGGTGCAAGTATCAGCATAAACTTATCATTATTCCACTCATTTTCAGCGCTTCGCCTTATCACGGGATTCAAATACTTGTGCCTTTTTTTTTGGATTTTTTTTTTTGGATTTTTTCATTTCAGTCGTTATAAATAGACCACCATCGTCATCAAACGGACAGGCCATGCTAGCTGGTACACCAAATGTGTTTCAAGAGCGGTATCTACTGAAAAGAGAACTAGACTCCAATGGGTGTGTCACCAACTGCCCTAGACTACCCGACTGCATATGTCCAGGGAAAAACGAGCAATGTGTCCAAATTGCAGCTACATGCGAAAAGTGTGCCTATAATCAATGCACCCCGATCTCGTCTTCAACCGTCCACGTTGGCGGAGTCGTTGGGGGCGTAGTTGGAGGATTGATTGTAGCCGCGCTAGCGGGCTGCATCTTGTACTACTTTCTTGTGTACAAGAAGAAGCATCCAGTCACGTTGGATGAAGAATATGACTATTACGACAATGACACAGACGAATATGGAGGCAAGGGAAGCAGCGAGAGCGTCAGTGGAGACGAAGAGTATTCGTTGAAAAGATTATCCCTGGCCGGAGTTGAACTACAACAACAAGATGAGCACCAGCAACTGCAACTGCTCCTGCCATTGGGCGAAGGTTTGTTGGGTGACCCGGGAAAGACTAGCAAAGATACTGCTGGTGGCACTGCAAGCAATCTGCAAGGAAGCTCGCAATACGCGGCAAGACCTAATGCTCGGAGAGCAGGGGCAGCGGCCAACAATAGCAGAAAGACTCAAATGAAGAGAATCTCCTCATATGAATCATTCACTAGACCAAGCAGATCGAAACAACAAAAACAGTTGCAAGCACTACAGAGACGGGCTAGACAAAAGACCATTGTGGAACAAGCCAACCAGCAGCGACAACAACAACAGCAACAGCAACAGCAATCCGGTGCAACTCAATTGTACATGCAACCGGGCCATAGAGACTCCGTGGCTACTTCATTTTCCAACGCCTCCAATATTTTACCGATTGCCTATATTCCAGGGGTCACTGTCCGGCCAAGCAAAAACAATACTGGATCGATATATTCAAACGACTCGGACTCGTTATTTTCGGATATGAATGCAATTGAAAATGCAAGCATTGTTGGTGATGTTGTGCGAGCTAGCAAGGGATCAGTTGAAGGACAAAATAATCATCACCACAATAATAATAATATTCATAACAATAACAACAACAATAATAATACTAGTAATACTAACCTTCGACAGGTACCTGAGGAACAAAGCAATGATGGGAATGCCGCTACTATGACGGCAATTAAAGCCCAGCCGAGACTAGTTAACGTGGATCGGATTGAGGAGGAGGAGGAGGAAGATGAAGAAGAAGATGATGATTATGACTATGAAAATTACAATCCAAGTCTACACGGAGTAGGTATTCAAAATGGAGCTATAAATGAAGAGACTGACGATAGTGATGTTGATTCCGATATTGGCCAAATCACACGAGCAACGTCGACCAGAACCAACAAGGGAAGAGGAAAAATATCGAGAATATCGAGAATATCGAGAATGAGCGGCACGAGCGCAACAACATCAGACGGTGCGTCGTTTGCAACTAAAGAGATCTTGATGGATTCAAGACACGAGACCAATGCAAGTGGCACCTATATAGACGAGACGTTGACAAGCATGCCGATTGAGTTGGTTACTCGTGGTGTCAATTTCGCCAACCGCGACTCAAGAACCGTTGATTGGGAAAATGGCTCGACTGTGGGGTCATTCTTGTTTGACGTTGAGTTTGACGGAAACAGACCCATGACTCCACCGCCACGTAGAAATATTGGAGTCGGGGACGATGATGCAAGCTCAGTACGAAGCCCGTTTGAAGATCCATGATTTAGAGAGAGATACAGAGACGGAGAGGGAAGAATTTCTTGTAGCTAGAATTACAGAGACATGTGTAGTATAAAAACAAACATTTTTGCGAGAGCCTTGCCAATCTGCTAGACTTGATTTACTTTGCTCGAAATCTCTTGCTTGAAATCTTCCTACTTTGATCCTCCCGGAGAAAAACTTGGGCCCGTCGGAAATATCCACAACTCCACGTTCCCAATAATAAAGAAAAATAAGAAATAAAACTAACCGGAGGTCACGTGCATACTCCGAAGTCGTTCTTCATTCTAAATTCGACAATGTTCCAGTGCCCAGAACGCACAAGGTGCTGTAGAACCAAACTCTATCGGAATTGGCTAGACAAGCTCAACTTCAACTTCAAGTTCCAGTCTTTGGAAGGCCTTTTGCCGGACGTGTGCCAGCCATACAGAACTCAATGGCTTGAAAGCTTGATAGCTTGATAGCTTGAAATCCGATCCCAAGCGTAGTGGCAATTTGAGTTCTAGAGAGCAATAATAAGCCAAGTTCCCTTTTTTTTTTTATAAAGATCTGTAGGCCTTTAATATCATGTCACTGTGTTAAATCAAAGAGGTGAGTATATAATTGCTTTCTTGAACCCCGAACTCTTTTTTTTTTAACTTGTCTTTTTTTTACACCCTTTGCTATTGATTCAGGACAAGTGATTGAGTTGTGTTGCTTCAAATCCGAAGCAAACTTGCCCTGCTTTCCCATGCCATGCCCATCAAGGTTCTTTAGCGGGCCATGTCCCTGGTGCTTGCGCACATGTTACGCACCACACCTCCAGCCAATCTCTAAATTTTTAGTAATACACCGTATATTTTACCGATCGCCCCTAAAATAAAGAACCAAAAAAAAAAGCGAAAAGAGTGGGTACTGAGCCCCTCCTCCGTTCTGACTCAAGGGGAGGCCCGTTAAAGTAAGCTATTTAGTGAGCGAGTTGAGTAAGTGATGGAGTGATTGAGATTGTTGATTCTTTTCTTTTAAAATTTTTATTTTCCAACATTTCCACTACTCTCTCCTCCAATACTAAATATATAATATAATTTTGAAAGATTCCTCTTCCCGGTTCCCCTTCTTCTTCTTCCTCTTCTCTTGCTCGTCCACGTTTTTTCACTACTTTAATTGATCAGTTTGCTACTTTCATTTTTATCAAATTTTGATCTTTCTCTTCTTTTTCTTTCTTCGTTCAACCCACAAGACTACAGAATAGACAATGGCTCCATCAATTGACGAGTTATCCGTTAGTACCATTAGAGGCTTATCCGTTGATCAGGTCAATGCTGCTCAATCCGGTCACCCCGGTGCTCCATTAGGTTTGGCACCAGCAGCTCACGCTGTTTGGAGAAGAATGAAGTTCAACCCACAAGACCCAAAATGGATCAACAGAGATAGATTTGTTCTTTCCAATGGTCACGCTTGTGCTATGTTGTACTCGCTTTTATATTTGTACAACTATGACTTGTCAATTGACGATTTGAAGCAATTTAGACAATTGAACTCAAAGACCCCGGGCCATCCTGAAAGATTAGATACCCCAGGTGTTGAAGTCACCACTGGTCCATTGGGTCAAGGTATCTCGAACGCTGTTGGTATTGCCATTGCTCAAAAGCAATTTGCTGCTACCTACAACAAGCCCGACTTTCCAATTTCCGACGCCAAAATCTTTTGCTTCCTTGGTGATGGTTGTTTGATGGAGGGTGTTTCTTCTGAAACTTCTTCGTTGGCTGGCCACTTGCAATTGGACAATTTGATTGCCTTTTGGGATGACAATAGAATCTCCATTGATGGTGACACTGCTTGTGCATTCACTGAAAATGTACCGGAGAGATACAAGGCTTATGGATGGCACGTTTTGGAAGTCCCAGACGCCAACACCAACATTGATGCCATTTCAGCCGCGGTTGATGAAGCTTTGGAAATTACCGGTAAGCCAGTCTTGATCAGATTGGTGACAACCATTGGTTTCGGTTCTAAAGTCGCTGGTACCGGTGGAGTCCATGGTGCTCCATTGAAAGCCGATGACTTGAAGCAATTGAAAAAATCATGGGGTTTCGATGAAGAGTCAAACTTTTTCGTTCCAAGCGAAGTTGCCAGCTATTTTGCTGAAAAAGTTGAAGAAAACAAAAAAGTGCAAGCTGAATGGGAAAAATTGTTTGCTGCTTACAAGGAGAAATATCCAAAGGAAGGTGCTGAAGTTCAAAGAAGATTGGATGGTAAATTCCCAGATGGATGGAAGGACAACTTGCCCACTTTTACTTCCAAGGACAAGGCTGTTGCCACTAGAAAATTGTCTGAAGGTGTTTTGGACTACTTGTACGGAGTTCTTCCAGAATTGATTGGTGGTTCTGCCGATTTGACCGGTTCCAACTTGACCAGACCAGAAGCATCAACCGATTTCCAACCACCTTCGACTGGGTTGGGTGACTACTTTGGTAGATACTTGAGATACGGTGTTAGAGAACACGGTATGGGAGCCATCATGAATGGTATTGATGCCTTCGGTGCTCACTACAGAAACTACGGTGGTACCTTTTTGAATTTTGTTTCTTATGCTGCTGGTGCAGTTAGATTATCTGCATTGTCGCACCAAGGTGTCATTTGGGTTGCCACTCACGACTCGATTGGTTTGGGTGAAGACGGTCCAACACATCAGCCCATTGAAACTTTGGCCCTTTTGAGAGCCATGCCAAACACCTCGGTTTGGAGACCAGCTGATGGTAACGAAGTCTCGGCTGCTTACGTTGCTGCAATTGAAGGTGTTGACCACCCATCTATTCTTGCTTTGACTAGACAAGGATTGCCACAATTGGAGCACTCCAGCATCGAAGGTGCCTTGAAAGGTGGTTACACTGTCTGGCCCGTGGAAGGCAAAGCCGACATTATTATTGTCTCTTCTGGTTCCGAAGTTTCAATCTCCGTTGACGCTGCTAAATTGTTGGCTGAAAAGAAGGGTCTCAAAACCGCCGTTGTTTCGATTCCTGATTTCTTTACTTTTGACAAGCAACCAATTGAATACAGATTGAGTCTTTTGCCAGATGGTATTCCAATCTTGTCTGTTGAGGTCTTGTCTACTTTCGGATGGTCTAAATACTCGCACGAACAATTTGGTTTGAACAGATTTGGAGCTTCTGGTAAAGCTGGCGATTTGTACAAATTCTTTGACTTTACTCCTGAAGGAATCGCCGAACGAGCTGAAAAAGTTGTTGCGTTCTACAAGGGCAAGACTGTTGGTTCTCCCTTGCACTCTGCTTTCGAAGAAACTAAATAAAGCAAACCTTGGAGCTTTGAAGCCTTGAAGCCTTGAAACACCGCCCTTTTATAAATTTTTTATTTTTTTTTCATTTTGGAAATGAATATAGATTTTTTAAAGAATATAAAGGAAAGATTACTATTTGATTTAGGAGGGAGAGAAATCTGCAACCCCTTTTTTCTTCTCTTTCTTTTTATGTAGGTCTTTTTTTTTCTTTCTTTTACTTTGACATATCCAAGACGTATCTACCCATGATCTTACCATCTTCCATCAATTGGAAAATGTCCGCCAATTCACTCAAACCAGCAGTCTTGATGGGGCATTTCACCAAGCCTCTATGGAAGAAATCGATAGCCTCAGTAGTATCCCAATTGGTTCCAACGTAGGAGCCCTTGATGCTAATCTGTTTGACCACAGCAGGCAACACGGGCACGGTGACTTGAGCGCCCTTAGGCAATCCGATAAGCACCACGGTACCGCGCGATCTAACGAATCCGATACTCAGTTGGATGGCAGCTTCCGAAGTCGACACGTTCAACGCAGCGTGTGCGCCTCCATTGGTGACTTTTTGAACCTCGGCAGCGACATCCTCGGTGGTTGTAAAGTCGATAAACACCTCGGCGCCAAGATCCTTGACGAATTTACCTCGTTCTTCACCTCCATCGATGGCAACGACTCTCAACCCCAAGGCCCTTGCGTATTGCACCGCTAACGAGCCCAACCCACCTGCAGCACCCGATATAACGACCCATTGCCCCGGTTTCGCCTCGGAGGTCTTGAGACCCTTGTAGACGGTGATACCCGCGCACAAGATGGGTCCCACGGAAGTCAAGTCGATATCAGTAGGCAACTTGGCAGCGTGCACCGCGTCAACGACACAATACTGCTGGAAAGTTCCATTGCATTGGATACCCGTCAACAACACCAGGGGACACGCCGTCTCTTGGCTCTGTTGGCAGAAGTCACAATTCAAACACGTCTTGTTGACCAATTTCACCCCTGCCAAATCTCCCACTTGCCAATTTGCAGTATCGATATTTGCACCTAGGGAGACTACGACACCGGCGCCTTCGTGGCCCGCGACTAAAGGTAAGCCGCATGTGACGCCGGGGAAATCGTCTTTCCAGGTGTGGAGATCGGAGTGGCAGACACCGGAGTATTTGATGTTGACTAGGATCTGGTTGGGGCCCGGCTTGGGCACGGGGATGTCGGTGTAGATTAAGGGGCCGTTGAACTCTTCAAAGATTACTGCTTTTTGAGTCTCGGGGATTTCAAACGTAGCCATGATTAGATTTTCTCTTTTATTTTTCCCGAATGTGTGTGGGTGTGTGTCTATGGACTGGGGCTACTAGGGGTGAGATGAGAGAGGGCGGGCCATGGCGCTGTTCTTATAACCTTTCCAATTGGCATCGTGTTTAAAATTAATAATAATGTGGGGTTTGGGGGGGGGAGGAGAGAAGTGGTATCAGTCACCAAAATTGGCAATAAGCTTTAGCTTTATTTTTACCAGCCAAAACAGTGATAGAGAGAAACAAAGAAGAGTAATGCCTATCCGCGTTGACTCTGTTCGTTCATGATTTGACGATTATCATCCCACTTACTTGGAAGGGTGGAAAGTTGTTCGGTTTTGGTTCCCCACTTGGAAATCTGTAAGAGAATTAAAAAATACTGGGTTCAAGATCTCTCTTTTTTTTTTTTCCGAGACCCTTTTCTTGACCGCGCGCCGTGGTTAGCTGGTCTTTGAATATCAAGACTTTCAATATCCAGACTTTGGACGCCATGAAATTTTGGACACCCAGCTGAGGTTTCTTTGAACGGTGCTGTCACGGCCCAAGCTAGTGCAGAGTAGGGATTTGATGATTTGAAGTTGGTCCTGCTTTTCCCTGCCACCCTTTACCCAACAGGACGATCAAGAGCACTCTGGCGCAAAAGTTTTCACGGCGCGGATCTTGCCTGTAAGATAATCAGCGCGTAAATTAATATAGAAAGATCCCGATCGTAATACTGTAATGTGTAGTGCAGGGGGTTAGAGAGAAACAGAAAGATCTTTCTCTTAGCGGCACTGCCAAAACTGGCAAGGACCTTATCTTGTTACTTTTCTCTCATTTTTTTTTCGGATTGGAGCACGTCATGTACAAGGACTCGATCGCAAGTGGAACTCTCTTCTGGTCTCTTTCAAATGTTTAATCTGTTGGTGAACGTGTACATTCCAGCTCGCGCAGCTTATCTCGCTATCTGACAAGGTTAAACACGTGATCTAATTTGAAAATAGATCTGTCTGGCACCTCCTCTCCTTTCCCCGCAAAAATTGACAAAAAAAGAGAAGGGGGGCCCCCGCTCGGACTTGAGCCTAGACAAAAAAAAAAACCCTTGTCAAGTTGACTAAAGTCGAGCTTAAGTTGTCAAGATGATCCGGATCCTGTCAAGTTGCGAAAATGATTTTGGGTCTCACTCAGGTGAAGTTCTCCGCTTTTCAATAGCTGTGTTGGAGAGGTGTAACAAATTGGAGTATTCAGCTCGTTTTTAGGGCAAAAAAAAAAAGAGAAACTAGTTGCAAAAATTCTTATTGCAGCCAAATTGAAAACCACGGTTTGAAAAAGCCTCGAAATAGCTCCACTACGGTAGATCCAGGGGCTACAGTAAAGTTAATTGCGATCGAGACTTTTGAGGAAACTTTCCCCTTCCTCCCTTCCGTGCTCTTGTTTGCACCTTGGACTTTTTGGGGCTGGTGTGAGCAAAGGAGATAAGGAGGAAAGTAGCAAAAGAATGGGGGCACTGAGGAGCAAGAGGCACAGGATAACTTTGAAAATTTCTTCTAATGAATCAATTCCTTTTGACTAGCCCTTAAAACTGGTTAGGAAAGAGTTGGCCAATCACTTCATGCTGCATTTTTATGACAATGCCTACATAAAAACGGGGTTTCAATTTTTCAATCACGTGACGAGATTGCTGCAAAAAAATCAACAAACTTGTGCATGGGGTGACCGACACGGCAGGTCAGATCAGTACAATCTTGAATCGCACTATACACCAGGACATTTCACGATCCATCCACCCGTTGAAAAAGAAAACATTACAGCGTGAAATTATAGCAAGAGCCTGGACTGATTGTTTTTTTTTTCCCTCCTGTGGTCATTACCGGTACAGCAATGACTTTGGCAAAGCTACCCAGGAATGGTAAAGTCGCAGTGTTGGGCGCAGGGATTTCCGGTCTCACATTCACGTACTTCTTGAGCAAATTGCGTCCAGACTTGCAATTCAAAATCTTTGAAAAATCCAATCGAGCAGGAGGATGGATGTCGCTGCCGTCGCTCCATGTTAAAGACACCAACGAATCAATATTGCTCGAGAAGGGACCACGAACGCTCCGTGGAGTTCGAGACGGGAGCTTATTGATGATTGACATACTCCGAGAGTTGAACTTGCAGAATCAAATTGAAGTCATCCACAAGGACAGCGTTGCTAATAAAAAATACATTACCGACGCCCAAGGTCAACTAATCCAAGTTCCAAACTCTATACCTACTTTTATTGATTTTTTGAAAAATGTCAAAGCTATCGATTTGAAGCTCGTGATGGGCATATTTAAGGAGCCTTTTGTCAAGCCTGTGAAAGAAGATGAGACTGTAGAGCAGTTTTTCAAACGAAGGTTGGGGAGCTCGGTTTTGACGGATAACGTTGCCAGTGCTGTAATGCACGGAGTGTACGCGGGAGATATAGGCAAGCTCAGCATCAAGAGCGTCATGCCTGCTATGAAGGAGATTGAAAATGAGTCGGGCTCGCTCTTGAAACATGCTTGGAAGAAGCTCATAGCGAAGAACAAGATATCTAAAACAACCACAGCCACGGAGGGACCGCAGTTGTCGAGTGAATTGAAAGCCTACGAACAGACGATATCACCCAAGGCTGATTTATTGCAATTACAAACTCGGCTAAAGTCATTTCCAATGATCAAATTACATAAAGGCATGGAAACGCTCCCCAAGTGCTTGGCCCAGTACTTGACTGCCAATACCCAAACTGAGATCAAGTACGACACGCCCGTTGAGCAATGCGACCCATTGACGGGGGAGGTCAATGGCGAAAAATTTGATCACGTTAGAAGCACAATAAGCACTCTTGCATTGGCCAAAATATTTCCTCCTCAAAACCTGCTCGTGCAGTACCTAGCTTCCATTCCATACATTAGCATTTTTTTAACCAACATTTACACGCGAAAGCCTACGTTGATACCGCGAAATAAACCGGGGTTTGGATTCTTGAGACCGCGTCATGAAAATGTCGAGGACAATCCGCAGGCGTTGCTTGGCGTCATTTACGATTCCGACATTGAAAATTATTGTCAGGGCCTCTTTGATGATCACAAAGCCGTGCCCGATGAAAACAACAAAATCACCCTCATGATGGGCGGCCACTACTATTCCAATTGGAGCATCCCTTCAGATAAAATAAGCCTCAAAATCGTGCTAGATGTATTGGAGGAGAAGTTTCAAGTCGACGTGTCGAAATTCAACGTGAAAGTCGTCCCCGTGGAACTGGAATTGGAGGTGGACTCAATTAAAGATGATGATCTTGTAGTGAGCTATTCCTTGCACACCGACTGCATCCCGCAGTATAATCTTGGCTATCAGGAAACGAAGGCCAAAGTGCTCGATATTTTGGACAAGGAGCATTACAAGTTTTCATTTGGGGGCACTGTGTTTGCTGATGGAGTCGGCGTGCCCGATTGCGTCAGCAATTCCTTTAAGGACGCCATGAAACTCATGTAAATATGCAATTAGTTCGTAACGACAATGTTCAATGTTACTCGTACAGCGGTAGCACTTCGTCATCATCATCTGCATCTGCATCTTTTTCTTGTTCGTTTTCGTATTCGCTCGCTTTTCCCTGGTCCGTTGCTTTCAAAATCACCTTGGACTCATGAACAGCAAAGTTGATCACCAACGGCTTGTCGAAAAACTTTTCATCTTGCAAGCTCCGTAGCGCTAACGTCGCCAGATCAACCTGTGCAAAGACGATAAATGCATAACCTTTATGTAGTTGAATCGATATAACGTCACCAAAGGCTGAGAATAAAAGGTACAAGTTGTGATAGAAGAGTCTCTTGTTGATGCTATTGTTCAAGTTTTTCGCGTAGAGCGTGTGGGAAGGCTTCAAGTTCTTGTAATCGAGCTTGATCTTTTTTTTCGAGCTGTTTGAGTCGCGGCCGTTCTTTTCATTTGGTCGTTTGGTTGCACCCATTTGGATCTTGGACCGCGGGGTTGGTATGGTCTGGTATGGCGATCTGGCGTGCTGATGAGTATGAAAGTCTCGAGAATTTCAATGTTTTGCGCGCGGGCCGTTCACCCATCACGCATCACGCATCGAGAAAGACAGAGGGAAGGTGTTTGCCGCCAAAAACATTACCATACTAGGGTATGTGTAGAGCGTGCCTTGACGAGCAGGCCCCATTTGCACAATTTGATACAACACATTCGAGACCATTGGGAAAAAGTCGGCTTATGCTTATACTGCGAAAACTTACGTAGCAGACAACGAACAACCTTCGTGTACACCTTCACTTTGGTGGTGATTTTGCCGAGGTGAAAAGAGAGAGAAGGACGGTTGCTGTAACACCACAACCTTGCACTTAGAGGAAAGTTACCGGACGGATTGACCTAGGGTAGAGAGAGAGAGTGTGTGTGAATGTGGCGGAGTTTCTTCCTCTAACCTTGCTCATCACATGATCATCACCGAGCAAATGTTGATGACAATGCAGCTCGAGTAGATTTTTGGTCTTCAAGTAGAGGGCGACGCAAGTGAAATTCTTCCTTCCCGGTGTTGGTTGGAGGACAACCGGCGAACAGAGAGGGGGATGACTCGAGTAGCAATCTTACAACCCAGCCATCACCCACCATTGCTTCCCCCTAGTGCTCTCACTGCTACCCAAAGTGCCAGCGCCAACACCGACACCCACACCCGTGTACACACCATGTAGATACCAGCACTACGGCAACACTTTCACAACAGACACGACAGAGGGCATATTATTTGATTATCTAGTGGTCAATTTTTTTTCGGTTGTGAGGTGTGCGTCAAGGCTGGTGGTATTTTTGTTGTGGTTGTAATAGCTACCTTTGGCACATTTGGATGACGCCAGGAGTATATTTATCGCAGTGACATCCTGGCAGAACATACTTACAACTCTTACAGGCAAAACCCCCAGTCAACCAGACACAGTACATTTCTTGGAAGGCATCAAGTTTCTTTTAGACACAACGCTAGATCTGGGAATCTTGCAGTTTTATTCGTTATATCAACAACAGTGTCACCTTTTATTTTTTGTTGTAAAAGTGCCATAGACACAGGCTAGGGGGGGGCAAGTTACTTGTTTTTTCTGTTTTTTTCCTTGTTTGTATTGCTTTAAATTGCTTTAAACTATACAATTGGCAATAGATTCACCTTGTCGAGACAACGGCACTGACAACCAATTGACGCCCAAATGACCGAGTCTCCGCAGTTGAATGCCTCATTGATTAGGTTGAAACTTTTGGATGCGCTTCGCAGCGGCGATGACTCAAGGATAGACGCCATTATCCGGGAGTTGAACTCGTCCAAGGCCAACATCCACAACCAAGGGTTGTTGCAATTGAAGGAAACAGTGTTGCATTACGCCGTCCAGGTGGCCAGCTTGCACACGATACAGTGGTTGGTCCAGCACGCCGACACGTATGGCTTGGACATCAATTGCCAGGATCACCAGGGCAACACCCCGTTGCATCTCGCAGCCATGGCAGGCAGACTGGACGTTGTTCGGTACCTCTTGTCGCTCCCACACATAAACGACACCATTGCCAACGTGGACAAGAAGCAGCCCGTGGAAGTCGCCAAGAACCTAAACATCGCCCAGTTGATGCAGTTTGAACGAGCAAAATTTGTCGAAAAAGCTGCTTGCGACTTGAGAAGCTTTTTCAGCAATCGAGACTTTGACAAGTTGGAGCAGTTGTTGGTGTTGAACCCTAGAGCTTCCGACTTGTTGGACATCAACGGCGCCGACCCCGAGACTGGAAACACCGTTTTGCACGAGTTTATACAAAAGGACGACGTTCCCATGTGTGAGTGGATATTGAAGCATGGAGGCGACCCTTTTAAAAGAGACAAGCGCGGCAAATTGCCGATCGACTTGGTCAACCCGAAAGACGAGCCCTTGAAGAAACTCATCAAGGCGGTGTCAAAGGACCAGACTATCATGGACCCTGTGGCTGCAACTAATGCCCCTGGCAAGACGGGGAATGCCCCCACTTATAAAGGATACTTGAGAAAATGGACCAACTTTGCCTCCGGCTATAAACTCAGATATTTCGTTGTGGATGAAAATGGGATCCTATCATACTACACCGATCAAGACGACACCAACAACTCTTGTCGTGGTTCTTTGAATCTTGGTTATGCAACTTTGCATTTGGACTCTTCGGAAAAGATGAAGTTTGAGATTTATGGAAAGAATGGGCTTAGATGGCATTTGAAAGCGAATCATCCTATAGAGACAAATAGGTGGGTATGGACATTGCAAAATGCAATTACATATGCCAAGGACAACATCAAAAGGCGACGTCAACTTGCCAGTGGTGCTGGTGCTGGTGTTGGTAATGCTAGTGGTGCCAATGCTGGTGGTGTTGCACCTCCTACCTCCGCAAACAAAACCGCTTACGGCGACGAACCACACGAACAAGTTTCCACGGCGGAAAGTGAACCAGCCGAAAAGGCAAAACATCATCGTCTTAGAATCCCAGGAAGGAAAAAACACAAGCATAAGCGTGACATTAGCCAAACCTCTGCTTCTGGCGACGAGATTAGCAATAGTAACTTGTCACGTTCATCCACTGTCAAGAGCAATGCAACTTCCTCCGATGGTCCCAAAATAGCAGCATTATCACCCGCAAATGTCTACCCTGGTGCATCGAAGCACACTGCCGAAGAGGAACATGAATACCTCGACACAGATAATGAAAACTTTGACTACGACGCCGATGAAATGGAAGTTGACGATTACGACAGCGAGAACGAAGCGTCAATCGACACCAATCATCTCAATGACGAGATTGCTGCAACCAAGAGGTCGTTGCAGATTGAAATCTCGTCTTTGTTGGAGTTGTTTAGTCAAGTTATGACCAGTAACACATTTGAGCCAAACTCAAAACAGGCCGAGGTGTGCATTGTTGGCAACAATACAATCAAAGCAGTCAGCGACATGTTAGGCAAGTACAATGCCGGTATTGAAGCTAGGGACGGCAAATTGAAAAGAAACTTGGATAGACAATTGGAGGTGAACCAACTTTGGGAAAAATCAATTAGACAGTTGGAAAATGAAATCCAGACTAGAGAGGACAAGTTGGCTGTTTACAAAGGACAGAGGAAACAATTGAAGAAGTACTTCTCGGGTGGAAATAACGCTGCAGTCAGGTCTAGTGGAACCGTTTCTCCTCTTCCAACTACTAAAGTTGATCAAGATAACATCACCAGTGCCCACACGGGCAGGGGAATGAGTGAAGTCCCAGAAGAAACACAGGTGGACCAAGTGGATAAGAAGTTGGATGCAATTCAAGGACATTATGCACATTCTCATCCTCATCTTGGCAATGAGGACGAGCAGAATGCGGGTGCCGCTGCTGGTGCCGCTGCTGGTGCTGGTGCTGGTGCTGTGCCAGAAGATGTAATTGAGTTGTTGGGAGATGATTCAGATGATGAGTTTTTCGATGCCGACGAATTTGAGGAGACCCAAGCCCCCGAATGGCCTTCCGAGCTAACTGGTGAAGAACAGCCTCCAGCACCAGCCAACGGGCCAGCATCAGAGCCAGTTCCTGAGCCAGTTCCCGTTGACGAAAAAGAACAGCTACCAGCCAACGAGTCAGCGCCAGAGCCTGCTCCTGTCAATAAAGAAGCAAAGACAGGAGGATTAGAAAGCAGTGCCCAGGGAGCGCCAGCAGAGCAAGAGGTTAAAGATGAGCCTTCCCACGTGCCCGAAGCCGCCGCGGGTGCAGCTGGTGGTGCCGGCACAGGTCACCAGAATGTGCAAGAGCAATCGGTGGCACCAGATGAAGTTCCAGCTCAAGAAGAACCAACTCAAAAGCAATTCCAACAAGACAGCGCTCCAGGAGACGAAGGGCTCAACCCGGCGCAACGAAAAGTCAATCAAGAATTACAACAGCAAGGTACATTCTTGGGCTATGAGAAACCACCACGGCTGAAGCTTTCCATGGATGAAGATAATAGACCAAAAGTTGGGTTATGGGGAATCTTGAAATCAATGATTGGTAAGGATATGACACGTATGACTTTACCGGTCTCTTTCAACGAGCCTACTTCACTATTGCAGAGATTGGCCGAGGACATTGAGTACAATGACTTGATCAACACGGCGGCTCGATACGATGACTCTACGTTGAGATTGATCTACATTGCCACGTTTGCAGCCACAGAATATTCCTCAACCATTGATAGAATCGCAAAGCCATTCAATCCGTTGTTGGGAGAGACATTTGAATATGCCAGAACCGACCAGAACTATAGACTATTTGTTGAACAAGTGAGTCACCACCCGCCTATTAGTGCCTGTCATGCCACCTCACCCAAATGGGACTACTACGGTGAAAATGCGGTTGATTCAAAATTCTCTGGTAGATCATTTGACTTTAAGCATTTGGGCAAGATGTTTTGTGTTGTGAGACCCGATAACGGGGTCAAGGACCAGAGGGGCAACATTGTGGCCGAGGAGTTGTACAGTTGGAAAAAAGTCAACACTGCCGTTGTCGGTATAATGATTGGTAATCCTACTGTGGACAATTACGGTAAGATGATTGTTACAAACCACACCACCGGTGATACAATCACCGTTGACATGAAGCAAAGAGGATGGAGAGCATCATCAGCATATCAATTATCGGGCCAAGCTTTGGACAGAAACGGCGTTCCACAGTGGGCAATGGGCGGCCATTGGAACTCGAGGATCTACGCCAAGAAGGTCACAGGTGAGCAGCAATCTGGAACTGCCAATAGGAAAATGTCCATCTTGGAGGATCCAGACAAGACAGCACCCAAATCGTCTGACCCCTTCTCGGGTTCCAAGTTTTTGGTTTGGCAAGTTGCACCTAGACCCAAGGTGCCATTCAACTTGACTGCGTTTGCTGTCACGCTCAATGGCCTCGATGAAAACTTGGACAAATGGGTTGCTCCCACTGATACTAGATTGAGGCCCGATCAAAGAGATATGGAAGAAGGTAGATATGACCAGGCAGCTGATGAAAAACATAGACTTGAAGTTAAGCAAAGACAAGCTAGAAAAAGGAGAGATGAACTGGGCGAAACTTATATACCCAAGTGGTTTATTAAGCAGAAACATCCTGTTACTGGTGATATGTATTGGGATTACAATGGCAAGTATTGGCCCGATAGGAAAGCTCACCAATGGCAAGGTTGTCCCGATATTTTTTGAAGACTAGCTAGCTAGCGATTTGTGGAAGGGGGGAAGGTGACAAGTGACACTGTTCTTTTTTTTTTGGTTACTTCTTTCCTTTTTTTAATGTAATAGAGTAGAGAATGCATTGATATAAACTGAAGGTTTTTTTTTTTCAGGAAATTCTGTAGTATCTGCTTGTTCTATAATGGTATCATAACATGGTCGGAAAATATATCAGAAAGAATCCAGGCACGTGACCGAGTCAGGTGGGCTGAACATTTTGGTGAATTTTCAGCTCCAGGAAACAGAAATTCAACGGGAAACTCTTCCAGAATGTATCTCAAACTTCATAAGCTGCCCCTTTTTGTAATCATACTACATAATGAACAGCTCTATGATAAAAGAAATAAAGAATAAAATCAACGTTCAATACAGAAAAAATTTCAACACATTCTATAAATTATACCGGATTGAAATGTCCCTGTCAAATATTAATATATATAGTGTCCCCTAAAAGGATATATTTTTGTCCTAAAAGTTGAGTTTTTGAATGTCTTGAGGATTATAAAATGTACTGATGTTACTGCTTGTTGGGAAAATTGAAACGTTGTCAGATGAGCCGTTATTAGTGCGTGGTGAATGATGATGTGCAGCAGCATTGCTGTGGTGCATCATAGTTGTAGCTTGCGTGCGGATGGTATCTGTGCTCATTTGTTTGAGTAGCGGAAGCCGCTGGACAAAATTGGCTTCCTGGGTCAAGAGACTGCCAACTTCTTCCGCATCATCGCCATCCTCTGTATCAGCGTCAACATTTGATTCATTGTCGAGCAAGCTTGTTTCTGTGTCTTCAACTTGGTCGTCTTCATGTTCATGTTCTTCATTATTATCGTTAAGGTTGGTGTCGTCGTTGTCATCATCATCGCCATCATCATCATCATCATCGTCGTCGTCGTCAATCACAGCACACTCATCCACCTCTCGAAGTGGACCGATGGGCTCTTGGCAATCAAGTTCCTCTCCGGCACCACCCGTTGCTTCGTTCAAGACGCTTTCAATAGCAAAGCTTGCGCTTGAGATGCTGGTGGAATCGGGAAGACTTGAAGTAGCCGGAGTTCCATTGACATCTGGTGCCGAGTTCGAGCTTCCAGATTCGAGACTCCTGTCGTCGGATGAACTCGAATGATTCGACATTGGACGTGGCTTGAATTCCTTGTTGGGCAAAAGCGAATGGGATAAACTTTCCCTGATGCTTGACTGTCTTCTCCTCAGTGCTGGGGTCAGCCCCTTGACGTTGATAACCTCGTCAATCGTAGAACTGTGATGGCGCATACTTGCTTCATCCAAGTGCGTCGTGTCATGCTGCTCGTATGCTGGAGCTGGCTCCCCGGGCATCACCATGGGAATGCTGGGAACGCGACTCAAGGGGTCCTCCGGGATTGAAAATGTTCTCGTTAATGGTGTTGCAACAGGAGACGTGGCCTCTTCAAATGTCGGCAATGGATCGTCGTTATTTGCTCCTTGATTCCATTCGCGGATAGTTACCCCGTTATGGTTATAGTTTGGAGTGTTGAACACAACACCATCACCACCGGCAAACCCTTCAAGTTCATCATACTTGGGCAACTGAATTGAACCCTCGTTACATTTTGAGCTCAACAAAATCAACGGCGTGTCCACAACAACTTCATAATGGTGCATCTTGTAATGGTCCTTTGGGTCAGGTTTGGAGATTCTAAAACACACTTGCAACCGATGATTTATCTGGATGTGGCGATAGTTCGAGTCGGGATACAATCCTCGCGCGATAAGTGTATAGCCATTTTTAATATTTTCCGGAGGCGTGTGTTTCAAGGACAAGTCATCAGATAAGAAATTCGATGAGTTGGGTTTGGCCAATTCGTGCGGACCCAACTCGTCAACATTGGCCAAATTCGTTTCCAAGGCGCCAATCACGGGCGAATATGGCGTCATTGGTTTGCCTGATGGGCCCGTTTCATTAACAAGCGACGCTTTTCTAGGCGTCAGCTGAGCCGCAAGTTGTTGCTGTTGTTGTATAAGTAGTTGTTCTTCCTCGTCTGGATTCGACGAGGCTGAAACCTTGTCATTCTTTGTCGTTAAAAATGGAAGTGCAATGTTGATGTCCAACGGCGAGGCAATCATTCTCTCTGCTGCAGGCTTTGATTGTGATTGCTTTTTGCGAGCAGTTTTCGGTCTTTCCACTTCAGATTCAGGCTCATAACACGAAAAGAGCAAATTATTTTCGGGGCACTTGACCACTTCTTCCTTGTAAGAGTCGCCAAACGAGCTTGTCGATTGCTTGCTCTTGGTCTTTAACTCGCAAATGGACACCACTCTTTCTCGAACTTTGCCTTCTTTGCTTGGGTGCAAACAATATGGGTCTTCGCTATCGTAGTCGTACTCCTTGGATAAGCTTTTCGACACATAGGTGATTCTCTCCAAGACATTGAATTTGACTCGCTTGACAATCACGTCCTTGACGAGTGGAACTAGCTTGACATTGATGACATGCTCCGAACCTAGTGACACATACTTTCTTGGAAATGTAATCATGTAGTGGACCGAGTCGTTCCAGACTCTATTAACATAAATGGGCTTGTCTGCAATCGAATTGGCAAAATTTGGTGGTGTTCGAACCATGGGGAGGTTATAAGATGCATCAACTTTCAATTTCCGACTCAACTTGTCACTAATCTTGTTGAAATTAATCAGTAGTGTGTGAATTAAACTCCCATTTATGGATACTATTGATGCAGGGATATGTTCTGGTAACAAAATGGGCAACAAAAACACATAAAGACCAGCTTTATGTGTAGTTTCCAAGTTCGAATTGGAGTTAGAGTTTGAGTTTAAATTGGAGTGAGTAATATGTGATGAATGCAGCGAGCTATTGCTTGTCGATAATTCTTCACCCAACTGCTCTTCTGAAACATTGCCCCTGGCAGACTCTTGCCAATCTTTGATATTGACCAACTTGTACTCCCGAGTACGCTTGGCCAACTCCTCAGGGGCGAGGTTTTTCAGCTTGACGTCATTCGAGTTTGATGTGCTGATATAGTAGTCTGCGTCATTCAACGAGGGAGTCCACTCCATATTGCCAATTTTGAATTTTTCCTTTGAATGCGAGCGATTATAAGGGTCCAATGTCGGCCATAGGATTTGGGTCAACGATTGAAACCTGATTGTCAAGTCCTTGATGGTCGTTTGGTCCTTGATGAGCTCCACAATAACGGCAAACGTATGCGGTATGGGGTATTCGGAGTCAATCTTGGTGCAAAGGTAATTTGGCGCACGAAACGCCTTCATCTGTTGGTGTAAAGATGCCGATGGATGGTGTTCGGAGGAGTCGGTGCTGAATGAAGTGCGCGGAGTTGTCCTTGGGTTGAAATCGGCAGATTCCGGAGTCAACGGGCTTGCATCAACGTCGGACTCTTCATCTTGCTGAGCCATGCCTCCATTTTCCACATCCTCATATGTGAAACTAGTCGATGACGCTGGCGGGAGATAGATGCAGTCATTGGTGTTGGAAACGTAAACTTTGACGCTCTTGGCTACTGAGCCCTGGATCGACGTTTTCAACGGGATGGGATTCTGCAACCCCAAATCCGTCAATTCATGCAATAGTTTCTTCAGAATAACCTGGGCCGTTTCGTGTTTGATTAGTTCTTTTGTTTTCGATCGGAAAATGTTGGAAGGCGATAGCGTTTTGGAATGAACAACAGAGTGAGATCTGGATCTGGATCTGGATCGGGGTAGATGTAGCCCGTGGAGGGAGCTGGAGGTGGACTCCCTACGTGCGGCAGTGCTAGTGGAATTAGTAGCCGCATTTGCGGCGCTTGCTTGATTTGACGCGGAAATGCCATTAACGAGCGAAAACGACGACGATCTTAGCCTCGATGGCTCTTGCGCGGGCGGGGTCAAACTCTTCTGGAATCTAAACTGGTCATGGGTATGGTCCAAGCTGTGGCTCCTGTTCGACTTGGTCAAGCTCAACTCGTCGCCCGTATGGTCTAGCGAATGTCGATGGTGCGCTACTTTGTTCTTGAGCTTATCAAAGCTGAACCCACTATGCATTAGTTGACCGCTTTCTTCTTGTTTATCCTACTTTGTTCTTGATGTTGAAAGGAGATCTGGTGGTGCCCTTGGTGAGTAAAAATTTGGCTGCCAATTTTTATAGTGAAGAAAATCAAAAAAAAAAAAATCGTGATTTTCGCTTGCTTCGGCAGTAAAAAAAAGGCCTTTCTTAGTAGGTGACTGTATGGGTGTGTAGATTTCGGGAAGCTATTCCTGCTTCAGTTTTTGGTGCAACTGGTGGATAAGGAAAGTTGAGACTGCAAAGACTCCTTGGTCTGTGGGGGGTATCTCTTGTAGAAAGAAGAAGAAGAAGAAGAAAGAAGAGGAGCAGGTGGGGCTGGGGTTGAAAGTGTGGACAAGTTTTGTCTACTTTTATTTTACTGGTAGATGCGCCTCCATAATATTAACCGATTTGTTTGGTGCAGCAAGAAAAAGGGAACAATTAACCAAAACGAAAGAAATATAATAGAACAAGAATCGTTGCAGCACAGCGAGAGAGGAACCAGAACAGGCAGAGAGAAACGGTCAGTTGGGAGGAAAAGCGTTCCTTTGTTGTCTTGTTGTTGTTGTTGTTGTTGTTGTTGAAAGGACGATATCTGGGTTTATTGTTGAGAGCAGTGACGATGAGGATGATCAACAACACTACTGCAACACTGCAACAACAGCAGCAGCATGTATTGCAAGGCTCACATGACACGATAATTCCGAAGTTGAAGGTCAGTTGAGACCAAAAGCCCTCAATACCTCCAACCTTGACTACAGCTGGACCAGCAGAAACCTCGTTACAGCTCCCCTCGTTGTCTCGCAAACACGCATACTTACCTTCACACCTATACTCTCTCTCTCTTGTGGTTTTTTGGCGAAAGTAAAGGCGTGACAGGGCTTGATAATATTGAGTTAACTACTCCCTAGCCCGCCGCTCCTGTTATATTCTGCCTGTTTTACTGCCCCTACTAGAGCTACTACCTCAACAACTAGAGGGCACGCGTGTCATCATCATGCTGGTGGAAATAAGTGAACAACAAAAAGCAAAAAGAGGCTTCTATTGTCTTTATCCGTAAATCAACCTTTGGCTACCGCTCAACAACAACAGCTGGTGCTGGATGCAAAAAAAAAAAAAAAAAAAGAAACTCCACCGGCTGGGGGAAGGTGAGTTGACAGAAGAGACAAAAGGGGGTTCAGGCGTGGGGAGGTCGGTCATAAAGGGTAAAACATTATTATTATGAGCGTGGGTACCATCGTCAGCATCATTGTCTCTCCATCCATCTGGTATTATATCATGTACAAATAGTAAATCGGCTTTAAGCAACGAGCGGACCGAAGTTGCTTACTGAAGTGAGAGAGGAGCTAAATGGCTCAGTATTTTCGCGGTGGTTGGCGGGGAAGAGTGGTAGTAGTGACCGGCTGGTGGCGACTGGCGGGTGGTGAGTGGGCCGAAATAGCGTCAAAGAAAAAGCTTTCTTAAGGGGGGGTAGGGGCGGTGTGGCGTGCCGAAGTCACGAGTTTTATTTTTTGTTTTCCCTTCTCTCTTTTGGTTCGGTTTGGAAGCAAACCACCCCGAACAGCTGCTTCCGCCCTACCATCGTCATCATTCGAAGGAATAGACAGTCACAGACTCCACATTATGGTTATCCTATGGCCCTATTCTTATGAATAGTCTACTATTCACTCATCTTTTACTCTAAAACATAGACCACACTCAAGGGGGGGGGGGGGGGGGGAAGAAACGCATCTAATTGAAAGGTTAACAGTTTCTATAAATATTTGCGCTACATCCCACTTGCCCTTTTTTTGATAACAAGACGGGGCGTGGTTCGTTATCTGTGGCGCCCTTTGAGAACGGTGCAAATTGCAAATTGCAGATTGCAAATAAAGCCTTGGGATCTTCTGGTTTAGATTGCGGTCAGGCGTAGCGTACTTTCATCGGATTGAGCGGAGGTAACCATTAACAGCATTCATCGACAGTAAACTGAAAAGGAGAGGGAGGTAGATGGAGACGAGGCTTTGGTGTTGAAGCCACCTCCTCCCTCCTTTGCTTTCCCACAAGTAAACCCGAACTCTCATCTTCGTCTCCATAGAAAATACTAGGTAAAACGTTTGTTTATCCACCTCCAGAGAGGAACAGGTCATGTCTGAGACTCCCTTGGAGAGAGCGAAAACCAAAAAAAAGAAAGAGACAACCAAAATTGCTTGATCTTGCATTTCTTCAAACTGCACATCTATCGATTGCCATGTCTACCACTTGGTCATGGGTTATAGATAACCTCTAAAGCTCAAAATCTTGATCTCTGTACTGCGAAGCTTCGAGGTCTTGGCTTTGAAAAATACTCGTCTCTTTGTAGTTGTGATACTGTGGATCGTCATCCCCCTTCCTCCACTTCCTCCATCTTCTCCACCAGCCATTCCTCATTCTTCTCTAATAATAGTGAGACATTGTTTTGCAAAAAAAATAAAATATCACAGTACCTCCACCACGAAAATGGTCTGCCCCACATAAACTCTGGGCGAAGATAATATTGAGCCCCAATCGTGCATATATATTTATCCTAACGGTGGGTCATCCAGGCTGGTAGACGAGCTGTTTACCAAAGGGGGGAAACGCGGAGGGAGGATGGAGAGAGGGAACACAGAGAGAAGTTTGTCACGCCAAAGCTGTGGATTGTGTCATTCAACAACACATTGAGAGACCAACAAACAAATCACCTTTAAAGTCAGAGATCAAACTCAGAATCAAGTAGAGACAACAATCTAAATCTCAAAGCTGGAATATTCTGAATTGAAACTTCTCTATTAGTCAATTGACAACTCGTCAATATTCTTCGTCTCCCGGTTTTGCTTCAACATCTCTTGCCCATACTCAGACAACTTAATCTCACCACCAACATCCAAACTAAATATGGTTTCTTTATTCAAACTCTTAACGTCATCACCACTGGCACCACCGCCGTAAGATTTAGGCAATTCCAGCTTGGGTAGAGTTTCGGTTAAATCGCCATGGTTCAACACTTGAAATTTCTTGAGCGTATCGGCATTGATGATCCCCAACGCTTTGAAAAATGTAAACACCCACCCCATAATCAAGGGAACGTTGATAAAGTACTTGGTGCTTAAAAGCTCGGGATAATTGTGGCCGAAAATCTCGATGATTTCCTTTGTGGCTTGTTTCATTCCAGGGTCGATTCGAAACATGCTGACATTGTTGTAATCGTGAACTTGTCCAATCTTGTTGTTTTCCTTGCTGGTGAAATCAATCAATTGAAGCGATTTCTCCATAAGACCAACTCTCCATCGTAAAAACTGACTCCCGGGTAACTCCCTCTGAGTGTTGCTGTTGTCAGAGCCACCGCCAAACTTTTCGAATATTTTCTTGGGGTTCTTGAGATTGCCGTAAAGATTCCACGTTATCACATGTAGATTGGCATTGGCCTCGGGGAAATTGGTAATCACTCCCAATTCATTCAAATCCGGATGGAATTGCTCTTCAAAGGCCGCATGCAATGGCTGGAACTCATTCCTCCAGTTCAAAGTCTTGATTATACGCTCCGTGGATAACGCCACGTCGTAACCGTCAGCAGCAAGAAACTTGTTCAAGATTTCATTTCGATGCGGCACCGAAACGTACCTTTGGTCGTCGGTGTTGATTCTGTAGCCAAAGATCTCATCATACTCTGGGTTCTCGGTCTTCTTGAGAATGTCTGGAATTGTTGAGATCAATTGGGCTAGCTTTGTTGCCTGGTCATCTGTCAATTCGGTTGACGTGATTGATTCTTTGATTTCCTTGGTCATGATGGAAGTTGGATTTAATGAAGGAAAGTTGGAGAGTGGTCAGGGGAGTTTCAACCTGAAATCCCGACACGCAACAGATTTTCTATATTTTTTTTCGGTTTTGTCTAAATCAAGACTGGAATCCCATGTACGGCTTTTCGGCTTAGTTCAGTTTTTGTCGTTTGTATTGGCGTGGAACTTTTTTTTTTTCTTTTTAAAAAAAAGCTGTTATCTTAAAGATCAGTAAAGCACGTGATCTAGAAGTGACCTAGCCGTGACATTCTAACAGGAGAACCAATGTGGGGCTGAAAAGCTTTGGTATATAGAGACAACTGCAAAGCTTTAACAATGCAAGTCTTCACTTGACATGCGTGTACTTCTTCTCTAGTTTAGCTAATTTTTATCAAAATCCAGTTACAACATCCACTCGAAGGAATTCTAGCAAAAAAAAAAATGAAATTTCCTCCCTTTTACACAACCTTGAAATCATTAACAAGCTCATTCAATTCAGCTCCACTAACAGTCAAAACGCTCTCCCTCAAATCATCAGTCAACCCCCTTTGCGCAAAGTCGATCGCGATTTTGCCCACATCACTAGCATCAATAGGCTGCATCAAGGGCGAGAACCAAGTTCCCTGGATCCAACCACCAATTTTCTGGGCCCAATCATTCGCAAAACCATGTGCTTCTTTCCTCTCGCCTAACAAGACCCCCGGTCTTAAGATTATAGTATATGGGAACTTTAACGCAATAATAGCATCTTCCAATTCACCTTTAGTTTTCATGTAGAGAAATGGGGATTTGGCACTTGCGCCATAAGCAGACACCAATACACACACTTTGGCACCTTGGGCCTTAGCTGCTTTGGCGCTTTCGTAATTGATGCCGTAGTCTATATCTTTGAAATTTTGCGATGAGCCCGCTTTAGCTCGAGTCGTGCCAAATGCCGAGATGTACGCATGTGCGCCGGGCTTCAAGTCTTTGATTATCGTGGGCCATGTTGACGTATTTGGTTCAACCACGGATTCAATTTTGGTCTCCTCCCCCGTGGTGGTGGTGGTGGTGGCGAAGTTTGGTTGGCGTCTTGTAAGTGTGATTAGTCTGTTGAATGCTTGCGATTCCTGGCCGTGTTTTATGACTTCGGTGCCGACAAGACCTGTCGATCCCAAAACGAGCAAACTGGACATGATGAAGGTGATTGATAACAGGTACTGATGAATAGGATATAGCGATTCAGCGAGAAGCGAAGAAGGCTGGGAGCGTGGACAGTGGCGGATCTTTATAAACAATTGACGTGGGCGTGGAAAGGGGATAGACGATAAGATGAGCCACAAACCCCTAGCGCCGCGCGTATGACGTAAAAAGGGATGGATGGTGTGACAATTGTATACACGTTTGCAAAATATTACTGGTCAAAATGCTTCAACTCTCTCGATAACGTTGTAGCAAGATTCGTACCCAGCACCTATGTTCTATCTACAATAATAAACAAACAACTTGTGTGTGTGTGGAGTCTCCAGCTTGACCTAGTGTTGGCTAAACAAGGCAGAAAAATCAATATAGGAAAGCAGTGAAAGAGAGACAGCGGTAAGAAGCATTGTAGAACGAACCCCAGCCCCAATTGCTTCACCTATTCCAAATAATGGTTCAACGTTTCTGACGACTAGATTGACTTCAAAAAAAAAAGTTCAAAAAAAAAACGACTCCTCTCTTTTCAGTTCCCAAATTAGTTGCGGCTTCCTGGCACCAATTTAAAGGACAAAATATCATTCTTCCCAACGTCAACCGTATCTTCCTCGCCAATCCTAATCCCGCCAACACCTTCAATTGCCGCAATCGTCACGTCGCCCATAATCTTTCTCGCAACTGATATCACGGGAGTTCCCTTTTTAACCAACAAGCAATCACGAAAGACAAAATCGCCAGAGTTTCCTGTAAAGTTATGTATGTTCCTCACGGGGTAAACGGGCACCAATTGCAATAACTCGGCTGCAGCTTGAAGTAGTTGAACAACTCCGGTCGAGCCAAACCTATATAGCACCAAATCTCTAATATTCTCGATTCGATTCTTTAATTTCTCATCCAAAGGTTTCAAACTGGCATCATCGGGTAAATCCTCCTTGGTGTCGACGAACTCCGTTCCCGGGTCGTACTTGATAAAATTCTGCGCTACTAGCTTCCTCAAGAAAACCTCGGTTATCGAAGAACAAAGCACAGCCTTGGACTTGGGGTATTTTAAAATGATTTTCGATACATTCTTATCCGAGTCAGGGTGATCCATCTTGTTTAGTGACAACACCGTGGGGAATTTCACCTGCATGAATGCCCGCACGACATTCCCGAGCATTTCGTCATCCCAGTCTTGCAAAGGCGGCAAATTCGGTATTATATCCAACGCCTGAGCTATCAATTTCGTATTGGCAACGTATCCACCAAGCTGCTGCCTCAAAGTCTCCAAAGTGGTCTGTTTCGTCCCCACATGTTTGCGCACCACCGACCCCCATCGTTCTTTCAAATTGCCCATGATCCATTCGAAAATCTCATTCTGCAACCACTCGATATCGTTCAAAGGGTCGTATCCTCGCGTAGCTTTCCCCTCGGCGTCAGTAGTGCCGCTGGCGTCAACAATGTGGATCAAACAGTCGGCCTCAGTCAAATCGCCCAAGAACTTGTTGCCCAAGCCTCGACCCAAATGAGCATTCGGCACTAGACCCGCGACATCTAGCAACATCATCGGTACTCCTCTTTTGCCATTCCGACAATAGCCGTAATTGGGTTTACATTTGTCTTGTTTGTTGAATCTTTTGCAAGCGCAATCGATTTCAAGGTAGCCCGTGGCCTTGTTGGGATCGATTGTCGTAAAGGGGAAAGCGCCGACTTTGGCATTGGCGTCTGTGAGAGAGTTCAAGGTGGTGGACTTGCCACTTGATGGTTTGCCTACTAGGCCAATGACTATTTCTCTCCCCATGGGTGGTGTCAATGATATACTCCGAGTGTATTGAACTTTTGGCTGGTTCTTTTTTCTTTCTATTGTATTTTTTGTTTTATTTTCTTTTTAGTATTGTTGGTTGGAGTGGTTGATCTTCGCGAGCCGATGAGTGTGATGCCCTTAGTGCGATAACCAAAATTTTCAGTTTTTGGAGTGGCTGCAAAAAAGCAGCTTTTACTGCGAAAGCATTGTTCTTTCGATTCGATTATTCACTCCGGGGAAACTCTGGTGCCCGAGTTCAAAAAATGGGAGAAGTTTCTGTTGTAGTGTCGTGCTCTGTATTCTAGCATGCCCTCCACTATCTAAAAAAAGCTGCTACATGACACCCGTTGTCATGTTTAAATGTCCCCACCAGGCTTTTCAATGAAACTTGAGTGGGGAAAGCGTTCTGGAGGTTCGCCTGTTGTAATATATAGTTTGGTTTAGTGAGAGTTTAATCAGTGTCAGCACTGTGTTTTCGATTTCAAGTGCAATGAAAGAATCCCATGGTGAAACCACAGCATGCACAATGAGGAGGAGGAAGGGGTGTGATCAAGCACAGGTTTTGTGTTTACAACATTTGTATCGAGACAAGACAATCAAGATTACAGCGTAAGTCATGAACGGCGATCAGAGATTATTGATAACAACTGCATGAGAAACCCAAAAAAATGAAATAAAAAAATGGTATTCTATTTGGTTAAAAAAAACAACTGAAAATTAAATCAATCTCTGTGTCTCTTTTATCTCTTTTGTTGTAGACGCAAACGCAAGGCTCAGCTGCACGCTGTTGCCTCATTGCATAAATCTCCAGCTCACCTCAAAATGGCTCAACTTCGTCAACCACAACGATTCTCCTGACAATAGGCGTGGTTGCGTTGGTGCTGTTACCATAGAAGGCGAGCAGGGGGAGAGTTACGTTGGAGTAGGGTAACGTGATGGCCCAAGCTGCCCCCGTCATCATCGTCATCATCAGCAAAGGAACAAACAAAAGGCTTTGAAGCTGCATGCGTCGTAAAGTAATAATTTGTTGATGTTTAATAGATACATAGGGGAGAGATCATCAGCCTAGCTCGTAGCTACTCATAAATGAGAAACACCACCCTTATTTATAATCGAAACTTCTCCCTTCATCTTCCTCCTCCTCCTCTTCTTCTACTTCTTCTCCATCTCCCTCATCTTCTTTTTGTTCTTCTTCTTCGTCTATTCCTAACCTTTACTAAAACTTATGATGTTGAGGAGATCAAAAAACCAGGGGATGGCAGAAAGAAGGGAGGGCTTGCTCTCCACCGCTCCCCTCCTCTTTTGTTCCAAGGCCCAAGGGATATTAGTTGCTCCTAACTAAAAAAATATATTAAGATCGATTGCATGGTTTTCAAACAGTGTTGATTTGAGATGGTCGACGCTCATGTGCAATCCCTCCCTGATCCCGTGGGAGAAGCAGCATAGTAATTCAAGGACAGTCTCATAACGCCTATCACGAAAGGGTTTAGCGCAGGCAAGGTTTTTCCTTTGAAAAAAAGTCGCCTAACCACGTTTCTAGATTTATAGTGGGCCACAGTCCCTCACAACTTTACGATTCAATCTTCTTCTGTTTTTTGAAAAAGTCTCGCAGTCTCAGTAGCAATCACTGAGTTCCGGAAACTTGTATTTTATGGGAGCTAGATGCCAGGAAATTACAAACGCTTGAACGACGTTTTTTTTTGTTTTTTTTTTCAGCAGCTGTCTTGTACTGGAGAAACGTGGTGGGAGAGGAAAGGGCGGGGTATTTTCTACTAGTCGATGGTGGAAAGAATGTTTCCAAGAGCTTTGAAGTTTGGTTAACCGGTGGGGGTTGCGGCTACCTCAAATTTCTTCTTTGTGATTAACGGGGAGAGGGGGGGGGGGGGGGAAGAGAGCGATGCCGCAAATCACAAAAATGCGAAAAAATTAATCTCGTCTGTTCTACCTGGATCTCAGAATTTGGATCACCTCCTCCCCTCCCCACAAAACCTCAATCTGGTACTGTAACAAGAACCTCAAGTCTTGGCTATTGGCGGACTCATGGAAGTTTAAATTGTTTTCATCAGTTCACAAGGCAATAACACGGATAGATCTAAAACCACGTCAAAAAAAATAGTCAAAATCAAACAAAAAATCTATTCTATTTCTAAAAATCAAATCTAGAATAACTAAATTACCGAATTATATCTTACTTTTCCAGTGTCTATAAACTCTATAACGTGTAGGTATCCTTTTTCTCACTCCTTTCTTTTTTTTTTTTTGACAAGTTTTGAATCTTGTGGTAATGCCACTTAGTTTTTTTTTTTTACATGTAAACCCAACTTGACGGATTCAGGAATCCAGCCTAAACCACGATCATTTTTTTATAATTGCTCCAACTCTGCGGCTTCAACAATTGCTGCGGCTCTTTTAGCCCTAAGAATTACAGGCACTGACGAGTTTACGTACGTTGAGTTTGGGTAATGGAATGGATAAGCAACGGCGGTTGCAGCTAAAAAGGAAGCAAGGATAACGTTGGTTAATTGCATTTTATATTAACGTGGTTTTGGAAGTACTATGGTCTTTGAATCTAGTTTTGCTTCAAAATTCCAAGCTCCAAATCTCAAGATCTATCATGATTGAAAGCAATATTTATACCCTGGAGGTGAGTATACACCGCCCTTTGATATAGGACAAAAGAACAGGAAAGGAAAAACGAAAGCGGTGGAGGCAGGAACTTTTCAACTTCCTTTTTCACTCACGAAATTTCGTGCGCATGCTGCTGTTATCAATGCAGAGCGCTTGTTTGATTGTTCAACATGTGTGGTACCGATAACGTTCGCGTAGTGACGATGCCGATGGTCTGCAGATAGAGGCTACCTGGCTGCATGGCTGCTTCAAAAAATGTAGATATGATTTCGTGGAGGCAGTTTGAACGTTGAGAAAAAGAAAAAAATTAGTAAGCCATCTTTCATGTTTTATTGTAGTGCCTTTTTCCTTCCATGTTAATATCAAGGTAACAAAGCTGTTCGTGTTGCTTTTTTTTTTGATCTACGGTAATGATCTCTATGACTCAGGCGATCAAGTTGTGTCTTGTTTGCTTCTTGTTCCACCTCGTGGAGCAATTTGAAAAACTTCACCCCCTGTCTCATTTAATTTTCCTTTTTAGATGTTGTATAAGGGGACCGTGGAGGGGGGCCTTTGGGGGTGTGCGCTTTGTGAAATGGCGAACTTCTGCGATTTTGCAACTCACCACGCTTATGAAAAGTGATCTCGTCAATTCCTGAAAACTTCTACATTTCATGAAGAGCTTTTTTAAAAAAAGATAGACATAATCTAAAACCGCGTCAGAAAAGAGAAAAAAAATCCACAAACAAATCAAAATCAAAATCAAACAAGTCCTCTTTTTTTCATTTCATAACAAGTGCTATTGACAATATAAAAATACCGAATATAAATCTTTTCTGTATCTACAAAATTAAAACTAAAAAATAAACGTGTGCTAGGTATCCCATGTGGACATTTTTTCGTTTTTGCTCCATCAATGTCGTCAATAAATGTTACCTACTATTCTTTTGTTTTTCAAAAAGCGAACCGAACTTGATGGATTCAGGAATCCAGCCTGGACCATTCTGGCGTGCATTTACTCCAAGGCAGCTGCTTCAACAATTGCTGCATCTCTTTTGGCTTTGAGGATCAAAGTCCCCGAAGCTGATTCTGTTGCGTTCAAGTAAAAGTAAGGAAAAGCAACGGCAATTGCAGCCAAATAGTAAGCGAGGATGACGTTGACAAATTGCATTTTGTGTGTGTGTAGTGGAAAGTTCTTTCTTTTTGTCTTTGGCTGAACCGTTGAATGAGCTGTGGAACTACTCTCTGGACAAAAAATTTCAGGACATTTAGCAAGATTGAAAGCCTTATTTATACCCTGATTATGATATTCATCATCAAGACAGAAGACAAGGTGGGAGGGTGGTTTGGAGAAGAAGGAGGGGAGAACAGAAGGGAAGGGAATAGGAAATAATTAGCTCTCCTCATACGCAAGATAAATTTCGTGCAGCTAATACTACAGCAATGTATGCCGCTTGTTCCTTTTTTTCTCTTTGTTTCTCAGCAGGAGATGTTGATAACATTCGCATAGTGAAGTTTGCGGATGGTCTTTCAACAGCTCTTCTTGTGTGGCTTCAAAAACGAAAAAAAAAACTTAATTTCGTTGAGGCCTTTTGAGCATTGACGAAATCAACGAATCATCTTTCAAAATCAACAAAATGCCAGTGTGTGCCATTCCACTGGTACTCCAAAATGTCAACCTGTTTGATCTTATTGACCATACTAGGGCCTACTTTGTGTTTAACCTCGTCTTTTTTCTATTTTTTTTTCCGTTAAAGGGCACATCTTGTAAATCAGGTACACCTCATTTTGATAAGGGGAGAAAACGTGTCGTCCATGCACCTGGGTCTAAATCAAAACCAAGTTACTTTTGCATAACGCCGACTACGATTTACTTTCATTCAAGGCACGAAAAACAAAATTTTTTGCTCCCCTGTTAATCTCCTAGCCAAATCTGAATAAAACAATAGTCCAAGTTCTGCCTTTTTTTTTTTTTTTTTTGAGAAGACAGACCGCCTTATCAATAAACTACAGCTAGCTACGCTGCAGTAAAAGCGCAAAAAGTTGACATTATCCACAAGTGACACAAAGTTGCCTTGCCTAAAAAGCTTTTGGCTGCCAATAACGGATAATTTGCACTAATGAGGCGACAGATGTTTGGCACAATAAAACAGCAAATGACCCGACACAAAGGACTATTCTTCACATGAGAGGTTGGAAGCAGGTGGACCTGAAGGTTCACGAGATTTCCGTCGCCTTGTTACTCTTTTCTGTGCCTTGAAAAAAATTGACTGGAGAGAGCTCTGCCATCTCTTATCTCGGATAAAGTGTGAGTGGCCTACCCAGTTGTGGCGAGAAGATACACAGCCACACCTCTTTATGGCATACGCGGCAGAATCAACCACCATTCCATGTGGGAAGTAAAAAGTGAATGGCTGCCGCGGAGATACAGATTTAAAAGCCGTGCTCGGGGAAAAAGAAAAGAAAAAGCAAAGAACCTCGTCTTGTAGATTGTCTTTGGGACCACGCAGGAAACGACACGGATTCGGCTTCTAACCAAGAGTCTCTTCCAAGCCATCCGAATTCTACTATGAGAAATAAAACTTCATGTGCCCTTCATGAAGTCTCGCAAGTTTGTGATCTGTTGGAGTGCTTGGATTTTGAAAAACAATCATACTCTGAACTTGCGAAGTCGGGGAGCAGGAGAATGGAAAAAAAGAGTTTCTTTCAACAATACAACCGCAAGGTCAAATAATAGCTTCGGCACTATTACTTCCAAAGCACTGTCAGATTCGAAAATTTGTTGGCCAATTGCCGTGCAGTCAAAGCAGTCATTTTTTGTTCTGGAATTGTTTTGATAAATTAGTGCATGAGGCACAAGGAGATAAGATTGCAAGGTTCATACAAGAGCACCGTTGAGCTTGAATAACCACCACGCAGCACCAACAAGACTGATAGTATAACGCCATTTTTTTTTTTTATTTTTCATGTCAAGTGGCAAAAGCTGCTCTGTTCATGAGCGATCTAGTAAGACAATTGAACCAAAAAAGAACCCATGTAGTTATTATCGCTGTACAGAACAATCGCAAAAAAAAAAGAGAACCAAAAATCAGAAGTTCTGCCTATTCTTCGAATGACTCTTGTAACAATTTATCCGTAATAGGTCCGATGCGGTGTGGTACATACTACTACTAGACTTTTGGCTTTTCTCAATTGGGTTATGTTTTTATCCAACCTGTTGGCATCCGGTCATGAACTGCGAGGGAGCACATTGAAGTGTTCTGTTCGTTTTTTGCCCCAGTTTCAACCACTTCAAAAAAGAACAAACCAAGTGCGATTGTACTGTGAATTTTGACCACCCAGTACTTCTTCTTTTTCTTTTTTTTTTTGCGAAACGGAGACATTCCTTTGTTGCAGCCACTAAACAATTATACGCTTCACATTTCACTTTATACTTTCAACTCGCATTGGCTTCCGTTTGTTGACTGGGTCGCCAACTTAGCAATCGGGATGGAAAAGAAATAGAAAAAAAAAATCAAAAAGGAAAAAGGAGTCCTTTGCATTGAGGAAATGGGGCTGTAGAGCAATGTTGCCGCACAAACCCTTCCAAAAGTTTGATATCTGTTCTGTAGCATTTATGCGATGTAAAGCGTCGCCATAAAAGTCCCCAACTGCATCAATTCATCGGAATCTATGAGAAAAATAATCAAAGTGCTCCAAGCTGGCTGCAGCATGTAATTCAATTTTTGGCTCGATTCTATTGTTTTCTGCTCGCGTGTTTTCTCATCTCATGGTAGATGATTGTCCAGGTCATGTGAAATTGAATGTTGACAAGACTCTAATGCCATGAGATCACCCATACGGTCTACGGTGCTCATAGTCAAGTGGGGTAACGATGGCTTATCCGTATCATCAAAATCAAAGTCAGATTGTGTTTGCGCGTCATGACTGGTTTTGGATGTGGAAAAGTCCGCAGATCTTTCGATCCTTGAAATGACAACTTATGCTGTAGCTCAAAGTTTATTAAAGAGCGAAATATTCACATCAGTGGCGGAGATGAACAAAGATAATAGACAAGGTTGGAGGAGAGATAAAACATTTCAAATCAAATTCGACAACAAGTTCAAATTTGCCCCTCGTCATGGAGGTTTTATTTATTTTTTTTTAGTTGATCCCTTCGAGTTTAATTGTAGCTGAAGAGCTGAAGAGCTGAGTGAGTAACCAATTTAGAGATAAAGGTTCATCTTTTCAAGTGTTTTGCAACTAGAAGAATTTTTCAAAATCGAATAACCGGTCCACTTTTTGCATCAAACTTGAAGATATCCGGTCAAGAATCCTGAATGCAATCCGTTGTGTTGAGGGAGGCATCCACTATCTTAAATCCAGCAGCTTCAGCAAAGGGAACAACCTATTGCAGTTTTCATTTCCTATGGCATGGAAAGCAAACGGCGGAGAAAAAACGCTCTCCACAGCTCATACTTTGCAATTATAGTTGCAAAATTTTGCAGCTATATACAACTCATGTCAGCATCGTCTCCTGCATATAAAACTCTACCACAGGGACAAACCCGTTTTCGTAAAGGGCGAGAAAACAAGACAACACAGACAATTGAAACATCACCCGTCACATAGCCCCTAGTAGGTTCAACCTATCAAATCAATCAATCAATCAATCACCAAGGGTCAATTCACTATTAGAGGTTCCCAACGCTAGATTAATCGGAAAAAATAGTAAAAGAAAAAAAGGGGGATAAAAAAAAAGGGAAAATGGCGTTAGGCGAAACGATAATGACCAATGTGTTTGGAGGTCTCTCCAACGACTTCAAAAAAAAGAACTTCTCCCTTTATGGGCAGTGGATATCCATAATCACAATATTCTTGTGCCTAGCACTCGGAATCGCCAATATTTTCCACTTCGGCTTGGTCATTATCTTCTCGATCATCTGTATAGTCCAGGGACTTATTGTCATTTTTGTTGAAATTCCATTCTTGTTGAAAATTTGTCCCTTCACAGACACATTCACCAATTTCATCCGTAATTTCGATGCCAATTTGCCACGTTGTGGCTTCTACTTGTTGAATGCCGTGATTCAATGGTTGAGTTTGACTTTGCAAGCTACCAGTTTGATTGTTGTTGCTGTGTTTTTCACCATAAGCAGCGCATGCTATGGGTTAGCTTGGGCCAAGAACCAAGAGTACATGAAGTCAAGCATTGATGTTACTGGAACGCGTGGACAAGGTGGTGCTTTGGAAGCTCAAGTCAACGAGCACGTTGTGAGAAATGTTTTGTAGAGGTTAAAAATATTTGAGCCTTGTTTGTTGAAAGTTTTCTTTTTTCCTTTCTCTTTTCACCGTTTTTTTTTCCAAAAAGTGTTTTCTATTTTTTTTAAAAGACAGACTTTGATTGAAACTCTACATAATGATACTCTTGACCTCTATGACCAACCAAGGTTACTAGCTATGACTCGTTGAGGAAGACCACTCCCCACGAGTGAATGTTGTACTGGTTCATTTCTAGTGCTCGAAAAACTTATCGCGAGAAAAAAAAAAAAAAAAAACAAAAAAAACATCGATTTCGGGCGCCAGCTTCAGCGCCAGCTATTCGGCATCTCTCTAACGTCATCCACGATAACAAAATCAACCTCAGCATGTCACAAATGCTACCGTTTGTTGAAGACACAAGCGGCCAAAGATTAAAGAGATATAAGGACTTTGACTCCAGGCCAAGGGAGAGCGAAACACCTCAACAAAGTGAGAGCAACACCAGCAAGGATCATCCAAGCATAGTGTCATTATCGTTTGACCAAGTCAACAACGACACCGATGAGCTCATTGGTCTACGTGGCGAAGGCCGTTATTTCGGAGTCACAGACCCCGATGATGCCAAGAGCGACGCGGGCTCGGGACCTTTATGCGACAACTGTCATAAACGCGGCCATAAACGTGCCAATTGTAAAGTTGTAATTTGTCATAAA
The DNA here is from genome assembly GCF_963989305.1 of Lodderomyces beijingensis. Taxonomy (NCBI): domain Eukaryota; kingdom Fungi; phylum Ascomycota; class Pichiomycetes; order Serinales; family Debaryomycetaceae; genus Lodderomyces; species Lodderomyces beijingensis. Next base: position 1,795,371 of record NC_089970.1, read on the forward strand.
TGCGGTAAAGTTGGAGATCACTACGAAACACACTGCCCGACTACGCTAATATGCTTGCGATGCGGAGAAAGGGGCCATTACGTGGCTGATTGCAAGAGCAAAACTCGCAAAAAGCAATATTGCCGAACTTGCGACTCTTTCCAGCACGGCGACGAAAACTGTCCTACGATATGGCGGTCGTATTTGACGATTGGAAGTTCAAATAATAGCAATAACAACAACAAGAATGAATCAAAGCTGCTGCTACCTAACATTTACTGCTACAACTGTGCCCTGAGCCAGCATTACGGAGACGAGTGCCCTCAACAGAGAAGTTCGCGGGTTCCCAATTTGGGGAGTGCCTTCAGTGGGAATAACTTGCCAAAGCAGTTGAGGTCGCTATATTTCTCTAGCTTGAGGAAGAGTTACAGTAATCATACCGACGAAGATTACGATCCACTGCGGAGTAGCCGGAATTTTGCTCTGTTTGGCGGTTACTCGGTGCAAGCAAACAACGGTGCTTCTTCTCAGGGAATGTCTGGCTCTGGCGGTGGCAGCAGAAACTATTCTTCAAAGTACCAAAGCAGTTACAAGCCTCTCAACTATACATCAAACAACTATGGAAGTGCGGACCCCCGAGGTAGCTCCTTTGGTAATGGGAGAGGAGGCTATGACAACCAATCCTATAGTGGAACCAATTCTGGCAGCCAAGGCCAAAGTCAAAGCCAAAGTCAAAGTTACAGCAATGGCAACAACCTGCGTGTTATTCAAAGCACAAGGTCAGGCTCGCTCAAGAGTAAGAACAGGAATCCTCTGCCTGGGCCTGGCAAGATTACCAAGCCCACGAGGTCGGGTTTGATTGACAGAAGCAAGAAAGCCAAGAAGGGCAAACATATTCGCTATTAGGAAGGAGAAGTACAAGATAATGAAGCTCAAGGATACTGGGACCGTGACCGTAACTATCTAAATTCTTTTATTCTTCTTTTGCATTCTTTTTCATATATAGACATTGTAGATTGTAGATCTTGTATTAGTTCCTGAACGTTTATTTATTGCCATTGGACAATTACAAAAAGCGGTCATCCTAGCACTTTACTTCTATATCGAGAGAAAGCAAACTTGAGAAACAACGATCGGCGGATTCAACCTGTTTGTAGTTTACCGACAACAGTATAACCAAAAAAAAAAAGAATATGTCCTGTTTAAACTGTTTGCACATGCAACATGGCTTACCAAGTTGACTCCTCTGCTCGTAGCAGTTTGTAGTGGTGATATTTTTTATCTATTCCATCTACTAACAAATTTTAAATTAACTGTAATTGTTTATTCTCTCCGGCACCGGACGAAAGTGGGGGAAAAGCAAAGGGTTCATACCGAAGGGACTTTTGCTGTTGTTGACAAGCTCAGAGTAATAGAGAAAGAGGGAGAGATCTTCACCTTCTGTCCATCACTGCGGCCGTTCCCTTTATTCTGAGACTTTGAAACTCAAAAGCGTATACTTTGATTTGTGCCCCTCCACTGAGTGGCACGTTGGTGAGATCTGAACAGGTTCCGGATTCCTTATGAAAACCAGCCAGAAGTCTATCCCTTTCCAATACCTTTTTTCTTTACAACCACTTGGACCTTATCAATGTTTTTCTGAGTGCATTCAAGCAAAGTCCGGGCATTGAGGCATTCGATATATTTCATATTCACTTTTTCACTGTACATCTACATATACATACATCCAAAGATAGATGGCGTTTGAGATGGGTGGGTTAAATTCCACGCTGGAAGTGTGGCATTGTTACTTCCATTTCCCCAAGGGCAAAAGCAAAGAGTACAGCCAGCTTCGCAACTATACAACGGCAAAGTACGGGGCAATCACCACGGCGCTTCTCGTTTTGATCATCTTGTCCATCCCCGCGTATCAGTATTTCGTCATCCACCATTACAGACTCAAGTTCCACTATCTTCGAAGGTTTTACTCCACATTGAACCACTACATTTCACATGAACACCATCCAAATTGCAGAACGGCAACATGGACAGACCGGTTGGTTACTCGGGTAGCCACAATGACAAAAGCCTTGGCTTTTTACATATTGCTACATTTCCAAACCATCGCGCAGTTGGTATTCTGGACGTGTTTCCTTTCTTTGCTAAGTCTTGTTGACATCTACCACGGGGATCTCATTTTTCTAGCCAAGCGACTAGGTAGAATTGCTGCCAACTGTTTACCAACTGTGCTATTTCTCACGCTTCGACCATCGCCATTGCCTAATATTTTGTATTTGACTTTGATCCCCATCCACAAGTGGTTGAGTCGTTTAATCATTTTACAAAGTGTGATTCACACAATTATTTATCTTGCATTCTTCAATTATAACCATACCTGGGAAAAGGCTTGGAAAACGGAAAATTTGTACGGATGGATGGCCCTCGCTGGATTTCTCATCATTATCGTAACCTCGCTATCGACGTTCCGAAGGAGGTGGTACAAGGTTTTCTATTTTATGCATTACGCGTGGACGTGGATCATTGTGGCGTGTTTGCAGGTACACGTTAGACCCGAGCCGTACTCGCTATACACAACTGCCAACGTTTCCATTCTTTTAGGCCAGGTCATTTATAGAGTCCATCTAACAACGGTTTCAACAAGAGGCGAGGTTAAAGTCATTGACGTTTCCCCGAATTTATCGCTTGTTGAATTCCCTTCTTCACTAATTGCCAAACCGGCTACAGCACCAGGTGCACACATCCGTTTGACCAATTACAGCTCAACTTGGATAGTTCGAGCTTTTAAACAAATCATACCAAACTATCACCCCTACACTTTGGTCTCGTTGCCCCAGGACAGGCTCCAGCGATTGGTTATCAGAAAAAGCAACTTTAAACTAGACGACGGTCACAGGTATCTCATAACAGGCAGCTATGACCCTCATTTATTATTTGTTCATTTCAAACGGGGTAATAAAAAATTGGCAAACCCCAAATGGTCCTTGTCCAAATTACATATTGATGCCAAGCGTCTTTTGATTGTCGTTGGCGGCTCAGCTATATCGTTTGCTCTCCCAATATTGAGGGTTATGAACTATCACGGGATTCCCACTAAAGTAGTTTGGGTCATCAAGGACTTTCGCGACATTCTCATTTTAAAGTATTTTGAAGGCGTCATCCACGGCGACGACTTTGAGATTTTCGTCACGGGAAGTGACAGGATTGAGGAAAAAGACAATGTGCGTTTAAAGCATCAGTATTCTAGCCACGCGTCGGGATTCGGTAAGCGGTCAATTGGTGCACTTTCAGCTCATTACGACTTGGAAAATGAGGAAACCACGCCGCTACTCGGCACTAATGCCCAGCTCTCAACCTTGAATCAAGAAAACCAGTTTGAAGATGTCGATGTTGGAATAAACTCAGATGAGGAAGACGATAGCGGTGACTGCACCCACTACGACGCTTCGCCAGGCTGCCGAGATACCTCAGCCATATATGACGATATAGATGACGTGTTGGACGAAAACGTATCCGATTATTTGGAGCATGATGTCAATGAGGATGAGTTCGAAGTAACCAACGACAGCGTCGCACATGGCAGCTCAGCTCGACACATTTCATCGCCGTCAACTAATAACCACGGCAACATTTCAAGAAAGCCCTCGACCAATGAGCCCTTTGTGCCGATTTTCTTCCGCAACTCACCGGCTCAAGACATGGATCTCCTCTCCCAGTTCCAAAGTGTAACCAGAAAACTCAATCTTCAAAAGCGAATCTACAAAGGACGGCCCAAATTGAACCATAGATACTACAATTGGTGTATCAATGAGGGCTTCACGCAATGTTCAGGCCCAGTTGAAGATGAGAATCACAATTTGGTGTGTTGTCAGGATTTACCGAGAAACAAAGTCGTTGAGGCGGACTTGAATGCTGAGAAAATCTGGGTAATCGGGGCTGGCCCAAAGCAGTTGGTTGAAAATGTCAAATTGTGGAGTTCTGAAAATGGGTTGAAATTTCATGAGGAAGCATTTTATTCCTAGACTTATAGACAGCTATATCCTCGAAAAAATAAAATACGCTTGAGCCGTTTTTTTGATTCTCTCCATGTGTCTTCATGATTATGGACACACCTGTCTTTTTGTTCTCTCGTCGCAACTTTCAGAGTTGTTCCTCGAGGTGGCCAATTGAAGCTAGTGAACAATCTCAAAAGCCGCTTGAGAAATAGGATCCTTGTCCGAACCCTCGAAAAAAAGAAAAAATAGGTTCCGTCAGTGCCTGCAGCTCATTAAATTTTTTGAAAGACTAGTAGGTCCTCCCCTCGTCCCTGTCTTTAGCTCATTTCTTCTTACTCAACAGACTCATTTCGTCCTCATAATAGCGATTCCGTTTGATTTCATCTTCGATAGCAGCCTGTCGACTTATATTCATCTTGGCATTATCGGTCGCAAAAGTGACACCGACAATATTCCAACATACAAACCACCAAATCTTGTATACGTTTCGAAAGTAGACTACGTTTTTGCCATGATTATATCTATATGACAAGGCAACCCCACTCACCAAGGCAATTAGTGTACCTTGAAGTACACCTTTGCCTGCTGCTTGATATAGCTGATTTGTAAATCGTTCGCGTCGTTGTTGCTTTGACTCTAAAAGAAGGGTATTGGCATTCGATTCCTCTAATGATGGCATGGTTCTGGGCTTGAAAATAAAAATTTAATTCCAGGGGGGGATGATATATCTTATCGTGGGGTTTTCGGATTCTTCAACTGGTGGGACTATCAGCCGATTCTCTTGAAGTGTGGAGTGTCGCACCCTTTGTCGTGAATTGTTTTTTTGCGACAAGGGGAAGGAGTCGTGAGGCTCACGAAAACTTAGGCACAGGTGGTAGCGCTATTCTTTTCCAAAGGATGATGGTCCTTGACGTTCTTCTTCAATCCATCAAGAAGCACCATTACGAAGGAAAGTTTGCGGGCAGGAAAAGAGACAGTAAAACCTAGCCAAATCAAGCCAAAAAAGAATGATGATACAACCACATAAGCTCCTACTCAGAAGCACGCGTCCGAGGCGTCTACTAAAGCAATGCCGGCGTACCGTAAAGACTTCGCCAACAGACTGGAAACCCGTGAATTCCGTGCCTGGAAACTTGCGAACCATAGCTCACCAGGCCAAGATACCAATCATAAGAAGAGTGCTCCTCTCGCTAATGGTGGCGATGCCCGTTGTTGCATTTGGATTGGGCTGTTGGCAAGTCAAGCGTCTCGAATGGAAAACCGAGCTTATCGCCAAGTGTGAAAATAATCTCGCGGCACCCGTGATTGAAAAATTACCACCTAATTTGGACGTCGATGCAATTAACAATGAGTTTGAATACCGGAGGTTTAAATGTCGCGGCCATTTCAACTATGAACAGGAGATGTTCTTAGGTCCAAGAATGAAGGATGGTGCGTTGGGCTATTTGGTTGTTACTCCATTTGTAAGAGCTGATGGCGGTAAACCCATCTTGATTGAGCGTGGGTGGATTCTCAAGGACAAGGTTATTCCACTGGAAAGAAACAAGGGCTACTTGTCGTATTTGGCCTTCCCGCAAGGCGAAATTGAAATAGAGGCGTTGTTTAGAAACATGCCGCGCAAGAGTAATTTGCAATTTGATCATGAACAGGGCAGGAAATTGTTCAATGTTATCGACGTGCCCGCAATGGCAGCTCAAAGTGACGCCTTGCCCATTTACTGCCAGATGATTTATGACTTGGGCAACCATTTGGAGTACAAAAAGGATGCTGAGCTGAAGGAGAAACCTTCCAAGTTTTGGAGCGCCCTTTTTTCTTCCAGCAAATCAAAAACACCGGAAGCTGAGTCTCTAGACGATGAATATACCCATTTCCAAGAGTTTGAATTTGTGAAGCAAGGCGTGCCGATAGCGCAAAAGCCAACAATCAAGTTTTCCAATAACCATTTACAATACCTCATCACCTGGTTTGGTGTCTCCGTGGCCAGTTCAGCTTTATTCGTCTGGCACATTTGGAGAAGCAAGCAATACCTGAGCGCCGACAAGGTGATTGCTAAAAAGAGAAAAGACATGAAGAGCATCCACTACTGATATATATAATCTTTTCTCACTTGTACATATACATATATATATATCTTTCCAGCTTAAAAATATATGTATGTATATATACATATTTATGAGTATATACATATATACATATATATTTTTCCACTTACTTAGTTCAAAAAACTGAGTAGCCCAAACAAGAAAATCACCAACGATAAATCTCCCACGAGAATTCCAATCAACTCCTTGTAGCCCAATAGCCTGCCAATCAAAGGCTGGTAAGTGCGCAATTGCGGTGCAAACATCGACAAGCCGCTAATGGCCTTCATCACAATACTCTTTTGGCTCGAAGCATGGAAAAGGCCGAGTTGGGTAAAGACCAAGTAGTAAGTGGCAATGATGACGACTTCAATCGACATGAACCAAGTAATGAATCCGTTCAATGGGTAAACTTCATGTAGCTCGCGCACATACGAGTAGTTTGAGGCCATAAATGACGGGATATGGTAAAAATGGTAAAAGAAGTTGGCGCAGGTGGCAATGACTCTCACGACAAGAAACCTAAACCGCCACAACTTCTCTTGGTAGGTTTGGTAACGCGCGAGATCCTGTTGGTATTTCGCCATCTCGGGGTCCTGTTGATACGACGTATCGGGAGGCGAAGGCGAACCTCCGCCGATTGAGGATTCGTCTCCGGCAATGTTGAACATCTTTAATATCTCATTCATGGGGTTATCGTCATCTGCTCCGTCACTGCTTGATCCGCTCACTTGCTGCTGCACTATTTTTTTAAACATCTCATCGAGGTTCGGTGGGGCACCTTCCGTGGCAGCAGATGGCTGAGGTGGCGGATACTGGCTCTGATCACTGGGGTAAACTTCAGCTATATCTTGATGGTCGGGGTCATCGTCGTGATTCGATGGTGTCTCAGTTGACGACGATTCGGTCGATGGGTCCGTCGTCGTGCTGCTGCTTTGAGGCTGGTCAAGAATTGAAGTTATCGATGACGCCTTGACTGATGTCCCTTGGTTCAAGATATTGTTGAGCCGGTCAGTGGCTTTACCCTGGACCATCTTCGCCTGTCTTCTCTCTCTTAACAACTGACGCTTTTCCGCTTCGGTCAATTGAGGCTTCTGCGGGGGGTCTATTGGTACGTCAGACATTTTTCGGTGGGTGGGTAAACTTTACGTGGTTGAATGTTTGGAAGGTAGGGGTGGGGGGGTGATTGATTAATCCGCAAGTTGGGTGGATGATGTGTGGTTTGGGTAGAAATTCAGTTTACGTGTAAAAAACTTTTTGTTTGATACGATTGAATATCTGGGGGGCACCATTAAACTACACCAGTAGCACAGCAGCGACAACACCAGCAGCAACAAGAAGATGAACGTCGAGGCATGTAATCGCGCCGCCGACAAAGAGTCTCAAAGCTCGTTACCGAAAAATGAACACGAGAGACGGAGAAGGCAAAGAATCATGAACTCTATGGACAATCTTGACTACTTGATGATCATAGCTTCGCAAGAAAAGAAATCCATTGAACAAGTCAAGTACGAGTTAAAGTTGAAATTGATACATGGTGACTAGAACTACAGGTATATGCATTTTTCAGTTATTCTATCTAAATGGCGGTCGTTGACTAGTCTTGAGAGGTCTCCTTGGTCCAGTCGTCGCCAGGCTAGCAGCAGGCTTGGTGACACCGGCACTTTTAGCAAAGGAACTATTTTCAAAAAGTCCACGCATATACCTAGGAGGTTGATTCAAGTTGGGCATAGCCGATTTATGAAGTAAAGTGGTGTTGCCACCCGTGCTGCTGGTGGTGGTGTTGGTTGCAGTCACAGGTCGGAAAATCGGCTGCGGAATCCTAGAAACAGTTGTACTTTTCCCATTCTTCGCAAGGCCACCACTATTGCCATAGTTTTCCTTGTTAGACTTTGCCAACGGCGACCGTTTCACATCACTGGGTCGGGACAAATTACCGAGCTTTGTCTCTTCGTCCAACTTTTTCCGCAATTGAACATTAGCTTGCTCGGCCTCTTCCAACTTGCGCCTCAACTGGGCAATCTCTTCCTTTTTCCTCTCCTTGATTTCAATCTGCTCCCATTGCTGGCGAGTGGGCACCCGGGGGAAATCAACACACCACATGGTGATGGAAAGTCCGTAAAGTAAACTGGCAAATGGCTCATTGAAGTTCAGAGAGATGGCGGTGTGTATGTGCGACAAGTCCCGCATGTTGACATCTAGGTCATCCATTGCCTCTGCTAGGAGTTTGAAACTCTGCAACATATCTGGGGACTCCATGGGGAGATTGTTGGCATCGATGGGATAGTGTCTCGGCGACTGTGGTGGAAGTGCGCCCGAAGATCGGCGCAGAAGACGCCGGCTTTGCCTTCTTGTATCTGTGCTTGGAGTAGAGGGTCGTGACATGTACGCCATCTTTGGTGAATATAGTGATGGTAGTTGGAGTATATAGTTAGATATAACGACAAAGATTGGTTGTTAAACAATTTGGCGGTGTTTATGTTTGACAAGCAAAGAAAATAAGAACCTATAAATTTTAGCGAGTAGAGATTGCGACACGTGACACGCGCGCTGCTATCTCAATACTCTCAAGTTCACCACTGTTACGACCACCACCACCATCAATACATTACAATCCAGTTTCGATACTATTACGATGTCTATATTACCTCAAAATTTACTCATCTGCGTCTAATTCTCTAAAATGAACAAAAATAAAACAGTTGGAATTCTTGAAAAAAGCAAAAGTGGTGCAACTCCGTTATTAATTCTTCTTCTTACTGAGACCTTTAAATTGATCAGTCTTTTCGTACTTGACTCCAACGGATTTTCCGTTCCCGTTGTATACATCTTCCTTCTTCAAATAGTCCAAAGGCACCAACTTTGGCCAGTCGACAAATTGGTATCCGTTCTTGGAGATGAACCTGAAACTCAGGAAATTGAATAAAATCACCAATGCAATCAAAACCAAATTTTTCAAGCTCAAGAGTGATCCTTTAGGGTAGTAGATTATTGCCAACAAGATCAAAAGAGAAGTTCCCATCAAATACGGCAACAACTGGAAAATCGGCGCTCTTCTATCGATGAATGGACTATTGACGGCATCCTGGTATGGTTTGAACTTGCCGAGGAATAAATCATACGAGTCTTGCCTGCTTCCGTCGGACCAGTTGTTTTTGTAATAACGAGTAATGGAGTTGCACAAGTCATCAAATCCACCTTTGTATGTTCTCTTGCCCAATCTCGTAAAGTCTGTTTTCAAGGCACCGGTACCGGAGTAAGCGCAGCTCACGGCATCTGCGTTATCAGCCCAAAAGTTTTGGAAAAACAAGTTGAAACGAGGGTCGATTTTTTCAAATGGCTGGGCAATGTTTGTGATGTAGCCCTCCTTCACCAATTGGTTTTGCAAAACCCAACGGCCAACTGTACTTTGCACCACGTTGGTTCTATCCAAGCAGTCCATACAATTGGTTCTAACAATCTTGTTTTGCAAGTGGATAACTTGTTTTGTGTTGAGATCAATCTCAAAGAAATTGTCCAGTGTGTATCCCAAGTTGATCAACCGGTCCAACAAGAGGTTGATTTTGTGGAACTTCATGCCTTTGCATTCGTGGTGGAAGTCAAAGTAGATGTAGTGAACGTGTTCTTGCAATTTTTCAGGCAAGTTTGACACGGCTTGTTCATAAGCCAATTTAACTGGTTGTTCATACCCCTTTTGATTAACCAAATTGACTAAAAAGTTGTCACCATAAAGTGCAACTTGCTGAGCAAAATGCTTTTCAGTCGCTTCAAGAGACGGTTGCGAGCTAATTGCCAAGTTTGGCTTGTATTTCAAATTGTTGACCTCGGCCCAATACACGGGGACCGAGCCTCTCGTTTGCAAAAGCGAGTAAACATGGTTTTCATCTGAAGTGAAGAATTGCTCAGTCTCGTTGAAGTTGGCGACATTGCCATCGACATCGACACCACGGCGGAAGTACCTTGTACCAGCTCTGGAAGTGGAACGACGCGTCAAGAGCGCAAATTGCAAAGACTTGCCACTGAAAACGGTGGAGTGGGATTTGAAGTAACCGTAAATGATGGGAGTGACAAACTCAAACCCATTGTCGTAAGGGAGAATTGGGTCCGATAAGAACTTGTTCCACCAGAAACGCTCGTCGATTTTCAACCCTTGAACCGTGAATTGCTTTTGTAATGAGTTGGTCAAATCGTACTGGTTGTTAATGGAATAAAAAAGAGTAGCATTGTGCAATTGCTTGTTCAAAAGTTCCAAATATTTCTTTTCTTCGCTTCTGGCTTGATTGCTGTTTCCCAAGGAAAAGATTTTATAGCCATCAATCGAGGCGATGTCATTGCCCAAGATTTTTCCAGTAACGGTATGTTTCGTACCAACAATGATGTAGGAACCAAACTTCAATCTGATGAGACCTATAAGACATGAAATAACCTCTGGTTCTTCATCCTGGGTAACTCCCTGGGGGAAAGTTGGGCTGACTTCAACACTGCCGCTGCTGGAAATCAAGAGGTACTTGTTGGTTAAATTATTGTGAAAGACATGAGAGCCATCTCTTGTTGCTGCATGAGTCAATACCATCTTTCTTTTTTTTTTTGTTCTTGTTCGACTCTAATTTGCTAATGCTAACGAAATATATCTATCTATATGTATATATGAATGCAGTTGGAACTGACAAGGAAGGCAAAACCAGCAATTTTGGAAACAAAAGATCAAGGTCCGGAAAAAAATGATTACCCCCCAGCGAAAATGGTGGTGGTAATCGTTAAAGGACAAATGCTGAGAATGTACTCTGACAAATGACAAGAGAAAAACTAAGCTATTTGACTCTTTTTATATATCCACGTATGAAAAATTTCAACCTGAACAAACGTTGTTGGTTTGGACAAGTTGCAACAACCGGGAGTGCTGTCCGTTTTTTTTTTTTTTTAATGTGTATCTTAATATTTTATCACAGCGAGAAAACTGCAACTAGCGGTGTTAACCTGGCCTCATTCCTAGTTAGGATATTTAGAACAACCCGGGGCCCTGCGTTTACAAAACTTTCACTCGAAACCTGAGCCTGAGATAAGAAGCAAGTAATTTGCTAGGTTGTTGTTGAAGGCGAGGTGAATTTGCTATTGGGCTATATAGACGTTGTGTTCTGTGAGGTCTATGAATAGGAGCCGGAATAACAAGCGACGAAAACTGCCTTCATATTCAACTGTGGAACCAGCAAGAAGGAGAAATGAAAAAAATTGCACGTGATCCGAGGAACAAGAACCAAAATACAACAAGCGTTTGAACTATTTTTTTTTTCTTTTTTTCGTTTTTTTTTTTTGCAACCATAGAAGAAATTATCACAGGAGGGACAACTTCACCGCATGTGGGAAGGTTGAATGAAGTGGACTTTTTGGGCGCAGGCAGGGATAGCCAGAAGTTGGTTGAAGTGGAGGAAGTATTTTTATGCCTTGTGTATACGTTGCTGGAGGGTAAAGAGATGGTCAGTTTTATCGAAATCTTCAGTCCGAATAACTGGGAACCTCAAGGGACCAAGAACTGAAGATCGGCACGGTTATTATGTTTCAAGGGCTCGTCATGTGCACAGGGATTGCACTGATGAAACTCAAACACAAGGTGGGACGAGATAAGGTGGTTCAAGACAAAGACCCGCTTGCAACAGTTTCACCTCCCAGGTTGTTAAACCCCCCCCCCCCCCCCCCCGCCTGGCAATAATCACTCCAGACTACAGCTGTAGTTGTAGTGAAAGAAGAATAACTCGCTATCCTCTTCTCACTTGTACAGACAGTCTGCTCTGACTCTATGACTTTGCCCGCCATCCTAGTATTTAGAAAAGCTCTGGAACAAAATCTTAGCACCAAAAATCTCGCGTGAGCATTGGCATCCAATGGTTGCAAATTAAAAACACGAGACAGACCGACACGTGTAGTACCTACAGGCAAAGAAAAGGTAGAGGCAGTTCTGGAATTTGAAAAGATGAAAGGAGGGCAAGAGATGGAAAGCTATCCCACAATTCGGGCATTGGAAAATTCTCGGACATAACAATCCCTTCCAAAAAAAGGCTAAGCCATCAAGAGATATTGTTGGCAACTTTAAGGACCGATCGAACACTTTCGAATTAACCAGGACGGTCCCTATTTTTTTTTTTAATTTTCCAAAAAAAAAGGAGTGACTTTTGAGAGTTGGAGGTTGTCTTTGTCTCCATCTCTCTCAATCCTGCTTTCCATGGTGTTTTCCACAACTTAAGGTTGAACAACCCTGTCCAAGTATGGTCCCTGCCATCTCGAGCCGTGCCATTCTACGACCCACCAGAGAAAAGAGCAAACAAAAAAAAAAAAAAAAAAGAGAATGCGAGGGGATTTGAAGGGGGTTTAAATTTGTGTCATTTTTCGCGCGGTTGGGCCCAGCTCCGGAATAGCAAGGATCAGAGTAGAATTAAAATGAGTTTTTGACAAAATATCGGCGCTAGGATATGGCTTGGGGTGAAGGGGGGTAAAGGAGAGGGAGGAGAGTGACACATGGGTATATATATGTACATAAATAGGATGAAAAATCCTGACTTTGTTGAAGAAATCCTCTTCTTTTTTGTTTTCTTCAATTCAGAAACCCACAGTGAGTTTAATTTTCAAAAATGGTTTTAAGTAAACACATTGAATCATACGAATTGGAAGATGAGATCTTGAAAAAGTTGCCCAAGATTAATTTGGAAAACAATGAACAGTTTATAGACGAATATGACTCTCAGAAGATGCTTCCCCAGTATGAGCTTCCTTTGAAACCCTCCAACGACGAATTGATTTACAAGTACTTGAACCAGCAATTGGCCTTGGATGGCTCGCCCACGTTGAACTTGGCCTCATTCGTCAACACCTACGTTAATGATACCCAAACCCGTCTCGCTGTTGAAAATTTGACCAAGAACTTGGCCGATAACGACGAGTATCCTTCCTTGGTCAATATCCAGGATAGATGCATCACCATGTTGAGTAACTTGTGGCATGCACCAAGGACAATTGACCCCAAGACTGGTAACAAACTTGTCAAGTCGATTGGTACTGCAACCACTGGCTCGTCGGAGGCCATCATGTTGGCAGGCTTGGCGTTGAAGAAGAGATGGCAGGAGCAAAGAGAAGCTCAGGGTAAGTCCACCGCCAAGCCCAATATCCTCATGGCCACATGTGCTCAAGTGGCGTTGGAAAAGTTTGCCACTTATTTCGACGTTGAAAATAGATTGATTCCAGTTAATGAACAATCGGGACACGTGATTGATGTTAGCAAGATTAGGGAAAACATTGATGAAAACACCATTGGGATCTTTGTTATTGCCGGTTCGACATTCACTGGCTCATTTGAACCAGTCGAGGAGATTTCCAAATTGTTGGACGAACATGAAAAGGAGACGGGGTTGAATATCAGAATCCATGTTGATGGTGCAAGTGGTGGATTCATTGCTCCATTTTCTTTCCCCAATTTGAAATGGGATTTCTCAATTGATAGAGTAGACTCTATCAACACTTCGGGTCACAAGTTTGGAATGACCTCAGTTGGATTGGGATGGGTCATTTGGAAAGATGAAAAGTTGTTACCCAAGAAATTGAGATTTAGCTTGGACTACTTGGGAGGCGTTGAGGAAACATTTGGTTTGAATTTCTCGAGACCTGGGTTCCCCGTGATTTTGCAATACTACAACTTTTTGAGTTTGGGTAAAGAAGGCTATGCCAAGATCTTTGACGGGTGCATGTCCAATGCTAGATTATTATCGGACTATCTCACTGAGTCAACCTACTTTGAAGTGCTTTCCGAGATCCACATTAAAATTTCCGAAGAAGAGAAAGCCAAATACTACACCAAGAAATCGTCGCACAAATTAAATGACATATGGACCGTTAATGAAAATTACAGACCCGGTTTACCAGTGGTTGCCTTCAGATTCAGCAAGGACTTCAGAACCAAGTACCCTGAAGTACCTCAGGAAATGTTTTCCACATTGTTGCGTAAACACGGCTTTATTGTCCCCAATTACCGTTTACCACCCTCGGAGACCGACGTTGAAGTGTTGAGAGTAGTTGTGCGTAACTCCATGAGTTTATCGTTGTTGACTAAACTCGTTTCGGCATGTTCTCAAACTATCGAGTTGTTGGTTAAATCGGCTGAGTATGTGAGACAAGTGTTTGATTCCAAGCTGGAAAGCTCAGCTCAAGAAAACATTGAATCGATTCATGATTTGTTGTTGACTATTGCATCTGGCGGTACTGCTGAGATCAGAAAAGTGCAACACAAGGAGAGTGACCATGACGCTGGATTGAACAAAAAATCGTACCGTGGTACTTGCTAGATGTAGTTTTCTTTTTTTTTCGGTATAGAAAGCTTTTTTGAAAATAAAAATTGAAATTGAGGAAACAGCTACCTCTGTTTATAAAAAATGGCTTTGCCGTTGTATAAACTTGCAATCGTCAATACTGACCCGCAATATAAGCCTTGATTTGACGACTTGGTTAATAGCTGTTGTCACGGCGTTTTTCCCATATTAGAAGCTGTGGCAAGGGGGGGGGGGGGCAAGAGAGGGGGTTATTACACAAAACCCGGAGAAACGAGAAGAAGGAGCCAAAAAAAACTACCCCTTCAATTCAACAAGTGGGTGGGGGGCCACGGGCACGTCTCGATGACGATGTATGAGAATCATAAATTTCAATAAACAAGACAACGGGGATTTGATGAAAGTCCATTCAAGGTGATGATTGCAGATTAGATCAGATCAAGTCCTTTTTGGTTTGAAAAAGTAAAACATTTGTTTCCCAACACTCCACATCTGCCCTCATGTAAACGCAATAATGTTCATTTTCTTTTTTTTTTTTTAAGATTGCTACTTTTTCAAAATTTGTAGCTTCTATACCCGCTTCCATGGAGAAATCTAATTTAACCAAGTTTATATAAAAGCAAGTAAAAATCCTTCTGCCCCTTCTTCTTTCTTTCGGTTTCAAGTCTATTGTCGACCGCCATCAACCATTTTTGATTATACAAAATGCCATCCGCAAGAGAAGAACAGTTAAACACCTACAAATTCGTGTCCATCATCACCTTGATTCTTTCAGCCTATGGAAGTTTACGCTACACGGGAGTACCAGAGGGTGATTTACAACATACCCCTTACTCGGCAACCAATGTTCTTCTCTTTATCTATTGGGGCGTGTTGTACTTGTGGCAGATCTTGTACGTGGTGCAGATTTTCTTCCCCGATGAATACAGATTATCGATAATTTCGTTGGTGGGATGGCATTTCCCCATTTTCAACGTGTTGACTTACGTATGGGGCGAGTTTTTCAGCCTGGGCCACTATTTTTGGAGTGAAATTGCGATAATCTTAAACTTTTTCAACATTTTGGCGCTCTATTTCGCGCACAAGACATTCGCCTTGAGACCGGTGCAGAACTGGTTGTTGATTCACGTTCCCTTGGTGGCTATGCCCTTGTCGTGGTTGCTCTATGCTATCTTCTGGAACGGCGCCGTGTGGTTGCACATCCACAAGACCTGGGGCAGAATCTTGGCCAACGTGTTTATTTGGGACTTTTTGTTGGTTCCTGGCGTGTTTTTGATTTTGTTCAACGACTGGGCCATCGGGTTGAGTTCCAGTTACTTGATGTTTGCTGTTGCTATTGGACAGTTGTACACTAAAGTTTTCGCGTTGCAGTGGATCTTTGCATTTACTATTGCGGGATTGTTGTTGGTTTGGAGTTTGATCAGCATGGTTGTTGGTGGCGTCAGACTGGAAGTTGATGAAAACGCGCCCTTGTTGGTTGTTGAGGAAGGACTGACTGCTTGAAATCTTTAGCGAGGAGAGGTGTGATGGACAGAAAGAAGGCAAAAAGTGACTATTTGTTGACGAGATTGACGTTTTTAAATATAAAAGATATTTCCTTTATAGTTGAGTTTTTAATTGAGATACGATTTGAGCTAAGGAAATTTTGCAACGATACCTTCTCCCTCTCAATCCGTCTAGCTCGGTCTCAAGTCTGTTTTCAATTCTCTAGTTCTTTTCTTGTTGTCTTCATTGTTCCTTCACTAGGCAAAGGTTTCATCCTCTTAATCAACTCCTGTTTCAAAAGTGCCGGGTGTTGATTCTTAGCTATCGAGTTATATAACAATAAATGATCATGATGAGCTAATGAAGCAATGGTATCATTATACACCGTAGTTTGGAAATCTAACCTGGTGGTGTCTGCGTTGCCTATACCTTGATATTTCGACTTGAGAAGTGCATATTGATTCTTTTCTCTGATCTTGTCGGCCATTTGCTACGTTGAGAAGAGACGGGCAGCAAAAGCGTTGGATCGTTAATGATATTATATGTGTAAAGGCTAGCGAAAGTATGGCGATGGTTTGGAGTGTCGGGAATGGTGTTGAGTCTCGAATCAAAGAAAAAAAAAAAAAAACGCGACAGAATAACAATGTCGCAAAATCCCAGTGTCGTGATATAGTCGTAAAATGACATTGACACTGTCGTCAACCGCTTTTGGTATTCACCCACAAAGTCAGGTACAGCTTGTCTTTGGTAGCCCATGCCCCCATTTCAACTCAACCTCCAATGCCCGAATGGAGAGGAAGGAGGGAATAGAGGGACCACACGCGCTGAAAAACGTAGTCTCCCCACACACACACACTTTCTCTCTCTCTTTTTCTGACAAAGCTCAGCTTTACTCCACGGCTGTTGAATGCCGTTAAGCAATTGTTTTGTTGATTGGATTTTTTATTGGCGTACAACACAAAAGAATTTGCTTGTGCTTTTTCTGTTACTTTTTTTTTTTCTTTTCTATGCTGCAGGTTGCGAAAACGTCTCGTAGTGGTGGGACTGGTAACAGAAGTGGTGACATTAGAAAGGGTTTGGGTTTTCGCTAGTCAACAGACACATGTTCAAAATAAAATGACAATGTAGCGAGACGCGTGTGTGGGTTAAACAAGCGGTCATCATCCTCCGTTGCAAAAGCTTTGAGTACCCCTCTTGCCATACCGAGTTGATGGAAAAGAATTATCGTCTGCGCCCTTTTCTTTTGCTTTCCCTTTTTTTCATCAAGTTTCAATTGTCCAGCCTGATTACTGTAAGGAGGGGGGGGACGTTCGCTATGATGAAGAATGGCCCCGCCTTGACAACGTCTTCTTACGAATGTCTCTCCAACTATCTTGGATCAAAGACTTGCAGTGAAAAAGGGATAGAGAAAGAGGGGGAAGGGGAAGAGGGGGTGAGGTGCCTTCCAAATCAGTAAAAATACAGAGGCAACGGCTTTCGTTGAGTGTTGTATAATTATCAGAATATCAACTATCAACTATGTATTGATGTTGTTTCCTGCGAGAATATGCCAGCTTTTCTTCTTTTTTCTTTTTTTTTTTTGAAACTTTTGCTTACCCCGGGCTTGTAATATAATTTGCAACTCGCAAATAAGTGGGTCGATCCCTCACTAAGTCTCTCAAAAAATTATCGCGAGCTTTGTGGCTTGGATCTCAAAAAAGGGCTCACCAACGTCTTTTTGGCATTAACCGAAAATTATAGTGTAGTATAGTGTTCTATTGTCGACGATGTTGTTAAATTTACAACTGAGTAACAGGTTTAGACACGAAGAAGAGAAATAGGCAGCTTTTGTTGAGTGCTGGATCCCCCCCTCCCAATTTGAGTTACTAAACATAAACCTAACAAACTACCTAAATTTCATCAACAATTAATAGAACTAGGTTGAGGACTATCAATTAAATAACTATTATCAGAGCAAGCCTTTTTTTCACAAACAAGCCGCACGCCTGGGATTGGGATCTCTTCTCTCGCTAAGAAGGCTTATCATAATCTTCTTCTTCTTGTTTGATAACACGAATTTCAGTCAAATTAGAAAGACAAAGAATACCAAATAGTAGGCTGACAATAGGATTTAAATTGATCTATTTTGATTTAAGCCCCGGGCATCAAATATAGGCACAAGAAGAAAACAAGTACCCAGCGTGCTGAACTCGATTCTTTTGCATTTTTTGCTGGAAACCTATACCTTAACACCGAGACTGACCGGACACAGCAGACTGAACTGCCGCGGCTCGACTCCAGCCCTGCGGATGACACACACATCTCTCTATACCGCTGATGTGCGAGTTCCCCCGTGTCCTTTCGCCTGACTCTTTTGCTTGCAGTGAATAGTGGAGAAAGAGAGAAAGCAGCGGGCGTGGGTGGAGGTAGTGTGCAAAGACTGCAAAAAGTGCAAGAAAATACACGCACAAGACAATCCTGTATGATTTACCAACGTTGTGTATGTATTTTTGCATCGAAGTAATAAATTAGAAGAGTTTTTAATTTTTTTTTTTATTTTTTTGGAGCAGCCACCGGCTTTGGTTTTGTCGCTTCGTTTGGGTGGGTCGTCTCCTCTTTGCGCTGATGCACACTGCGAGTCGAGTAGAGGAAGAGGAAGAGGACGGGCGGGGAGGGCGGGGCGAAAGCGGATTGCGAAGTAGGATGAGGCTTTTTTGTTGGAGGGAGGGGGGGATGCAACTGCAGACAGACAGACAGACTGAGTTACTCAGTGACCGACCCCTCTATCCAACCGTGCGTTAACAGAAGAAGAGGGAGAAGAAGAGGAGGAGGATGAGACAGAAAGTTACATTGCAGTTAATTAAATTTCATCGTCCTCTCTTCGTTATTACCTCCCTCTCGCTATCTTTCTCGCTACCAAAAAATCTTCTAAATTGAATCCATTTTTATCAAATATCACTTGTTCTTTCTTTCTTTCTTTCCTTCTTTCTTCCCTTCCTTCCTTCTTCCTTTGTTTCTTTCTTTCGGCCAACCACTTCAAAACCATTCAAACCTTCTGCTTCTTCTTCTTGTTACCAGAAGAGACGGTGCTTGAATCTCGGATTTACATGTTCATTTCATTTACTTATTCATTTACTTATTCCCTGCAAACTCGCTCACATAGTCTTTCAGACCCAAAACCCCGGAACTAATTTCGAATAAATTTTTGTCATTTTATCGACAAAGTAATAACCAAACAAATACACCAACTCATCCAGTTCAAGTCCAAGCTCAATTTTCAATTTTACAATTTCAAATTTTCAATATCCGAGACAATACATGACTTCATCATCTTCTTCTTCTTCTTCATCCTTATCTTCCAGTTCACTTTTAGATTCCACCGCTAAAACCAGTCCAGAATCATTTATTACTAGTAATCACCACCATCATCATCACATAGGCTCAATCATGGACTTTCAATCTAAAACAACCGCTACTGCTACTACTTTACAAGAAGAATATAATCACGAACAAGAACAAGAACAAGAACAAGAACAAGATCAGCAGCAAGGAGGAGAAGACGAAAAACAGCAACTGCTTGGTCAAAATACTCGGAGCAAATTACCCGAATCCCCATCTATTCATGATCTAATACTCGACCAAGATAATGCATCAATGGAAATCTACAAAATGTACCAGCACAAGAGCTATCTACCTCATAATCAACGTATTTCAAATATCGCCTGGCGAATCCAAAATAAAAAAATATTGACCAATACTAGTCATAATCGAGTATCCAAACCCATGATTCGATCAAACTCCGTACCAGATAGAAGCGTAAGTAAAGCAACAACTACCAATACTAATAACAACACTACAGCCACCAATTCATTTACTGCAAACTTTTTACAAAACTCATCATCTGTCGCTTCAACTGTCGCTACCAACAACTCCAAGCCACCATCACAACAACAGCAGCAGCCAGCTACCACTACCACTAATGACACGGCAACTAGCTCGTACAACCCCAAATCAAACAACCCAAATCTTGATGATTTTGATTATGTTGCCCATATAAGAAGAATAAGTCAAGAAGAATATAAACTGGACAACAACAGCACGAAACAGCAGCAAAAGAACAAGGAAGATGACAATTTCTTCTTTTCCACCTACATCAATTCGTTGCAAAACAATCTCAAAAACAGATCTTCTGTTTCAAGTTCACCTTCAACTTTTAAGCCTCCCATCAACAATAGCTCAGCCACTTCTTCCACCATGTCCTCGGCGGCATCTTCAACTAGCAGACCAGCCAATATCAGAAAACCATCTAATTCAACCACCATCAAAAAGATTCTTCAATGCACCAATTGCGAAACCAAAACAACCCCACTTTGGAGAAAATCAAATACTGGTGATTTGCTATGTAATGCTTGTGGACTATTTTACAAATTACATGGTGTCTTCAGACCTTTGAATAACACCCACAATAACAATAATAGCACCAGCATCGGCAACAGTAACAGCAACAACAATAATAGTAACAAGAGTATTGAAGCTAAACGGAGAATATCAATGAACAACAACGATGAGAAAATCAGTAATGCCAATGTCAATTTATTCAATGGGTTGAATGTTAAATCTTCAGCTTTACAAACACAAGATCAAAACATGAATCTTGTTGGTCCACCTCCCTTGGTCCACAATTTTCCACAGTTTCCAACTACTCCTGCACAGCATGACTCGCAATCAACACAGACTCAAGATGACATAGACAAACTTCTTAATATGAACTTGTTTCAGCAAGATTTTGCAACTGCTACTACTACTAATAACAATAACAATAATAATACTGCTACTAGTGCTGCTAGTGCTACCAGTGCTACTACAGGGAATAATCAAAACGATTTTTTCTTTCATGATTTTGTTCGTCAATCGACAACCACGAACAATAGCAACGGCAATGAAAATGGCAGTGGCACCAATTTCCCAGATTTCAATAGTAGTCTTGGCTTTAATGAAGGTCAAATGCCGCAATATTTCCACCAAGGACAACAGATGCAACACCAGCACCAACACCACGATGAATTGGATCTTTTGGATCCAAACGGATTACCGCCGCCTAACGATAATTTAAACTGGCTCCAATTTTTGAGCTGAAGCCCGGTGCCGACGAGAAACTATAGATTTCTTCCAGAGAATAGATATACAGATACCGATGTGTATAAGCGCAACCTTTAATAAATGGAACGTGATATTGAGCTTCGAGACCCAAACATAACTCATGCTACTCATATTACCAATAGATTCATAAAACCTTCACCCTCCCGCCCGCTCCATTCGTTTGAAGACAAATTTGCCAGGGTAACTTTAACCGATGACTCCGGGGGTTCTGGTTACTTTGTGTCGTTATGTGTTTTTTTCTGCTAGTAGTGTATGCGTGCTGCAAAAAAATAAAAATTCAACCTTTTTTTTTAGGGGGCTGCGAAAAAAAAACACTGAGGAGAAGGACGGTGCGCTTTCGCTACCAGCCAACCACCCCCTACCGCTACCGCCACCCCCTTTAACCGTCGAGGTAAGCTAGTCACTCAAAGTCTCATATAACAACCCGGCAGTTTGGACGAAGAAACGACTTGAGAGCCAAAATAAAGAAAAAAAAAAAAAAAGAGTCGCGAAAAGCCAATGTTCTTTTCCAATTCAGACACCGCATTCAGCTATGTTCAACCCCAGTCAGGTTGAGATCTTTATATATTAGGATTTTAAAGTTTGAGCTTTTGGTTATATTGGTACCAATCCCCCGCATTATCCAACATTTCAAGGGGGAGGGAGAGAGAGAGAAAGAGCCAGGTGTGGTAGCGTGAACCATACACATCCCAAAGCACAAGCACAACTTAAAAACCATGATGAAAGTGACAACTTTCCTTAAAAACAACTTCACCAGGTCCAGCCTTCAAAGCATATAAATCAGCTGAATTGACGGCATTGCCCTGTATAACATATCTTCAGCTCCATTATAAACCGCTCAGCAATACCCGTAATTTGAAAGCGAAAAAAAAAAAAACGAAATATTTGCGTTACTTGTCACACTTACATCCACTTAACGAGCACAGCATACACACACACATACTCACTCACTCATATACACACTCATTTTACATATATACACACACACCACCACCTAGTTTTTTGAAGTTTTCTTCTTTTTTTTTTCAACAAGAAAAAAAAACCGTATAAAACCTACTTCATTTGCATTTTTACTCAAGGGGTTTCTCTCAATTCTTTTCTGGTTTCGTAGCTATAGCATTGCATCAATTGTGGTACCGCTTGGTTCAAACAGCGTACGTTTATTTGCTTGTTTACTTACGGGGCTTTTTGTTGATGATAATGACCAAGAGCAAAAAGGGTACACACCAGACACATCATACTCCACATATGCCACGTCGCGACAAGATCGAAAAGGGACAACAGCAGGAACAAGAGCAAGAGCAAGGGCAAGAGCAAGTGGGAATGAATGAAGATGCGCTTCCTCACAGGGCCACCATTGAAGAAGTTGCTGATGTCACCTTGATTGAAACCGAAGCGATGCAGCAACAATTTATGAAGTTGACTGAAAATTTAGCCAGCAGTGGTTCCAGTGGTGGTGGTGGTGGACAGCCACATGAGGCGTCTGATACTGTAGGTTTGCTCGAAGATGAAACTGCATTTGAAGGAATGCACGGGGACGAAGAAGAAGAAAAACAAGAGGAAGGGGAAGGGGAAGGAGGAGGAGAAAAAAGTAGCAAGACTATCGCAGCAGCAGGTGAAGGGCTGGGTGGTGTCGCGCCACATCCAGCCAAAGACGCCGCATCGACCGAGCTTGTTAGCATGGAACCAACCGCGAATGCACCGGAAGCAGAGTCAGTGTCAGCACCAGCAGCGTTAATTTTGGACCAGAATGGATCGCAAGACGCCAGCGAAATCTCCCACTTGAGCAAATCGTCCACCAACTTAGAAGACTGGATCATTGAAGAAACAATCCAAATGATCCAACATGAAGATGACGCCCAAAACGCCGATGATGAACACGAGGGAGCAAGAGGAGTTGGTGTTGGTGGAGGTGATGACGATGATGACGGCGAAACTAGTGGATTCCATTCCTTGCGCAAATTCTTTCAAATCTTGTTTGAATTTGGTATTGTTTTTTATTCCTTGATGCATTTTGGGTTTAGATTTTGGTATATATTCTTGATGGCTTTGAGAGATTTGTTTTTACAAACTGGTGGTGATTTAAATCAAGTTGTGAAAAGGAGTATTAGATTGAAATAGATGCCAAGTGCAAAAAGAAGAGAAAAAAAAAAAAGTTAGGGGGTGATAAAAAAAGAAAAAAAGGAAAAAGTGGGAGGTTGGTTGGGTCAAGTCATGAATGAGGAATTTATTATTGGAAGACGTGAGTGGACTTGTTTTTTTTTATTTGATGATGATGATGATTTGATGCCATCACTGGTTGTTGTTGTTGTTTTTCATTTTTTTTTTAACTTGATTTTTTGATGGCTGTTTGATCTTTTTTTATGTTAGTGTCTTGTTTCTTGAGTTTCTTTTATTTTTATAGGTAAAATAACTCCATAGATTTTACTTCATTCAGCTTGGTTCTCTCCTTGAACAAGATCGCCTTTACCTTCACCGGTTCAGAAGTTGGTTCACTGAGTCGTTAATTCACAATCTAACTTGTTACTCTATTTATTCCAACTATATTCTTTTTTTGCTTCAATAGAAGATGACGTGTTTACCCGATTTTTTCGATTGAGCAATGGTATCCACCACCAACTTGGCCAAGTCTTGCTCACCGCCCTTATATTCGACTTTCGTATAAGGAACATCGACAATTTCACCCCGTTGGTACAACTCCACCAACTTGTTCACAGTCTCCCGTTTAAATTCAGGATTACCATACGTGTTGGCCGTTAACCAAAACGAGCGCGTCGACAAGTTCTTAAACAACTGCAACCTCGCATCGTACTCAATCTTGGTGCCGCCGACAACGCCATAAGTCACCAAAGTTCCATCTCGCGACAAGCTTCGCACAAGAGCCGCAACAGTTGAATCTGAGCTTCCATTCAACGCCAAGCGCACATTGCCGCCGGCAGTATATTTCGCAATGTCAAACTCGGCGCTATTGAACTCAGACTCCAGCACCACGTACTTAGCTCCCAATTGCTTCAAGTGGTCGATCTCCGCAGCGGATTTGCCGTCGCGCACCACGGACAACACGTTGACTCCGTATAGTCTCGTGGCGATTTGAGAGACAAATTTGCTCACTTGCGAATTACCCGAGTTGGTCACGATCCAGTCTTTGCCACTACCGTCGCGATTCCAATCGTGCACGAACTGGTTCAAAATCTGATACGCCGTTGCTGGGTTGACGGAAATGGTAGCTGCTTGCTCAATCGAGATGCCATTGACGCCAACTAAGTCTGTGGCGGTGGCGATAGCGTAGCTTCTCCACGTTCCAAACGAGGGCAAGAGCGGGATGACGTGGTCGCCCACTTGAAACAGCTGCACGGCATCGCCAACGTGGACCACCTCGTATACGCCTTCGTTACCTCCGACACTAACGGGTTCGTTTGGGGATGTGCCTAGATCCGAGATCCGTTTGGGGTCGTTGTACCCGCCTATAATCTGGCCCAAGTCGGCGGGGTTGATCGGGGTAGCTAATGCTTTGAGCACTAGTTGATCCAGCTTGATTTTGGCAAAGTCAATGGCGAATTTTGTTTCGCTTAGAATGCGGGCGAAATCTGAGCCGGGCGTGGTGTATGTCACTGCTGCTCCTTCAACCGACATGATGCAATTGGTAAATAAACAAATGAGCTAGTGAGTTAATGACTAACCAATTCGTGATTGAGGGTTTTGTTTTGTTCTAGGGCGTGTTTATATATGATTGAAGCAATGGGTATTTTCTTCTTGTTTGAAATAATCTCCGATGGCCATTTGTCAGCTTATGGCGGATAAACAAATGCCTTTCTTTTTTTCCACTGTGGCTCTCGTGGTGAGGAGATGCGCGCAAGCAACAATTGAGGCGAATTTGACGTTTTTGCACGTCGCGACACTTGACGGCAAAAAGTTTTCTCGCACTGTATATCAAGACAATTTGAGAAAAAGCTGCTGACATTGGTAACTTGCTAGCCGGTATAGTAATTTTGAAAGATGTTCAAGTAAACTGGTCCTCTTTTCTTTTAATTGCATCATCAGTAAACACTAGAAAAGACTGAGCTTTTTCAGGCGGTTTCTCTAATATCGAATGGTGTTTTAATCAGCAAGCTATCCTTTTCCTGGGATGTACAGTTGGTAGCGACCAGATCCTTTGCCACTCAAAGAGGCAAAAAATTTGGCTGCAAAAGATTTCGGACATGACACAAAGTGATCGCGTTCTAAAATTGTAGCAGATCTTCAATTTCAAACTTGCAAAAAAGCATCAAATTAAGGACACTATATAACTGAGAATCAGAAATAAGCAGGTTTTGAGATGATAAAAAATAATTGCAAATCAATTAGGTGTAGCTCAAGTGTATCCATGCAATTTCCAACTCTATATATACACAATCACTCAGACAACCCATTTTCCTTCAAAAGCAAAAAAAATGCTTACCCCTTGAGTCGAGGCCGCGTTACCAACCATCTAAGTCCCTCACCATGCTCAGCTTTCGCCTAGCAACATCATGACTGAATCCAAACAGGTAACAGGTACAAGATGAATCCGAAAATTCTGTGGTTTAGAAAAGATTCCAAAGAAAAGGACGTGAGTTTGAGAGAACCTTCAAAGTCTCTAGAAAAAAGGGATTGCGAATTACCCCTTTCCGTCTGCCCGCTACCCCCCTGAATGGTTGGAAAAACATAACCAAGCCCTAAAACTTATACGACGTATAAATCATGTCTGTTTAACTCTATTGTTCAGCAGGAAAGTAACAAGCAAGCAGGTTTGCGCGAATCCCTTGATGGTTTGGAAATCGAATTTTATCGCTTGCAAAACTGTGGGGGTTTTTCTTTTTCACATGGACCCCACCACATAATTCCCAACCATAGACTCTTTTTTTTCTCCTTATTGCACTTCTGATGAGGAGGAGGTATGGAACATTCGGAGGGGGGGAGCGCAACACGAAGACTCGCAACCCTGTGGCCTCTTTTTCTTTTTTTTTGTTAAGTTGGCGAATTTGCATGAGGTTGTTATTTATGTCAATTTGCTTGCTTGGTGACAATAGGGCGAAAGAATCTAAAAGCCCTAGGAAGATCTTTCCAAAAAAACAATCGATTCCTTAACGCATGTAATAATGCACCAATGCCTAAAGTCTCGGCAAACGAGGAGCATATAGTTACTTGCAGTTGTAGGGAACGTGGATGAAGCAGATTCAGTAAAGAGGATCCGTCAGTTTTTCTGTTTCAATTTCAGTTTCAGTTTCAGTTTCAGTTTCTGTTTCTGTTTCAAGCTCAGTTGCTGTTCAGTCTAAAAAATTTGCCTCCTGTCTTCACCATGTTTCCGTAGTTGACGGATTTGTTGATTGCCTTATATGATAGTCAGCTCGCCTAATCTGGGCAGTATATTCCATGGGATCAATTTTGCTAATAGTGATGGTGCCCCGTGATGTTTACTTCGGCTCAAGTAACAATATGGGTATGTCGAGATCACCAAAAAAACGCCTCCTATGCATTAAAATTGCATTTCCCACATGGAACTAACCGAAACCATTTCTCGCAGCCGAAACAACAAACAAAACTTGAAACAGTTAAATTTTTTTTTTTTCGTCAACCTAGTGGAAATCAATTGGATGTTTTGTCATTCTCACACACTTTACTTTCACCAAGAAATGGTAAGGCTGTTTTGAAATCGAACGTGGTAGGTAATTGTACATTCCCCCGTTATTGTTGTTGACTCATGACCCTCGAGGTAGGTCAAGGAATCACGGAGAGCAATAAAGACTAATATGGGCACCGCAAACTATGCGGATTTACGAACCGAGTTCACTGGGGTTCCCTCCGAGATTGAATGTGCAATAACTAGCAACCGAAGAAACAGATAAAAAAAACTAAAAGAAGCGGGAAAGGGTTCGGTTCGGGAAAATAAAAGTTGAAATCTGTTTGTTCATCAGCAAGAGGAAGCCAGGTTGGTCTTGTAGAGAGGAGATCCAAAGTTCAATACGTAAAAAATCAAAGCGTCCATCTCTGATTCAGATGAGTTAGTTGAATGGTTTGATTTGATGTATCATAGTATGTGGTGGCGGTCCACATCGAATCAAATCACGATCCGTATTAGATTTATTATGGCACAATTTTTTCTTTTTTTTCTTTTTTTTTCGCAAATTTTTAGTCAAAATTGTTCACGACAAATCCATCCACGCCGTGTACATACGATGGCTCGCCTCATATCCCCCCTTCCCCCCTTCTCCCCCCTTCCCTTGCGCAAGGGGGAAACAACGAAAAAACGATTCTTTTTTTAGATTCAATGCTGGGTCGATGTGTATGTTCATATGCTGGGCAAGTTAATTTTAAACCCACAATTGTTTGTCTCAATAAGGTAAACTAATTGCATGCATCAAATTTTTTTGTTTTCTGCTTTCTCTGGTGCAAATCGATATTAATAACCTCCATCCGTGATACTTGCACTCTGAGGCAATTGAGGTGATGAGGTTAGCCTGTGCCCGTGTTCACTAGACCTGCAGTTGCTCCAACTACTAAGGCTTGTCTGTGTGTGTTTCTTTTCTTTTCTTCGCTGAAATTTCATCCCTTTCAATTAGATCCTAACCAATTTGAAGCACAAGTTGGGGATGGCACGTTTGGTAACTGTATTGTACATTGTTAACTTCATGAGAGAGACCGGTACTACTTGCAACTGGTATCAAATCCCAATGCTTTAATCTTTCTGCAGTTCCCCTGCCCCTCCCCATGGCCTCGCAAATTTTGGTGAACGGCCATGCTGGATTGAACCAGAGTGACTGACAACGGCACTTTTCTCACTTGCAACTTGCTCTTTCTCCCAGCAAGCTTCATTGTCGTCAACAATAAACACCTGCTCCCAATTTCGACTCAAAGCAGCCTAATTTGGGGAGGAAGTGATCCGGCTTTGAAATGTTGATATAAACAAATTTGCAACAGTTTCAAAGCTGGTTCTCGAGCTACTACAACGTAGTGGTTAGGAAACAGAAGAAAAAAAGAACATAAAAACGTGGACTTAGACGGAGTCGAAGGTACCTATAACCATTGAATTTCTTCCTCCACCTCCTCCCCCTTCATTTTTCCTCCTTATACATCTCCGAATTCAAAGCCGGAGAACATACACACATCGTATAGTTCTTTGAGGAATTGCAAGCAGGGGCTTTTTTCTACTATATCTATTTCTTTTTTTTTTTTTTTTGGTCAGTTATTCCACTACGGCCAGCGATGAGAGAATAGAATGCATCGTTTAAGCAAAGGAACGGACTTGTTGTTTAGATGCTCTAAATGCAAGCGGGTCACCCCCTTTCTTTTATAGTTGGAATTGAAAGCTGGGTCACTTTTTTATTGAAAAGTCGGCACTGGTGTAGGCTTGTTTAGAATCATTCCCAATGGGGTAATTCGACTGCAAAAAAACAAATAAAAATTTATATTAATAGATTTACTCAAACAACCGAGAAGAAAAAAAAAAAAAAGAAAAACTTGAACGAGCCTCTCGGGTATTGAGCAAAGAGAGCGGTAATGATGATGGTGGTTTTGGTGGGGTTTTTTTCTGGCTTCAACAAGGTACGAAGAGAGGATCAGATGGAGTAATTCGATATGATCTCTTTTTCTTGAGAAAGTTTAAAGTCCTATGGAAATTTCGAATGATGCTGCAATTGGCATAAATGAGACAGAGAGAAGGAGAGTGAGGCTCGGAGCCGCCAACGTCACCATGTAGTGAAACATCACACACAATCACTTTCAAAAAACCCTTTGAAATTCTCGAGGTTATTGTAGAGCAAACTAACAACTCTAGTAACCGACGTCACAAGGAGATCTCTATTGTTACACATATGGTTAAAACTTTACTGTCAATATACTGGCATAGCTCGGGGATTTCTGTTTTATTTTCTCGTTTTTTTTTTTTAATCAAAGCTTATGATGTAAGGTGAGTTATAAGTGTTCTTTGTTTATAGAGAGCTATTATTATTACAACCTCCATTACCACTACTGCTACAACCACCGCCCATTCGCCATTCACCATTCACCATTACCACAACCAACCATTACCACCGGATGCACATCCCACCGAGAGGAATTTCCAAGACAACCGCCAACTCCCACCTCAATAGAGCCTTCATCTTACAAAGAGATCAATTGTTTATTAATATTTTTGCTGTTAAACAAACAAAAATTTAGAGTGTAATAATTATACCCCCTTCGAATTTTTTTTTTTTATTTGGCTTTACATTTCCAAGTGTATATCAACATCATCGAATCACTCCCTTTTTTTCCTTGTTGTAATTTGTCTTTTGCTGGGATTATACTTATATTAAACTCGTTCCCCACCTGAGGCTGATAGATATATCATACACATCACCAACATTCGCTTTCCCTTGTTTTTTGTTTTTTTCCCCCTTATTTACATATACATTTCTTTGCTTCAGCTTAATGGGCCTATTCTCAAGATTCAAAGGTGAAGCTGCTGGGGGTGAGCCACTACAAGTCAAACAGCAGCAACCACAACAGCCGCCGTTGGTTTTGCCCAGCCACTCATCGTCGTTCAATCGGTTGAATTTGAGTCCTCCTCCTAGTCATACAAGATCAAACACAGCCAACACTACACACTCATACGTCTCGGGAGAATTTCTGTCGACTGCTTCGACTTCGTCGTATTCTTCTACTGATTCAATTGGCCCCTCAACGCATATCCAGCAAGCGTCAGCGCCAGCGCCAGCGCTAGCTCCTGCTCCAGCTCATCACCCCGAGCATCACCTCCAGCACGGCAAGTTCGAAACCCACTTCGAGCACCCTTCGCCTCCTCGCATAAAGCACTTGCCAGCTTCATTGAGGCCGAATTTGAATTTCACCCAGAGCGTGAGCACACCACCACCAGCTAAAATGAAATCCAACTATATCACATCAATACGCACTTCCGAGTCTGACTCTGAGGCTAGTGTGGGGTTCTCAACACCAAGTGGCAGAGCGTCCACCTCGGATAGCTCCGTGTTTGATCCTGTTGACACACATCGGTACAAGGAAATCGACCCCAGTGAGGTATCACCAGGTAGCGCATTTGCAATCGAGTGTGCCAACAACAACATAGCAGCAGAACCCACATACCACACTGTCAACTCCTCAGTGTCTCCAAGCTCGAAGCAGGTTGATCACAGTGACAAAGAATCCAAAAAGGAAGCCGAAAAAATTAATTTCGAGGAACCTGTTGTTGGCGTGGTGCAACACACTACCAGCAACCCAACTGGGCCCGGCGCCTCCCCGCTCCCATCACCATCCAGCAAACAATCCAAAAGAAACTCAATCACAAACTCCAACTCGAACTCGAATCCCACTTTACTTCAGCATAGAAGATCCAGCTCATATACCTCGGGATACACTCGTCAGCAGCAGGCCCCCTATCCCGTACCAAACAACTTTGGCTACCAGCAACCACCCATGATTTATAATACCCATGAAAAGGAAATCGACGACGAGACCATTAGCTCTATGTCCTCATTTCAACCAACGCAGCATCCCATGTATGAGCAGTGGAAGTTGTACTATCAAAACTTAGCATACCAACAACAGCAATACCAACAGCAGCAGCAGCAGCAGCAGCAGCAGTACCAACAGGCGATGTTTATGGCTCGCAATGGAGGTCAGGTCCAGCCGGGGATACAGTATGGCCAGTCTTTTCCCAATGCGATGCCATTCCAAAACGGCTACAACCCTTATATGATGCAGCCGCAAATGCCACACGGGCAACAGCCGACTTTATTCATGCAGCCTGGTGTCAACCCAGTCGAGGCAGCCGAGGTGAGGCCACAAAAGACCGCTAGACAACAGAGATCGCGCTCGCTGTCACGCTTGAACTCACCCAAGGAGAAAATACCCGTACCAGTACCGGAATTGGAGAATATCCCCAGCGATGTTGAAATCGATGAAAGGTCTACTTCTCCTGATACGGCCGAGGATGCACCAGTACCATCGGCACATGACTATCTTGAAGCTTATCAGCGTGGCAGAAAAAGCCACACCAGAGCTACACCAGAAAGCCAATTGATTAGCAATTCTCGAATATCCACTATCAAATCCAATAGATTTTCATCGGCGCCGACTGCTGCCTCGAAGCAACAAGCTGTCAATGGACAGCACCATCGCATTGCCTCGTTGGAACTGAACTTTAAGCCGAGAGATTTCGACGTGTACGAAGATGATGACGATGATGATGATGATGATGATGATGATGGTAATAATAATGGAGAAGGAGACAGAGAAGTTTGCGCAAAAGACGAGGTTATGCAAATGAGTCAATCTTTTGGACTGTTGGATTTGAGTAAAGCACAAAGTACTGCTTCGAGACACATTTCCGACTACAACAAGTTTTTGTTTGAAGATGAGGATTTTGAGGAAGAAGAGGAGGAACAGGAGAAGGAAAAAGAAAAGGAGGAGAAAGAAGAAAAAGCAAAGCAAAGCAGCGACTCAAGAGCAGAAAAAGGCTTTACAAAAAAGGATGACGAGTTTGTTGATTTTGACCAGACCATCATTGCAGCAGATTTGCCCCAGCCTCAAAGCCCCGTGGGACAAACTCCATCGCCATCGAATGAATTGAATAGAAAAGACACCACCTCGTCAGAAGCATCGGAAAACTCCATCCAAAGCGAAGGCAAATTTAACGTCAAGGAAATGAAATTTGCACAGAGAAACCTCATGAAACATGATGAAAAAATAAAAAGCAAAAAGAACTTGAAAAATAGAAATGTTACCCCGCCTATGGGATTCAACAACATGTCGATGATTGATTTCACAATGCAGCCGCAAACACCAGCACAAGCACAGCAACAACCACAACCGATGAATCCCATGATGCAGATGCAGATGGGTGCCATGGCCGCGATGCCTGGGATGCCTGGGATGCCTGGGATGCCCGCGATGCCCGCCATGCTCTACCACATGGGCCACCCCATGTTTTATCAAAACACAGAGTTTGATGGTGCGCCTCAAAACAAGAGGCAATCAATGATGTTTGACATGCCGCTTTCGCCTCCATACATTGCTAAACGTCATAGCGTGCCCATGTTCAACAATCTGCAGATGATTTATCCACCCACGAGTGAACCTTTGGACCCTGCCGTGCTGAAGAAGATTGACGAGTTTAGGCAATTGCGAAGTGAGATTGCCTCGGGCAACAAGTCCATGGAGTACAGACTCATTTGGTGCAAGATGCTCATCACCGCTTCGAATTTGAAGTTGTACAACCACATCAACATCAAGGGCGAATACGCCGCTGGCAATGCGGCAAACAACAAGGCAGTTTTCGTTCGGTCCTCGGCGACTCACATTCAAAAAATCATCAAGGATATTGAAATGGAGGAGAACGGCTCCGAAATGGGCGAGATCAAAGACGCACTCAAGTGCAAGGCTTTTTTCATCTACGCGTGTTTGTTGAAGAATGATTTTTTGCAGCCATATGGAGAAGATTTCGGCATCAAGAAAAACGTCTCGCTTGCTGTGAAATTCTTTAAAAAAGTGTTGAG
This sequence comes from Lodderomyces beijingensis, assembly GCF_963989305.1. NCBI lineage: Eukaryota > Fungi > Ascomycota > Pichiomycetes > Serinales > Debaryomycetaceae > Lodderomyces > Lodderomyces beijingensis. The sequence continues at coordinate 1,827,866 of NC_089970.1, forward strand.
AATCAACCCCAAGGACTCGCGAGTGCTTTACAAATTGGGAGAAGTGTACGAGTACGAAATGGATAAGCAAGACGAGGCCATTGAGTACTACTTGTCGTCTGCACAGTTTGGCTACGACAAGGCCCTGAGCAAATTGGCAAAATTTGGGTTCAACATTCAAAGCGTTTGAGCAGAAAAAACCCCCCCAAAAAAAAAAACAAAAAAAATTAAAAATTCTAGGTTCTTTTTCGTCTTTTTATATCGATACTATTGCATTGTTTCAATTTTGTTTCGTTTCTTCTTTCTTCTTTCCGTTTATATATAATTTATATCGGTTTAATAGATTACTGAGTAGAGCCTAGTATGAGAATGGGAGAGACCCAGGGCAACAAGTGGGCAAAATTTTGCGGGGGGCTGCCGCCCAGTTGTGGCCTTCCCTTGCTATACCTCGGGCGGGCCGGCGCTACCAAGTCGTCTCCTCTTTCCTCGCTGGCGCCGCATGCAACCACGAGTCCGCCGGCGAGGCATTCCCGCCAGACTGCAACAGGCACATCTCCAACGTTAAATGCGGTGGTCTCTTCGTGTTGCGTTCTCTTATCAATAGGTGAGATTTCTCCCAGTCTCTGCCTCTCGGGTTTTGCTCCAATCATTTTCTTTTCTTTTACATCCCAACAAAGGCCCCTTGAAAACACCGATAACTGGGGTTTTCCCTTCACGCTCTTCTTAGTTTATATCTTGTTTGGCGTCGGTCCTGGCATCTACTAATACAACTATCACCACCACCAGCGCCTCGCGCACTCACGCACACGCTAGCAAATGACTAAACCGAAGGAAATCCAGCCCTGCAGCAACAACGAACGAAGAAGATCGATAGCCCTTCTAACAAGGTCGCCTTTGCTACTGCCGTCACCTCATGGAAGCAGCAGCACCAGCATATACCAAAATATAAACCTGACCAAGGAGAACTCGCCACGTGGGTCCCAGAACAATTCCTATGTTGCCAACTCGCAGTTTTTACGAGGCACGCCGCCCTTGATGCCACCGCCTCCTCCTCCAGCAGGTGCCACTGCTCATACTTCTTTGCTACCGCCTCGAGACCAATTCAACTCATCCTCGGGGTTGAATAAGCTCGTTGAGGATGAGAATTTGGCAGCGACTGAAACATCGCCATCTCCGCCGCTTCAGCTTGTCGAACGAGCCGATTTGAACAATGGACTAGATGATCCGCGGGTCATTGAACGGGTCTCCAAGCACTTGCCTTCGGATTTCGAAAGTTTGGACCAGGAAGGTGCCGACATCACGAGGGACTTGTACAAGATCCAGCATGATGTCACTGAAAAACTGAAGTTGAGAAGAAACAAGAGTTTTGATAGTATAGCTGAAAGTGTTGCCCTGGGGAAACTGAGGGCTAGTTCATTTAATGTCCCTGGTGGGTTCCGCAGAGAATATTTGATTCATCAGCATGAATCTCAACAGCAACAACAACAGCAACAACAACAACAACAGCAACAACAACAACAACAGCAACAACAACAACAACAACAACAACAACAGCAACTGAAGCAACATAACCTGAGTTTGGTAGGTGTAGACGAATATTTCAATGGGAAATTGGCAGATGAGGATTCGTATCGATCCAACAACTCAAATCCAACATCGCATCCCGTGCCAAACTTCTTGACCAAGAACTTTATCGAGTTTTTAAGCATTTACGGCCATTTCGCAGGTGAAGATCTAGAGGATGATGACAACATTTTCAACCACTATAAGCATTTGTTGCCAATCGAGTCCGACGAAGAAACACCTTTATTTGCAAACGAGCGAAACTACAACCCCAAGGGCACCGCTACTGACCGCAAGGCCTATTTCCTCTTGTTGAAAGCATTTGTCGGAACAGGAGTCTTGTTCTTGCCCAAGGCGTTCGCCAATGGTGGACTAATTTTTTCTATCGGCACATTATTATTCTTTGCTGTGTTGTCCTGGTGGTGCTACTTGATCTTGGTTTATGCCAAATTAAGCGTCAAGGTCTCGGGTTTTGCCGAAATTGGCTTGAAATTGTATGGCCCGTGGCTCCAGAAGTTGATTTTGTTTTCCATCGTGATATCCCAGATTGGGTTTGTTGCTGCATACATTGTATTTACCTCGGAAAACCTCCGTGCTTTCTTGATTAATATTTTGCCCAATACGTGGCAAGATCCTTCAGACGTGAGCATGTGCTGGTTTATTGCCTTTCAAGTCTTGCTAATTATTCCCATGAGTCTAGTCCGTGATATAACCAAGTTGAGCATTGTTGCTGTATTGGCAAATTTTTTCATCCTCACGGGGCTAGTCACGATTCTTTATTTCATCTTTTACGAGTGGCTCGTGTTGAACCACGGCAATTTTGGTCAAAATGTCAAAGTATGGTTTAACCAATCTCAATTTTCATTGTTTATTGGAATCGCCATCTTTGCATTTGAAGGGATCGGATTGATCATCCCGATCCAGGAGTCCATGATCCACCCTTTGAATTTCCCCAAAGTGTTGGCCCAAGTGATCAGCACCATAGCTGTAATTTTCATCGTTATCGGCACGTTAGGATACTCGACATTTGGCGATAAGATCAAAACGGTGATATTGTTGAATCTCCCGCAGGACTCGCCCATGGTCATCATAACGCAATTGCTCTACTCGCTAGCAATTTTGTTGTCTACACCGCTTCAATTGTTTCCCGCAATAAGATTGATTGAATCAAAACTATTCCACATTCGAAGCGGTAAACTTTCACTTGGTGTCAAGTGGCTCAAGAATTTATTTAGAGCTGCATTCGTCATATTCACTGCATACATTGCATACATTGGGGGCCAGAATCTAGACAAGTTTGTTTCCTTTGTGGGTTGCTTTGCTTGTATTCCATTAGTTTACATGTACCCTCCCATGCTCCATTACCGAAGCTGTTGCAAAATCACCTACGGAATGTCCGAAGAGGAAAAGAGGCAAAGAATATGGTTGGGAAGGTTGGATTTTCTTTTGGTCCTAATTGGAGGAGTCGCCATGGTCTACACCACTTATCAAATCGTAGCTACTTGATCTTCCACCATCACCGCCTCCAAAAACTACATGAAAAGATTTAAAGACAACCAACCAATCCCATTAGAGAGAAATATCAAATAGATATACATATATATATAGAGAGAGAGAGTCAAACAGACAGTGATTTGCATTAATTTATTCATTCCAACTTATATATACACCGACCCACTCAATCTACTCTTTTTTTTTGATCTCTCAATCTACTTGTTTTTGTCTTCCACATTTTGGTCCTCATCCCAATACTGCTTAAAAGCAGACCTCCAATCATGAACAGTCAAAATCACCGAGTCGTTAAACTTGACAACCTCATCATCAAACCCAGTCATGACATCCTTCATATCCTTAATGAAATACATTCTCTTTGCATACACGTGAGGCGCATTAGCTTTTTCCCATGCATCATATCTAGCGCCCACGTTATGGAACGTCTGAGGCATGAAATATCTCAAGGCACCAGCGCCAAACGCCACGGGCGCCATGAACCGCACCACGATATTGGAATTGCGAGCCATTATGGAGCCCGTGAGCGCCACGGTCAAGATGTAGAGCCCGCGAGGCAAGATCGGCTCGGTTACTACTGCATCAAAGTCGTTTTGCAAATGGGTCAACTCGTTCGAGAACGCGGATTTCTGCGTCGCGAGCTCGGCTTCCCAGATTTGGAAGTTGCGGTTGAACGAGGTGCGCATTGCTTGCATCCATGTTTCGATCTGGGGCGTGGTGCGGATTATCATGCCGTTGACGAAGCTTACTTGGCCATGAGGCGAGTCTTCTTCTTCTAGCTGGCGCGATATCGGTTGTGTCGTTCCTGGTTTGGGGATCACTGGGGTGTCGTTCTCGTAGAATGAGCGTGGTGCCATTGTTCGTGGATGAATTGATGTATAGATGGAAATTGTTTCTGGTGGTGGTGGTGGTGATGTTGGAGTTTATACAACTGCGGTATGCGGATTGGCTAGTGAGTATTTTCCAGTTTCAAGATTTGCGCGCAAGCTTTTCTCAACCAGTTTCAATTTCCTCTCTCTATCTTTAACTTCACAATGTGGACAGAGCAAAGGTATTAAGGATAGGAACTGTGAAAAGCGGTCGAATCGAGTCAATACTTGAAATAGACTCAGGAGGGTCTTTTTAAAACATCCAAATCTGTATAGTTCGAGATAATACGAATATAAACACTCGTGTAAGAATATCGGTTTTGCTGCCAGCCCTCAAATTTTACTTCAAACAGAGAGATCAAAACTAAGCAAACTCTAACTGAAAAAAATGCAAAATTTTTACGCCTAATATACAGCATCCTCCAACTGCTTCATCAAGCAACGTTATTTCTATTTACTTCTACCAAATAACCCTTTCTTCTTCTTCTTAGCCACCGCGCCAGTCAAGTTTGACTCGGCAATTCCCCCAAGTGGCTTGGCGTTGCTATCGTCGTACCGCTGAGTCTGAGGTGGTGCCGACTGCTGCTGTGAGGGAATTTGCAAGTGAACATTGTGCTCATTCGAATCATTACTTGTAACCGGTGTGTCGTTGGTGTTTGTAGATGATGAAGAGCTGTTCATATTTGGGGGGTTCATGTAGCTGGCATGATTCGTAGTAGATTGAACTGAAGGTTGTTGCTGGTGTTGCTGTTGCTGTTGAAGATGGTCTGGCTGTGGAGTCATCGAGGATGCATTTGCTTGTGATTGCAACAACATCATATTGCTTGATGATCTTCTCGCTTGAGGAGGAGAGTTGAACGATTTACGAGTGCCAGGCTGGGGCATACCTCCGCGACCGCCCATGTCTAACCCGTCAAGATTACCGGAAAGTTGAGGCATGTTCGAGCGACGGTTGTTCTTCTTGTTGTTCTTGAACCGGCTCTCAAAAAATGGATCAATTGGCGCGGCATTGTTGAAACTTGCATGGTTTCCATAATGCTGCGGAGGGTAAACTTGCGGTTGCTGTTGCTGTTGCTGTTGCGGTTGCAGTTGCGGTTGCGGTTGGAAATCTTGGTACCCGTTAAGCCCTCCTGGCATCGAGCTCAACCTTCTCGATTGCGGCATTTGCTGCTGATTGTAATTACCACTCATTTGCGCTTGGTAGTGATTGAATTTCTGCATGTTTGAGCTGGAGCCCTGAGATTTCAAATTGGGTGGGAATTGGTTTGGGGCCATGCCTCCTGAGGGTAAACCGTGTGGTGGGAGCTGATCAAAGTAACCGCCCTGAGGTGGAGGACCATTGTAAGCTGGCCCGTTCAGTCCCAGAAACTGTCTTTGCTGGTGATACTGTTGTTGGGGATGTTGTTGTGGGTATTGTTGTGGTGGTAGAGGACCAGACTGTTGGTAACCATAGTAGTTCTGTGGTGGTGCAGGTGCTCTTTGCTGGGGATATTGCTGAGCACCGTCGAAATTTTGGACTCCACCATCTTGTCTTGGCCTCGAGTCCTGGACATTACGAGGTGCAAATTCACCGGCATCTTGATAAGTATCGAGTCCGGGAGTTCCATTCGGAGTAACCGCTTTATTTTCATCCATGTCTGCACCATACTGCACAATATGTTTCAAATCACTCAATCCATCCTGCGTCAGCGTCGACTCCTTGATCCCGTTTGCTGTTGCGGCTTGGTCGGGTTGTGTCGAGTTCAACTGCCTTGCCGAAGCTGGTGGGTTGTTGGCGAGTTTCTGCCTTTGGAAATTCATATCGAGATTTCTCATCTTTTGATTGTACTCTTCATGCAAGGACCTAAGCTTGGCCTCGTGCTCAACCTCCAATGACTTGGATCTGGACTGGTAATCGCTCTGCAATCTGGACAATCTGGCCTCGGCTTCAGCAATTTTTTCCCTAGTTGCACTCAAATTGGTTTCTTCTTTAAGAAGTTCATTCTCCATGCTGATTTTAGATGTTTCGAGGTCGTTGAGTGCTCTGTTCAATTCAAACTGCTTCTTAGTCTTGAGTTGAATGTCAGCATCCAAAGCATTCGCCCGCTGCAGCAGCGGCAGCGAGTCGGCATCTGTATCATCGGCAAGCTTTCTCTTGAAAAACAATGCTTCGCCCGTATTGATCTTGTTGAATTGGCACATCACCGAGTAAAGATTTTCCAAATATGGAGTTTTAAGCCCGCTATCGTCACTCAAAAGGATTGGTTGCAAAAGCAACAAATCAAGCTCAAGATCAAACTTTTTGTAGTAATTGTAAAACAACACGGGCGATTTCATAAAATGATCATTGGTTTTAGTTTCCGGGAATGATCTGCTCCAGCTTTTGATCAAATTTGCTTCATTTTCAAAACCCTTGACCAATTTACAATCCATCTTTTTAACAAGCTTGAAAAGTTCATTCAAAAGACCGGTTATCAACGGTTTTGACAAAATCTGGTCCTTTAAAAGTTCTGGAAACTCAATTTCAAACAAAATCATCAAAGGGTTAAAGATTATACGTGGAAGTGCCAATTTCCACTGATAGGTCATGAATTCTTTATTGTCGACTGATTTGAGTAAACTGATGGATCCACTACTCTGTTCCTGGACAGTTTGAAGCAACTTGTAGAATTTTTGGAAATTTCCATTCGAAGTAGTTTTACTCGATGGACTCGAGCTAGTTCCAAAGTATATGCGTGTGTCATTATTTTTAATCTGGTGGTAATATTGATTAGTAGAAATTTTGCGAACGTCGCTCTCATTCATAATTGACATGACACACATTGATGAAGATTTGGGGAAACTCATTGAAATAAAAGGTTCTAAGTTTATGTAACCAGTCGACTCCACTATAAGAAGAGTTTTCAGATTGACAAATTTAGCAATCTCAAAGCAGGTAGTTTGAAACTCTTGCAATGAGCTACAGCTTATAATGACAACATCATAGGCTTTGCCCGTGCTAGCTGGAATTTGCTTGACACTGGTGTATGCATAAGCCGGTGAAAACAGGGTTGAGCCTATCAGTGAAGACGATTTGAATGAGATTGGTTTATTTTGGTCGATTTGAGAATCAACAACTGTTAATTCAATCTGTTTGGTGTGAGACAATCTCCATGCATAAAATGCAACATTTGGATTGGAACCAACTAAAAGACAATCTGTTAGTATGCCAAAATGAGGTAAGTTTATACGAGACATGAGGAATTGCAGGTAATTTTCTTTTGTTTATGTGAATGTGTGTATAATATATGTATATCAGGGATTGAACTTTTGGTTTTAATACAATTTGATGATGAAGATAATGCAGGAAATCGAAGTGAAATTAAAGTGTTTGCCAGGGCGTAATCCAGAATGAAAAAAGGGACTCGTGGACTGAAGGAATCGGTGGTGATAATGGTGGTGGTGGTATTCCTTTTTTTTTTCAAGTAAAACGATGTCAAACAGGGATAGCTGTGAGATAACACCGATAGATAGTTTAGATTGTCAATATGAATGAAAAAGGACTTTAAAGAAGGAGAAAAAAAGGGAATCGAGAAAACAAGTCATTCAGTCACGGAGGTAAGTTTCCTTCGGGACTTGAACTTGTTAGACTTGTGCCGGTTTTTGATGGTGGTAGTGGCAGTGGCGGTAGTAGTAGTGGTAGTGTTGGTAATAGTGAAGGTAGTGGTAGTAGTGGTATTAGCGAAAAAGCTCGGAATTGTGTTTCTTATTCCTTTAAAAAGCTTTCGCCCGCTTCCTTTTCCCGTTTTTTTTATTTTCGACTTTTCTCTTTTGTTGATGTGATGTGAATTTAATTGCTCAAAGTTTTCACCCTTCTCCTTTATTCCGTAGCACTTTGTTCCTTTTCAATATTTGGCCAGCGGTGGAGTTGAAAAAGAAAAAAAAACAACAAAAGATAAAACTCTAAAAGTCTGCAATTGTTATTTGGAAAAATATGTCCATCTTTTCAATTCGGGAAATTTTGGCGAAATTTCTCATTACACTCTATTCGGTTCACTTCTAAAACGAACGAACAAAAGTGTAAAAGAAAAAATAGTGAGCAGTGGGACTTTGCATTCTTGCAAGGTGGAGTGGTGTACCATGTTGTTGTTGATATAATAACAGTAATAAATATCAACAATAATAATACACACTGGATGTGATATAATCTTTTCCCAATTCACACAGCAATAGCTGGAGAGGTGTCAAAATTGAAAACCAATTAAACAAACGCGACCCGAGTCGCGTTTTCACAAGTCTTCTTGGCTTGGTCGACGTGAGGGGAGGGCAAGGCATCCTTTGTAATTTGGGGTTTCTGTGGTTTGGGGATACATATATATATAAAATTACTCTGCAATTCCACATTGTGTCTCTCGTTTTGGTTCTTTTGCTTTTTTTTGATCCGTTCCAATTTGTTGTGTTAGTAACAATTGAAGGCGGGTTAAGTATACATACTGGTTAAATATCTCTGCAAATTTGACATGATATAATCTGGCTTTATTCGTTCAAACTACTTTGATGCTTTATCCTCGGTGAGTATAAAAATAAATTTTTTTTATGTTCTTTTTTTTTTTTTTTTGGCAGCCAAAATAAATCGTTTGATCAATCTGCTATTAGGGCACGAGGGGGTTGACTTTTTATTTGTTTAATTGTTTCGTCTCGACAGGTTTTTCACTTCAAGGTTAAGATTAAGATTTGAGTTCAAAATATGGTTGTTGTCGATGTTGTTCTTATTGCTGCTGCTGTTGTAGAGATAGTGGCCATTCAATTTGATCTGGAACTTTTTTGGTCGTAGATGAAAACGTCTTTTATTCGAAGCGAATGGAAGTTGATTTTTTTTTTTTTGATTGAAAGCGAATGACAGAGTTTTTTTTGTTTTTGTAAGAATCTTTCAAATGATGTTGGTTTTCTGTTTGCCTCTGCTTCTTCTTGACGTGAGAAAGGTGCTTGAGGTTGCTGTTGTTGAAGAATGTTAATATTCAGAAAAACAAGGAAGAAAAGAATATGTTTTGGATTAAAATGTTGAAACCTCCTTCCTTTTCTTCGTCTTCCTCTTGTTGCTTTCTCAGTTGAAATTTAGAGCTATTGGGCTGTTTTATATATGCTCTCTTTTGTTTCTATTTTTACCCGTTTCTCTCGCTAAAAAAAGGGAAGATTGTTGCTTGTGGTCAATACTGAAATCTCGGGAGTGTGCTATGTACTGCGGTAGTTGGGGCCAAATAGGTCAGCAGGTACGTGAGATCTCTGGGAAAAGTGTTGGTGCTAGTGGCGGCCTTGGTTGGTGTAATCTGAAAGTTGTATATGGAGGTGGAACGGCAGTTAAAATACCAGGAGAGTGTGTTCGAGTAAAAGAAGAGAGGGTTTTTTTTTTTGAACAAATCTCTCGAGACTCTTTTTTTTTTTTTTCAATTCCGGTTGAGTTCAATACGATTATATAAAGAGGGTAGTTTCTGCTTGTTTCTTCTTCATGTTCTACCTTAGCCGGTGGCTTTATATGTCAGGAGTTGTGCTACTTGCTTGTGTTATCTCTTTTCATGCGTTGGTCAGACTACTAGGAGTAGAAACAGGTCATGGGTTTAGCACCTGGGGCGTAATGCATCGGCTCTTGTTCAGATCCTATTGAACCTCTTAGATTGCTAAATTCACCGAGTCTGTGATCTTCTTCTGCTATATCTCTTGGTACCCTTGACTCGACTGAAATAGACTCAACTCAACACAACTCAACGCTTTTAATGATACGGTGTCATGGCGTGGGTAAGACGGGAGCTGACTTATAATTATGCACATTAAGGCTGGGTCGGCTGAACGACCGGCTATTATGTGGAATGTTTTGAGCTTGTTTGGAAAGCTACTTCAAACCCCTGCTAAGAATGTAAACTATTTAGGAACAGAAATCAACATTTAACAAATAATGCCAAAAAAGAAAAACCTTGTAGGGTAAAACAAAGGGTGAGAAAGGAGAGGAAGAGAAGCAGATAAAAACATATACCAGAGTAATTTTTTTTTTTTTTTCACTCCACTTTTGCTTTGCCTCTTCCCGGCATGCACATCTGTCTACAGTTTCGAAATGAAGTCCGTTGAGATAGCATTTTATTTCTCAAACGTAGACGTTTTTCCCCCACTGAAAAGTTCGAAAAAATGAAAAGAAAATACACCGAGGGCTTTGATCTGAGTTGCTGGAGGTTTTGTTTGATTTCCTCGAGATAAAGAACGGATGGGCTGTGATGAAATTTCTCGTTCTTTTCTTTTTTGTCTGGACTAATTGAGCAAGAAATTAACAAAATGCGGTATAGGCGTGGAAAATAAGTCAACGTATGTCGTATAAAGTAAGGTGCGCCACCACCACCACATCGTCTTCATCATCAACATACTTTAACCCTTTCGCAAGTGTTAACAGCAGCTCTTCAACCACCAGCAGCAAAGCACAGGGCGTTAAAGAAATAGGGCAGAGAGTCTGATTTGACAACCATCTGACAAACTTGCAACGCAACATCTAAACAAACATTCCATTAGAGCACAAATGAGACACCATTAGACAGCATTCAATTTGCAAATGTGTCTTTTGCTGTCGTTGGCGTAATCGACTCAGCCAATATCCACCACACCTTGGAGCCTATTGTCGACAGTGTTAGACGCAGCTTCCTGTGAGAGTGTGTGATTTGGCCTCTCTCTCCATCACTTTCATGCTATAAAAGGAGATTCGAAGCCCTTTCTCCACCAGAGCCTATCTTTTTTTTTTTTTTTTTTTTTGTTTAAAGAAAGCCCCTAGTCCTTAACCCCCGACCCCCTTGACGTCGGCGATAAATTTGGCTCTTTTCTCCGCACCCTTCAATTGTCTTTTCAACACGAGATTCCCTTTCCCACATAGCGTGTCTCTCCTCGACATGCTGTTGCTCGCCAACCTACATTTGCGAGCAGTATCTCGTCACCGTTGTAGTCAAGTGACCAACTTGATTTAAGCCAGTCGGTCCCCTTACTTCCCCTGGCATAAACCACGACGGAGGACACACTTTAAAATTCCCGATTTCAACTGAGTTGCTTGATCTGAAATTTCTTTTGTTTGTTCTTTTCTCAGGCAACGCACTGTAATTGGTGGATCGAACAATGCTAGATCCTCCCTTGGTTTATTTAATTTCGTTCTGTTTTTCATGGTCACGGCCAATACGTTGTCTCCTCCAGTTGATCCGCAATTGGAAAGACATTGACTGAAGAGAAACAACGTTCAGTCCCCAGCTTGTGCGTTGAAGCTTCATGTCTCGTGTTGACGTTAGTTTGAAAGCGCTTGCATAATCTCAATATCTGCATGTGGGGAAAAGCAAAATTCCAAGTGACGGGTGTAGTGGCCAGCAACAACAACAATTTTGCATCCGCCAGTGTTGTCCACAAGTCTTCCCTGTTCTCTGCTCGATAAACTCTCAAGGCAAATGTTTGTTGCTCCGCCTTATTGTTTGTGCTTCTATCGTCGAAGAACCCCTACATAACTCGAGGTATTCGAAATTTTGCAATTTCTACAGTTTGCACCCGATGCAGTTTGAGAGTGGTAGCTGAGAATCAATAACTTCTCACGACAAGGTGACGTATTTTTTCTTTCTGAGATTCCACTTTCTGTACTTACCGGCATGATTTTACGGATCTCAGGAAATGCTCCACATGGCATTTGTTTCAGGGGTGGTGTGGGGGAAAGAAAAACAAGCAAATTTTCACATTCACATGTTCATTACAATCAACCCAACGAAAGGGTGGGGGGGGGGGGGGGGGTGGGACTAAAATGTGTAGATCCTCAAGGACGTCTTTATTGACTGCAGCAGGGCCACCTCGATTTGTGCGGAATTTATCACTTAAATATACCTACAATTCCGTTTAGATGCGATTGAGCCTCTTGCAGCTCTTGACCTCGTTTGCCCCTTGCATCGTCGGTGGTTGCACAATCACGTGATCTTCTTACTTTACAATAGGCGATACCGCCAGTTTCGTTCAGGGCAAACTGGAATAACTTAAATCTCTCACCTTTCGAACACAAGCCAACTTCGAGCTGAAACTCGCCCCCGCCACCTCTGTATTATAAGCAGGAGGAAACCAGCCACCAAGCGGCAGAGTTGGACGAAACACGCAGTTCTTTCATTCGTCGAAAGGCTGACAGCTCTTACCACACAACACACACGCTCTCTCGCTACCATCTTCACTGAGTGGCTTCGTGCAAGGACAAACTCTGAAAACAAAATGGAAAAAAAAAATTGCACTCTCATGTCACACTCTCATCTTGATCTCCCAACAACCACTCCATCTCAGCGGCGTCGTTTTTCCAGTTTGAATAGATCTGATTGACTTGATAGCTGCTGACAAGCATTTACATCGCTTGTTTCTTCTCCCCCCTCATGCCCCCCCTTTTTTGCCGTTGAGGCAATTGAGGTCGGGGGAGGTGGTCAGGGGGATTGGAGCAAAAGAGACATTGCGTTCTTCTTAGATGTTCATCGTAGTATGGATTGGAGATTAAGTGGAGATTTTTTATACAAGGGTGTATCTCCGGTTGATGAGCCATGCTTTGATTCTTTCGGTCATGATCCCTTGCACATTTGTAAAGTTTTGTAGTGAAGTTGAGCTGCTCTTTGATTGATTTTGAGTATGGGTCTGGGGGACTCAAGTTCGACCTCTTTGTTCTTCTATATTTTCAAGTTGGCCGAGTTGGAGAGTTCAACTTTCTCTCTCTCTCTGTCTTTGTCTCAACGCGTCTTTACTTTAACCAAGCAAACCAACACCCCACATGCCTCGCGGCCAACTCATCCTAATTGAAGGCTTGGATCGTTCAGGCAAATCGACCCAGGCATCGTTGCTCGCGTCCAAATTCCCCCAGAACAAACTCATCAAATTCCCCAACCGGTCAACCCCGATAGGTCAACTCATAAATGAATACTTGACCAATAAACAGTTCGAACTAAATGATCAAGCGGCCCATTTACTATTCCTGGCGAATCGATGGGAACTAGCTGCTGAAATTGAAAGTTTGCTCAATTCGGGTGTTTTCGTGGTTCTTGATCGATATATTTATTCCGGTGTTGCTTACACGCTAGCTAAGAACCATGCCGACGATGATGGGACGATAACTCGCACTGCAACAGGAGATGACAAGAACGAGAGTAAGAGCAATAGTAGGAGTCTAGCTGATGCCGATTGGTTATTGGGTCCCGATAAAGGGTTGCCGAAGCCCGACTTGACTTTGTTTCTCACGTTGGACATGGACGAAATCAGCCAGAGAAAAGGCTGGGGCGATGAAAGGTATGAAATGGTGCAGTTTCAAGCAAAAGTGAAAAACTGTTTTTTACGCGTTTTGGACACTGCCGGCGATCCCACCATTGAAGTGGTTGGCGTTGGCCACATGTCGATTGAACAAGTTGCCCAACTCCTTTGGGATAAGGTGGAGATTCACAATGCAAATGTCTTGACTGATGCGTCTATTGAATACATCTAAAAAGATAAAGATACCTCAGACCATGGAGCAAAACGATCAATCTAACGAATCTAGATACAGTAGTCTTTCTAGTAGTTTGTCCTTTGATATTTCCTGTATCTCACCGCCGAGATATATCTCATCTAAAATATAATATAGCTTGTAGAAATTGAAAACTAAATCAACTTCACAAACACTGTTGAAATAAACATCCAACACTTCAACAAACAAATGCAAGCTTTCCAAATACGATAGTTCCGAGTCTTCAACATCGGTGGAGATTATAAAGTACAAGCCTGCGTATCTTCTATAACATAGTTTCATCTTGCTTTGATACAAGACGAAATTCGCGGTGTGTTTAGATGAGTCCCGCAGCAGGATAAGTCGGTGAATCTCGGTTATATGTTGCTGTTTTTGCTGCGGGGTCATGCTGGCGTCGTTGTTGAACCATTTCACCAATCGCGACTTGCCCTGTCTGTTGAGCACTAGAATGAACTGGATCGACATGTTTTATTTATGGATTTATGATTTGACGCGGTTTGAGTGGAGCTGGTGAGCAGCAAGGTTGGACTGGGGGGTTTGATGAATGGTCGGCCGGCGGAATGGTCTCCCTCTCTTTTTCTCTGGCGCTACTATCATGAAAAATGATTTAACGAAAAAGGGTAATACGCGCATGCACACGCGCGTTTACAATCATCATCTATGTTGGAACACCAGGAGTAATCAGGATCCTTAGTCATGAGTGAATGGGCTTCTGGCGGTGACGAAAACGACGAAGAAGATGATATTTATCAGAAATACAAACAAACCGAAGTTAGAGAAGGTATTGCCTTTTTGATTGAAATCACTCCCGATTTATTACAACCTTCGTTGGAGTTTAGCCATCACCAAAGCAAACTCTATGAGATTCTCTCAAGTATCAATGAACTAGCTCAAGAGTTGATCAAGACTAGGAAAAACACCGGGATTGGAATCTATTTTTATAACAATGTGGCTCACGCGCCGGTTTCAGCACGAAAGAAGCCTCTTGGATTCTGTCATCTTTTCCCCCTTGTTGAACTAAATGCCCATTACATGAAACGGTTAAGTGATTTGGTTCTTGATGCAACTACTGGGATCATACCCTTGGATAAAGTATTTGAGTACCAACCAATGGCGAATGAAGAGCATTTGGCTACGATATTGAGCAAGATGATTGACCAATTGGCAAAACATACTTTTTTCAACAAGAGAAGGTTAGTTTGGATTACAACTAACGATAAGCCGTATACGAAGCAATCTAGCAAAGAGTCATTATGGAGGGTTATTGATGATTACTATGAGTACAAGTTTCTCATTGACCCGTTTTTCATCAAGCCCGCGGGTGCAAAGGAGTTTAATTTTCAGCTATACAAGGATTTGTTTATGAATACCAATTTTCTCAAGCGGGAGAAGCAAACAAAATCTTCAAATCAGGCAGCCCCTGTGGGAAAAGAAGTGAAAGAAGAAGAAGAAGAAGAAGAGCCAGCGTTTGGATTCTCAAAGGATAGCCCCACTTTCCAACGACTGATGTTGGGATCTCAGATTCGTGATAGTATAATGAGCATGAAGAATGTGCGACGAGTCTTGTTCACTTGCAATTTGGTCTTAAGCAATGGCGGAACTATTGGCGGAGGGTTAGGGTGCACCATTAAAGCGTATCAGCTTTACAGCCATGAAAAAGTGAAAACCCGCGAGTTGTTGTTGTATACCAGAGACGAGGAAATGAAAAAAGTTTACACCGAGTCTCTATTGGTGAAATCTGGGAATTCAGTCGACCTGCGGGATATGGAAATAATCAAGAATAAGAATGAGTCGGGAAAGTCTAATAGGGATCAAAAGGAAGAGAGCATGATACAAAAAGGGTTTACCTTGGGCGGTGGCCAGGAGATTTTAATGTTGAATAAAGAACAGATGGATTTTATGAAAGATTATACGTTTGATCATCAGCTACAGGAGAAGTCAGAGCGAGATCCAAATGATATTGAAACTGCTGGAGTAATTGACCAAGATGACGATGGGGATGCAGATGGAGAGGAAATCGCGATCAAGGCATTTTCCAAACTGCCCTATTTGCAGTTAGTTGGCTTTAGAGACGTGCAGCACTTCAACATGTCAATGTGTTGCGGTTATGCCATCTATGTCTCTGCTGACCTTTCCGGCTCGACTAATAGCACGATCGAAGGAACATTCACCAACTCCTTGCGCACTTTTGCCTCGCTATACCGATCGTGTGTCAAATTGAAGCAATATGCAATAGTCTTTGGCTGCTTGAGGCGGAACATGCGGCCGCGACTTTTCGCAATGTACCCCACTGGAATGACCAACTCAACCAAGATTGGTGAGCTGAAAGATGAATCGCGCCAGTTTCCCGAGGGGTTTTTGTTGATTCGTATGCCATGGGTTGAAGATGTAAGAGCACTCCCTGGTGACTTTATTGCAGGTGTGAAGAGGAACAACACGGAGCAGGAAGAGTCGCTGACGTTGACCGATGGAAGCTTGGTGAAATCGATGAAACAACTTATACGCCAACACGAATGGGGTTCATATAATCCCCAAGATTGGCCCAATGCATCGCTCAATTATTTCTACAATGTCATCAAGCATGAAATCTTGAAGATCCCCTATCCGCCCGTGGAGCGATCGTTGCTTAAACACGACAAGACGATTTTTGCCTTGAAGCAGCTTAAAGCGGGGCTCACCCGGGAGTCGAAACTGTTGATCAGTGAGATCAATCAACGCATTGGTGAATTGACTCAGCGTGCAGCTAAGCGGGAATTGGAAGAGGACGATCTACTAGCTCTGGCGAACCATGAACAACATGTCAAGAAACAGAAGCGGGAAAGCAGCGCGTTGAGTGAGGAAATGGTGTTGGTTGCTTGGAAGAATGCCTCGTTGCAGAAATTCAATATCGACCAGTTGAGGGGTTTTTGCAGGAGATATCCCGACATTAGGACTGCTTCTAGAAAGGCCGAGTTGATTGAAAATATCAAAGAGTATTTGGAAGCTAATCGCAAGAAAAGTTGAGTCGCCAGGATGTTTTAACTTGTGGCATGTGTTTTTTTTTTTTTTTTTTTTTCATCTAAGTAACATTTGATTTTGTATACCAGCAAGAGACCAAATACCAATGCGCGGTCATCAGGCAGATGAAGTTTCTATTTTTTGCTTTCTTATCTCAAAAGAATCAAGAAGAGGTGACAAGACTCGACCCGCTTGAGTTTTTATCCGGGATTCTCGATCCAATTAAGCCAACTTGCGCCCGAATCTGGGCCTCCTCCAGTAGTGTGTAGATAAAGAGGGAAAAGTCCAGTGACAAAAGACAAAGACGTGACGGACTCGAAGGTTGAGACTAGTATTCCCGGTTTCACATACTCGAAGGCTAGTGTGAAACAAAAGCACTCCAATTCGTAAAAAAAAAACATTCCTATTTTTCTTTTTTTAACTCATGGGGATCATGAGCCAATGTTGGTTGATGCCAATGGCAGGCGAGAACTGGAGTTGGGAGCTGGGAGTTGGCTCTTTGGTTGTCATTGCGAGGTTCGCTTCTTGCACTATAAAGAAAAAAAAAAACCAATTCTGAAACATGATGCAATTTATTCTGAAACATCCGCCACTTTCCCAGAAAAAAAAAAAAAAGTTTAACCGTGGGAACAATCGAACAACTTGAAGGTCGACGTCATTTTTCACGAGCATGTAGCAGGATGCAATGTGTTTTAATTCAAGTGGACGGACGATCTGAGATTTAGGGTAGTGGCGGAGACGATGGAGGTGCTAATTATAATTCATGATCTCTGCTGATTGAAATGAATTGAGCCCCTCCTAGTATTTGGTGTATTTGGTGATTTTCTCGATTGCTGCAGTGTCATCCTCTAGCTGATTGCTCAGAAACAGTGCTGATCTGTTATCGGTGGTGGCCCGTGGCCCGCTTTTGACTCTGGTGAGCTGGTGCTTCAACTGGTGGCGTCACTCAGCGACCCACGTGACTCTAGACCCTCCAACGACCCTCCCTCCGACCCCCCCTCCCCCTCTAGCGCGCTGTTCGGTTGGATGTAACGCAATGTCTAAAAATAAAACAACAAAAACATTGTGACATCAAACAACCACTCCCATCTCTACGGGTCTATACGGGGGAGGTGGTGGTATAGGCTCAGGTACGCCTTTGACATGTCCACCAACCATCACGTCACCAGAAAACAATGTTGTGGAAGTTAAGTTAAGTGTTGCAGCCAGAGAGAGAGAGAAAAAAAAGGGGAAGTTCTAAATGTCCCCTTGCCCAAACTCTTTCACTTGCGCAGTTCTAAAAATACTTGCCTGCTTATCCCACACAATCGGTGATGACGTGCCATACCCATTATTCGTGTTATTCGTAAGACGTGAATTTTTTTTTTGGAGATGTTCACGGGGGGGCTGAGTGCCGCGTACTTTTGGAACCAATCTACCAAGAAACGTCCTGTCGGCGGTGGCATTGGTAATGGTATAATTTCACATCCTTGCGTGGTTCTAGATCGAGAACGTTGCAACAGACAAAGAAAAGGCAAAATTGGGCTGAGAGCGAGACGAGCAGAAAAAAAAAAAAAAAATTAAAAGACACGTCCTGAAATTAAGTTGGCAACGCTGTTTCAAACTACACCGCGGTGGGTGGTGGTGTTTATTCGCGGTGGGAGGTATAAGTCGTGGTCGTGGCGAGAGCTACACCACCACGGGCGCGAAGTGGAGACGGCAAGGTGCCAGGGGAAATAAGTTCCTTAAAAAATGCAAATATTCTCGTCTTTTAATTACTGCCAAGTGGATAGATTCCAGGCAAGAGAATACCGTTACCAAGTTCAAGTTTCCATAAAGGATACCGCCCAAAGTGTTGCAACTTTTATCACAAGGGAGCCCCAACGCAAATACATACGTATATAGTGAAACAAACAACAGCTCAAACTATTTGATTTCACTCTACTTCCTGCCTCACTCACTTGCACGCATACATTTTTTTTTTAGAATAGACACACATATTCAGATACATATTCTGCCCCCCAAGTGTTTCAAGATAAACCGTTCAACAACAAAGACGTTTTCCTTTTCCTTTTTCTACTTTTTTTTTTCTCCTTTTTTCTTTAATACTAAATGACCACTCCCTTGATATCGTCATCGTTGAATATTGGGTCTATGCCGTCAGCAACTGCTCGTCTACATCAAAGCCCCAATATCGAAGCCAGTGGCTCGAGCACCCCGTTGTTTGAAGAAGCATCGAGTATACATACCTCCGAATTTGACATTGTGAATCGCTACTACCAGCAGCAACAACAACAAAAACTGCAAGAACCACAACAAGAACCACAACAAGAACAACAACAAGAAGATAAACTGCAAATAACACAGGAGAAACCCGGCGCAGAGGGTTTGGCGACAGAACCAATGAGCTCCCCTATTGCTGAGCAACCGCACGGAATAATCCCTAATTACGAATTGTCTCACCAGCGATATAGCTTTGAATATTCAAACTCCGAGGCTCAGCAAACAACAACTTCCAGTAGTTGTTGTTCACACTTGCCCCCACCACAAGAAAAACCACAACCAAAAGGGGCGGGATTGAACCAGCTGCTCCCCTTGGCAAGTGGCAGCAACCAGCAATCGAAATTCACATCGTTCACATTTCAACCTCCAAAATCAAACTTGCTCCAATCACATGGATACCAATCCTCCATATCTTCCATCTCTTCAACAGGCTCAGTCAACTCATCGCCTGGTAATTTTTCACCAAATCAAGCGCGCAAACTTCATGCCTTGCACCAGTCTAGAAACACAAAGAACCTCTCATTAAACTTGATGGAATCAAATGGATCTTCCACGATGCTCCAACAGCCAAGCTTTGGTGGCAAACGAGTCTTTAAATCTGTTAGTTCAGCTTTAGATACCCCAACAGCTAGCCAAACCGAGTTTGCCAAAGATGGCCACCACCAAAGCTTCTCGGTGACGTATGCACACGAACAATTGCAAACCCCATCAGTGACACACACGCCGCAAATGCCACCCGCGCGGCCCAAACAAGAATACAGCAGCTGTAAAAATACTCGCCCCATCAGGGCCTACAAGTTCCCACCGGTGGATTCGGAATTCGAGAGCCTGCTGCTATTAATAAATGACGCCGGCGATTCCAGCATGATGCGACATAACGACGAGAGGATTGTACCGCCTGCACCACCTCCTTTTGCCCTAAATTCAAAATCATCGCCACTAAACACGCCACCTAGACTACAAAGCCCGACTACAGCACCCTCTACTCAACAACCAAGCTCGCCTTCTAGGTTACTGAAAAATATCAAGAAAATGGCCATCGAGTCACCACTAGCGACGAATTTCACCAAGGATATAACTACAGATCAACGAAGCAATGATGATGATGATGATGACGATGATGACGACTCGTCGCTCCATACATCTCAAAACGTCACTTATAACACCAGCAAGTTTAAGGAACCAGAAGAGCTCCAAGAGTCATCGGCAATAAACGCGTACCCTAATGGACCTAGAAGTGTTCTCAACAACCTCGTGTTTTTGTACTCGGACCCCGATAACAAGATTGACATCAATGAATACAATTTGGTCATCAATGTCGCCAAGGAATGCAAGAAATTGTCACATTTGTACAAATGTCCTCAACCAAATTTCCGCGAATACATCCATATCCCTTGGTCGCACACGTCAAACATTTCAAAAAACCTCACCTCCATCACTTCGAAAATCGAGCTGTTTTTTAGCCGCGGCCTCAAAGTGCTCGTGCATTGCCAATGTGGCGTGCTGCGAAGCGCCTGTGTCATTGTTGCCTTTTTCATGAGAAAATTCAACATTGGTGTTAATGAAGCGTATGAGATGTTGAAGAGCGGCCACACTGCGGGACTGGGAAAGGAGAAAATCGTGGTTGACAAATGCGATCGGATCTGTCCCAACATGAGCTTAATCTTTGAGTTGATGGAGTTTGGTGACTATTTGAACCATAACGAGTACAGCACTAGTCAATTGTTTGCCTTATCGCCGCTGCAAATGAATTTATAGAGCCTATATAACCATTTCACGACCCCTTCCCCCCCCCCCCCCCCCCCCCCCTCGCCATGCCGTACGAAAAATAATGAAAACAAAAAAGACAAAAAAAACCAAAAAAAAAAAAGCTTTGAATATTGCCTGTACTGTATTTGCAAAAGCAATGTAGTGGGATCCCGCTTCGAATATGTTGAAAAGGGAGCTTCACCTTCAGATTTCTACCTCGTATTCAAGTTCCAACCTTGCATGACTTGGGCAATGGTATTTGGTTGCAAAAATTGGCCCAGTGTCGCGTGAGAAAGATCTTTTTTCCACGACACGACATTGAGCTGACAGTCGCTTTTTTTGTGGCTGTCATAACTCAATCTCAAAATGCTAGTTAACCGTTGATATATACCAACCAATACATCACTTTTAACAACCTGGACTATCTCAGCGCATCCATCATTTATACACCACTGACAATAAATCAGCTCTGTTTCTCCTCTAAAGGACATCATTTCTCAGAACAGGAATATTGGAGTCAAAAACTTTTCAAGAACAACCACTACTGACTGGGCGCCTCCTGAGACTTTATGCAAACTTGAATGAAAACTCGCAAAAGATGTCATACAACAATCACGGTTCAAGTCACTATACCCCTCGATTCAACAGCAACACAAGCTCCTCATCTCGAAAGTTACACGAACAAGCCAAGACAGACTCGTTTGATCGAGGGCGACGTACACCGCCGGAGCGTAGAGACGTAAAGGACGCTACTCAACAATCTAGCTCAGCAGCAACTACATCAACATCAACGTCATCATCGGCACCAGCATCAACGTCAGCAACACAATCATCGTCAAGTACTAGAGGACGAGATTTCTATATCGGATCCGGCTACAAGTCCCGTTTTGGCGATAGCTATTCGTCGAAAAATTCCAATGGAGGCTCATATTACAAGAGTTCTACCCTGAGGAGCGCTCTCGGCGGAGGCGGAGAAAGGGGAAGAGGAGATACATATTATGGATCGGGGAAAAATAGCTCAATGAATCCGCGGCGCCGACACGATAAATATGGCGGCTACTCCAGCTCGAACTACCTGTCCGCAGCGGGAGACAAGTACATTTCGCGAAGTTCACGAGATTTGGTGAACCGGAGAACATCTCCCGAACCCTTTCTGGGCAAAACTAGTGCATCGAAAACTAAGCTGGAAATGAGTGAGGATCTACGGAGAATGGGGAGGGAAAAGTCATATGTTAGTGACGATCGGAGGAGAGATCGCAATTATAGCGCTGAGCCGAAACTGCGAAGGCCTTCCAACGGTAATGATGAAGGAACAAGCTTGGCAGGGGGGAAGTCGCGGTCTTGGAATGCCTCCTATGAGAAACCGAGTAAGAATGACAAGGATTTCATTCTGAAAAGTGCCGAATCAACGAGGGGAGTTTCGCCTGAGGATGAAGTCAAGAGGAAATCCGAGGCTACGGAGTTTAAAGATTTGCCGAGTGAGAAGGATAAGAAGGTGAAGGATGAGCTTGAAAAAGAGAAAAAGGAGCAAAAGGAGCAGGGTGTTACGCAGAAGAAAGATGAAAGCAGCACAGAAGAAAAGCTCGAGAATAGTCTCAACAACAAAGACAAGGACCTAAAGAGCCAGACGGTGACTTCTGCAGAGGCGGTAAAGGTACAACTGAAAAATAAGGAACAAAATGATAAACGCAAAATTGATACAGAAGCCTCTAAAACCGGATCTTTAACCAGCGAGAACTTAAATACGGCCGCACTTGAGCCCAAAAAGAAACAAGATTCTCAAGACAATCCCCAACCAGAAAAAGCATCAGCAGAGGAATCAATTCAAACTAAAACTGGAAATGAGGTTGCAAAGGAACCTTTGACGGAAACACTGAAGGACGTGGGTGAAAAAAATCAAAAATCGACAACCATTGGACTGGTCAAAGCAGGAACAAGCCTCAGAAGTTCAGTTTATAACGACATTTCCAACAATACTCAACCCACAAAAGAGGCAATTTCTACCGGCCCTTCCTCTTCAGATGTGACAAGCAACCTTCAAACCAAACGAAAGGAAGACGACAGGGACAAGGAGGTTGCAAAAACAGCTCCAAATGAGTTGCCAAAAGCAGAACCAAGGAAAAAATCTTTCGCCGAATACTTGAAATCGTCAAAAGAGAAAGCTAGACAATTTTCCAAAACGCCAGAAACGCATGAAACTGCTAAACCTGCAAGTATCGTCAAGAATGAAGAACTCGGCGAAATCAAGAATCCGGAAAAGCCAAACGAATCTGCTACTACAATAAATTCAGGTGGTGCCCCGAACCCTGCAACTCAGGACGACGATAACAACAAGTCAAAAAGCCCAAATGAGCATGTCGACTTGACCAAGCTCAAGACTGAAATTGGAGTTGAAAGTAAGCAGCTTGATGTTCAAGATTCACTCATTGCAAAACCAGAACCCGAAACTGCCTCCGAGCAAACTCATTCGGCACATGAGGTGCAAGATCAGCCAACTTTACCTGCAGCCGATACTGATGACGCGTTGACCTCCAAGGTTAGCGGAAAAATCATCAAGGATGAAGATGTCTCCATGGAAAATGCGGATGCAGACGAGGAGCAAGAGCAGCTTTCTTCCGAGGCGGAAACAGTTTTGGGAACTCCACCGCGACTCAACTTGGGAAAAGCCCTATTACGAAAGAAACCTCACGACGAAGAACGAAGTAAATTGAAGAAAAGGAGCAGAACGGTTGAAAGCTCAGACGACGATGAGGGTGATTTGTACAATGAAGGCAATGAAGGCAATAAAGAAGCCGATTACAAGCCTAGGGGAACAGAAAAGAAACCCACTCCAGGTAAGTCCTTAAAAAAAGCACCCTATAAAATCAAACGCGACTCCAGCGGTAGATCTTTACTTCAACGAGCATGTAAAAAGGGAAATTTGGAGGACGTCAAAGAGTACATTGGTCGCGGTGCCGATGCTAACGAAAAGGATTTCTGCGGGTTCACTTGCCTTCACGAGGCTGCTCTCGAAGGCCATGAGGAGATTGTGCTGTTTTTGATTAAAAACGGAGCAAACGTCAATGCAAAGGCTAGCGCCGCAGGAGACTCTGAAACCCCCTTGATTGATGCCGCCGAAAATAAGCATCTCGAAATCGTCAAGATCTTGCTTGCAAATGACGCCGACCCCACACTTCTCAACATTAACGGTTTCAGCGCTCTATCTAAAATCAAATGTGATCACGCTGACGAAGAAGGATACGAGGAAATTGTCCACATCTTGGAGAGCGCCATCAACAAGATTTCCGGCATCGAAGAAGTCGCGACATTCTCAAGAGCTGCGACGCCGGAAATCCCCGGTGAAGTACGCGACGACCCAAACGAAACCTATTTTGCCGAGTTGACAAGATCCAAATTCTGCAAATGGGCAGCCAAGAACCGCAAGGAGAAAATGCCCGATTTTTTCTGGGACGGGAACCGTTTAGAAGACAACCCAGATATATTTGTTGTTGCTGCACGCAACGGACATTCCGACTTGATTGAGATCATGTTGGGATTGAACCCCACGCCGTATAATGTTGATACCGAAAGTCCCTGTGGAGTTACAGCTTTATTGGCCAGTGTTGGCCGCGGCCACAGGCGTGTTGTTCGGTCGCTTTTGGAGAAGGGCGCTGATCCTTTCAAAACAAGGAATGACGATGGATTAAATGCATTGGAAATTGCCCAGCACTCGCCAAAAATTGATATCAAAGAAGTGGAGTTGATTCAAGAGTTTATGGTAAAGAAGGCCGGGATTAAAGTCAACGTCTTGTCGGCTGTATCTTCACGCGTGGTGTCAAGATCCACATCAAAGCTACTGTCTCGAGCTCCAAGTGTGCCTGTATCTGACGACCAGTCAGATGATGATGATGATGATGATGCTAATGATGATGATGATGCTAATGATGATGATGAGGATGCGCCTGGGAAAATACCAAGATTGAACGAGCAGCAAAGCGACAAAATGGATGTCGATGAGCCGGTTGACAATACGGTGGAAGTGTCAATGAAGGAAAAGGACCAAATTGATGCGTCAAATACTTCTCCAGCGAATGATACCGCTCCTGAACTCGGGTATAATGACGATGCAACTAAATTGGTTAAATTCAATAGTAGTGGTGGCGGCGATAATGAGAAAAAGAGAAAACTCGAAAGTGGCCCCGTTGTAGAAGAAAGAGAGGCAAAAAAGTTGAAAGCTGATGATTTTTTCAAATCCATTTCTGACGCTAAAGCGCAAATCGTCGAGACTGAGCTGGCATTGTCTCCCGCCCTGGCAGAGGAAGTGAAAACTGTCATTGAAGATGCAGAGAAGACATTGATGTCGGAAGAAGTGGCTACCAAGAATAGGGCAATTGAGGAGGGTCCTATAACCGAAGAGCGAGTGACGACATTGACAACATTGACATCGCCACCACAAGCAGCACCACCGCCGTTGCAGCCTAAGGTATCTGAGGAACAAAAGGCCAAGAGCGCCGAGGAGGCCAGGATCTGGCAGGAGAAAGCCGAGGCCAAAAAGAGGGCTAGAAAAGAGATGTTTTTGAAATCTGAAAAGGAACGAGAGTTGAAAAAGATGGAGGATGAGGCCAAGAAAATCGAAGAAGAGAAGGCATTGGCTGAGTTGAAGCGAGAGGAAGACTTGAGAAGGGCACAAGTGGCAGAAGAGAAAGCCAAGCAATTGGAGACTAAAAAGATCAAGATGAGACGGGACAAGATCTTTGCGTTGTACCCTGCTGGATTGCGGTATTTGAATTTCAACTCAAAGCCAACGGATGCGACTATTTCCAAGTATTTGCCCTTTTATGTTGTCATTAAGAATGAAACCAAGTACGTTGTCGACCTCCAGATGTCCTTATTGACTTTGACACCTTTCAAGGATCTTGCTGGAGATGTTGCATTAGAGGAAGCCGACGTGGAAGAGAAGTGCAAACTTTGGAAACTATTTTACGATTTCATCGGAAAGCAGAACGACGGTACCGTTTCTGGCAATTCCCGTAAAGAAGGAGAACGGCTTTTTGCAAATCTTTCTGTCAACTTTGTCAAGTATGAAGAGCTCATGCCATTAGTTGAGGAGAAATTCCCGGTTGTGCTTAATGCAATCAAGGCTCTGCACCAGATTGATGTGCTCCTTGACTCCTTGCGAGGATTCGACCATCCTGAAGATCTTCGTGGACAAGTGCAACAACACCAAGAAGAAGACAAAGACAAAGACAAAGACAAAGACAAACAGAAAGAAAAAGACAAAGCAGTAGACTACACTGCAGGAAACCTCGGTAAGTTCTTGCCTCCAAGGTTAAGCTATAGAAAGGATATCATCAACACCATTGCGACTACCTGCAAATCGTTGTGGTGACTGAACTCCACCTAATTCTATCTGACGACTAATTTATTTAAATGCTGTATTATAAGAACTTTTTCTTTTATTGAATATTTGTAGTGGAAGAGTCTTTTCAACTCTTGGTGCGCAAGATCTCGAACTTTCAAAACTTCAAAGTTGCAAAAAAAAAAAAAAAACCAGGTTAGGTTAACGAGCAGACTCGTTTGACAATCCAATGAGCCAACGAAAGTATGTTGCCCCTTTTCTATTTTTGTTTTTGCTTTTTTTCGTGATTGTATCGATGTGATTGCTAACGACGACTCAAGAATCAACCGTCAAGACCTTTACGCAGACGACGATAGTGACGATGCACCTTCGGATTCCAGTGGAGCATACATACCACCAGCGCTCGATTTCGATTTTGTAGAAGTGGAAGAAGAGCAAACGTCGCCACGAGATGCGCAGACACATGGAGAAGACAACGACGCTGAAGACGAGTTTGATTTCCCTCTCTTTGCATCCGCGCCTACATCAGCACCTACATCAGCACCAGCACCATCAAAAGATACGGCGCCGGCGCCGGAAAAAGAACGAGGTCGATCATCGCGACAATCGGCACCAGCACCAACCACATCAACACAAACTCAAAAAATTTCACTTCGAGAGCACTCGGAAGAACGAATAGTCAATGAACGTCCTCCACATTACTATTTTGCCCAGTATACCGCCGATGAGCGAGCTCGCTTTGAAACGTGTGCCGTCTCTGCACAGGATATAATCTCCCAGATTTTCATACAGCCGAACCTGAAGCGATGTATAGATTTGAATGAAACCAACGCAAAAGTTGAAGCTGAGAAACAAGATAGGGAGAAGAAGAAGAGGATGAGGCCCGGGAAGAAGAAACGAGAAAGCAAGATTCGATGTCGGGAACGTCGTTTGGAGAAAGCCAAGGTGAAGCAACGCGAGGTCAAAGAGATGAAAATGAGGGAGAAGCGCGAAAAGTATGCCAAGTTTAACCCGCTTGGTGGTAGACGACACCGCAAGAAATTGTTTCAGAAGAGACCTATTGGTGTTGGCAAAAAAATGGGCAGTGGTAATGGTGCCGGTGGTGGGGGTAAACCCAAGTACAGAACTGAATAAATTGAAGCCGCACTTCGATTTTTTTCACGTACTCAAATAATTAATCTCTGTGTGTAAATACATATTCACATGTTTATTACTAGATCACCGCTACATTGACATAAGAACAAGAACAAGGAGATGGCGGTGGCGGCCAAGGCACCAACTGAAGTAGACCAATTAGAAGACTTTGAGGCATATTTAGAACCAGATTTTGACCAACATAAACTCGCCAATGGTATACTATGCGCTACAAACGGGGTAGAAAACCCCGAATTGGACTTGAACACACCACTCAAAAAGCTCAAATACGACCTCGTTGAAATCGAGAAACGAATCAAGCAAACAACAAGTCAGAACCACGAGGTCTTAATCCAGAAATTCACCGAAGTGTCAACCTATAAGCAGATTTTGCAAGATCGAATCGAGCCGCAAATGCAACTCGTGAATAAACCATTCCTGAAAATCCAACGGGAAGTGATTGAACCATACGAACGCGCCACCCAGCTCAATAACGCCGTGTATCGAATGCATCAAACTTTGCAATTGTTACGCCACGTCAGCTTCTTCATCTTTATAATCCAGCAATTGGAAGAGTTGCAAATGAATTATACGGATCGCGACGTGATCAAGATTGCCCGGTTGATGAACCAACTCTCGCGGCTTTACCTCGAGCTAGGCCCAGACGCCGATCTAAAAGCTACCCCCGTGATGCAGATTCGACTAGTGCGCGATTACCAAACGACGCTAAACACGCGAAGATCCATCATGTTGCTGGAGTGCGCGCAGTTGGTAAGTAGCGAATTGGCGAAAACCACAAGTTTAAGCTCGAAAAACACCAAGCTTTATAATAATCTACAAGCGTTGTACATCTTGAACCAACTCGAGTTTTACAGTGTCGTGGAGAAATGCACCGTGACGAGGCAGTTGAGCGTGGGCACGAGCCAACTTTCGAAAGCTTTGCAGTCGCCGCGCAACTTCACGAGCTTGTTGTTGGATGTTCAAGAGAGTGCCAGTACCTATTTCGACAAGTTGAACCATGTGCTTGGCCAGTGGAAAATACATGTTGAACGGGATGGAAACAGTAGTCCCAATGGCAATAGCAATGGCAATGGCCATGAAAACAGCGATGGCAATGGGAACGGTGGCGTGGTGTCGATTTTGAAGTTGATGTTACAGCATTTCAAATGCGACTCGCTAGAAACATTGCTTTGGCTGAAGTTGGCTCTCCTGTTCAAGAGGAATATCGCGGCGACTATGGCCAGAGGCGGACCTACGGCAAAGAATTTAAAAGTTTACAATCAAGGCTTGAAAAATGCCGTTCATGAGAAATTGACCAACGAGCTTGAAAGGGATCTAATCTTGGACGCATTGACAATGATTGATTATAAATAGTAGTGTCTATTCATATTCCAACCTTAAAAAAAGAAAAAGGAGTAAAGAAAAGTAGTTTTTTGTATTGTAGACATTGATCTATTTATTTCAAAATAGGTATAAAGTAATATTTCACCTTCTTTCTTTTTGTTTTTTTTTTTTTGTTTTTTTTTTTCTTATTTATTTACTGTGACACCTTTGACTTTAACGAAGTCAAAAAGTCCCTATAGGAAGGTTCACTACCTGTCTTGTCCTCCACCAAGCAACTTGAAGCCCACATTCTCAAAGCCATGAGGTCACGCTGCTGGGAAATTTCAATTGGCTCGTTCGATGAAGCACCAACAACAACATACAAATTCTTCCAAATGATCGAGTCTGGTTGTTCTCTGATTTTACCAATGATTTGACGCACTCTGTAGTTGAATTCACTTTGCTCAATTGAGTATTCGGGAAGCTCGGTTTTGCCCGTTGGGATCTCGTACAAGTTTTCCGTACCAAACACATCTTGGATTAACCCTGGGACAACGTTACCTGAGACCCACAAGAATAGCTCGCTGCCATTGTCAATGAGGTATAATCCATAGTTTTCCCAGGACGTTTTCGAGTCATTGACTGGTTCCGGTAACACCACGTCAACCTCAGATGAGTCTTCTTGCTCAAATTCTTCGCTCCCTTCTCTAACGCCTGGTAGTCCACACGCATCAGGCATATTGTGCAAGGAGTACACAGTAGGATATATGGACTTGATCAACTGTGGGATTGGCAAAGATCCAAGGTTGTTCAATGCAGCAGCCCTGTGATCGGATGGCACTCTATCGCTCCTGAAACCCAAGTGCTTGGTTAAGCAAAAGAGCAAAAGCGGCAACATTCTCAAATTGGTGGATATTTGCAACGGCGAGGCTCCGGAAACATTTCCTGCAACGAGCTCCTTCCTGTAAATGTTTAATATATCAACTACTTTGGAAATGAGGTATTCTCTCGCTTCTGGTAACGACGAAGACAATGCTTTTTCAATGGCCTTGTGGGTGAAATAGTTTGTGATTGCCAATTGGTCGGCCGAGGCATATATATCAACCAATTTGGAAGATGTCGGCAAAGCCAAATTCATGACTCTGATTCTTCTCTCTCCAAACGACGTTGAATGCAAAACAGCTGCTTGGAAATAAACAACTGGTTTATTAATGGTTTCCTCTATCGACATCTCAATGAGATAAGATTGGTCTCTGGGGAAAGTGGGGAATGAACACAAATCAGATGATCTGTTGAAGAAATTACCAAAGAATGAGGACATTCGGAAACCTGTTGATCCTCTAACCCTCAACACAGCCTCCAAGGCAATGTCTTGAGACAAGTGGTCACTAACTTCTTTCGACAATTTGGCAACGTCTTCGTATTTTTTGCTTGTCCATGCTGGGTAGAAATGGGTTTGACCTGCAGTGTATCGGGGCAAGTTGGACAAGGTAGCAACATCTTGATAAGCCGACGACGTCAAGAAAAGGTCAACAGTAACTTGAGACGAGTTACAATTGACGGCAAACGATTTGTAGAAGCTGTCGGCCGAAGTCAACAAGGCCTTGGCTTCTTTGACTTTTCCAGCAACGCTGGCTTCGTCTCGAACACTCAATTTTCCTTCACCTACATTGGGCAAAGTGGCAGCAAAACAAACCAATTTACCACCAACATTGCTGATCAACTTGTGTCCCGCTTTCAATGCTGGACCCAAAGCGAAACCTTGACTAGCAGTTCCTTCAAAGAATGATGGGAAATCAAGAAGCAATTTTTCGATAGCCTCTCTGTTTTCGTCCAAATTAACCAAAAGTCCACCAGGAGAGGGCAAGAAAGGCTCGTCGATATCGGCAACAACCATGGTTTCAGTGCCCTCCAACCCTTCGTAGAACCTAAAGTAGTGCAAGTTGGAATCAACCCCAATGAAAGCGATTCTCGCGGTCTTGTTTTCATTGGGAATTCTGTCCAAACTTTCCAAAATAGTTCTGGTGATTGTGCCTGTCAATCCACTTTGTACCGCGTGCACGGAAACATCAATGATGAACACGTAAACAATAGGTTGCGGAGCTCTGGCCATATATTCTTTTGGTGCAATAAACTCAACCACGGCATGGTTCAATTCAACTCTATCAAACTTGTTTCTAACTTGGCCGCTGATTTCATCGTATTCAAAAGCACTTGGAATATCATTCAACAAGTTACAGAAGTTGCATCTCCAGCGTCTACCATTTTCAGCCAAAGTGACAAATGGGTTGATGTAGCCACGACAACGACGACATCTGCTGATGGTAGTGTCACAAGTCACAGGCACGTTTTCGTCATCTATTTTCAAAGCATTGTAGGGCTTGACCACCAATGCCAATGGAAGTTTTGATTTTTTCAAAAGCGACGAGTTATTGGGGATAACGTTCAAAGTGGATCTAAAGTAGTCGCACGAGGCATTTGCAGTCTTGGACCCGGGAATCAAAGTGGCATTCTCCGACAACGTGATGGGAGGTGGCTGGAATGACAATTCGGCAATTGGTGGTGGCAAGTCTCTCGACAAGTCCGTTGTGTACAAGGCATTCAACTGCACACCAGTTGCAATGCTAGCAGTGCCGTAGCCGCCATAGGCTCCAGATTGGTAGGCAGCTGCTGCTCCCGCAGCAGGTGGAACCCCACCCATGCCTTGCCCATAAACACCAGCTTGCGCTTGTGCTTGGTAAGGGTCATAACCAAGCTGTGCGTTTGGCTGTTGCTGATACTGGAGATGGGAATACTGACCTTGTTGCGCCTGTTGCGCCTGTGCTCCATTGACATTCATTTGCTGAAACTGGCCCTGCAACTGGTCAACTCCATAAGCCGGAGCACCCCCATACTGAGGCACTCCTCCTTGCAAAACGGCTTGTTGTGCTTGGCCAATAGAGGAAGAGGCAATGCCAGCAGCTCCTGGTGCCGAATACTGCGGTTGTGGGTAAGCTCTTCTTCTACCTGACATTCGGTTCACTTGCTGCGGGGAGCGGGTCGATATCAACTAGGCTATAAGACGGATTGAAGAAAGCACGTCTGGAAGAAAAATGTGATCAATCTGCTATCACTATTTGGTTGTCAAATTTTGGCAACACATTTGCTGGTGTTTTTTTCCCCCCTTTGTTTTTCTGTTGTTTTTTTCTCTTCTGGTGGTTCTTTGTCTCTCAATATTTTTCAGCGTATGTGGGTGGCGGACAACACACACATATGGAACGAGGAGCGAGAGACGTTACGTGGCCCTACTGGAGCCGCGCACTTGGTAGTCGGGGAAAGTAGCAGTAAGTAAGGCGTCGAAGACGGGTTTTGGATCACGTGACTGATGGTGATCACGTGAATGCTGCTAATCTCGTGTGTGGGTATAATGTATTGTATTTGGTTAGTATTTGATTAGAATTGATTGCAAAATTTGTTCATAAAACTTTACTCTATCTTCTTTCCCCCTCCACTCTGCTTGCATTGGCCCATTTCTCCTAACTCTCCCTCCCTTCTGCAGAGACGAATATGGCTGACGCGGCTGAAGTAGAGGCGTTTGAACAGACAGATCTAGCCAAGTCTAAACCCGTGGACAATTCACTTTCACGGAAATTGAAAGATGTGGCAGCAGGATTTGTCGGGGGTGCGACCCAGGTACTTATAGGCCAACCGGCCGATTTGGTCAAGATCAGGCTTCAAACGACGTCGGCATCGTCGTCGCTTCAAGTCATAAAAAACGTTGTTAAAAACGAGGGCCTTTTTGCGTTTTATAAAGGAACTTTGCCGCCGCTTTTTGGTGTGGGAGTTTGTGTGTCGTTGCAATTTTACGGTTTCCACGAAACAAAGAGACAGATTTTGCAGTATACGGGCCAAGACAAACTCAATCTTTGGCCGCAGACTTACATCGCGGGTGCAATGGCCGGTGTCGTCAACTCGCCAGTCACGTCTCCAGTGGAGCAGTTGAGGATATTGAGTCAATCGCTGGGGAAACTGATTTCAATGTCGGCTACCATTAAGCAAATCTACTCCACGCAGGGCCTAAGAGGAATCTACCGAGGATTCGACATTACGGTCTTGAGAGAATTCCAGGCCTATGGTGTGTGGTTCTTGACTTACGAGACGTTGATCAAACAAATTATCGATCTCCAGCATTACAAGAGCAGAGACCAAATAAGCACCCCTGAATTGTTGGCCAGTGGAGCCTTGGCTGGCAATGCTCTTTGGTTGAGCTCGTATCCATTAGATGTCATCAAATCAAATGTACAAAGCGATGGATGGGGTGCAAATAGTAAATTCAATGGCAGTTCGATCAAAGCAGCAAAATACATCTTCAATAACCATGGATTGCTTGGTTTCTGGCGAGGAATCGTTCCTTGTTTACTCAGGGCAGTTCCTTGTAGTGCAGGCACTTTCGCCAGTGTTGAACTAGCACTTCGATTAATGGGTTGAGTCTTAGAGATTTGTCATTTTGTTTTTCTTTCTTACAATCCACCACAAAGGAAAAAGGGGAATATCAGGAAATCAGAAAATCTATAAAGTAAAAGGAATAATGAAGAAAACAAAGAAGCAAAGAAGAAAAAGAAAAGAATATCTAACGGACTAGTTGCTTGATCCGGTTCTTTCCTTTTGAATAAAACTGTTCTTTCTGTGCAAGTCAGTGAAACTGTTTTGACGCGTGGACTGCAAGTGTTGCGGACTTGGTGGTTCGACTATGTCGGCAATGGAGCTGGGTCTGGACAACAGGGGCACACGGGTGTTTCTATCCAAACGAATTACCCGTTTGGCAATTATAAGCATCACCGTGCAAAATGTCAAGAGTGAGCCGGCAACAAGAAACACGAGACCGGGGCGATGCAATTTGCTCAAGCTGTATTTGTAAATGGAAATGTAGAATATTGGTGCAACCAATGCAAACAAGTTTTTCAATAAAGCCACTGCGCCAAACAACTCTCCAATTTTTGTCTCTGGGTAGAATTTGACAATAGCGGAACTGAGCGAGGGGCTTACCAAGGAACCAAAGCCACATATTACAGTGCACGAGAAGAAATAAAAGGTTGAAGGAGCAAGACTGTATCCAAAGATACCAATCACTTCACAAACGAGCCCCAACAAGCACATTGAAAAGTCAACCATATCGATTCGCTTTTTAAAGACCCTGAATCCAAAGCCATGCTGGAAAATTTTGTGACTGATAACGGGCGATAATAAAATCAACACAATGGCTTTGCTTGCACATGCAATGGCCAAGAATTGGCCCAAGTTGCTGGGACTCCAATTGTAGTTGTAGATACCGTAAAGAATAAAGATCTCGCCAAAGGATATGGCCAAGGTGGACATGGCACAGTCAATGGAAACCAACACCAAGATTGCAAACCTGTCGCTGTTGATTCTGTTCAAGTTGGCTGGGCTCACAAGTTCTCGCGGGATCCAAAGCAACTTCAACGGTTTAAGGAAATTAATCTGATTCAAAAACGTCTCCATTTTACTTGGTGGTTGCGCTGTAGCCACTTGTAAATTGAGCTGACTCAGTGATCTAGAAAGAGATCTCGATTTTTTCCTAGCCTTTTCCGATCTCGATTCGGGCAAGACAAAAATGGCAATCATAAGATCAACGAATAAAAGAAGCAATTCCAACTTCAACGGGATGAATTCTTGGCTCGAGAGTTCCACCGTGGACCCAAATTTTGTAGTTAATGAAATGATGAAATTACCCACAAGCGGACCAATGCTCAACCCAACAAACATTGCGGCAATACTCAAGCCCAAGGAATAGATTCGTTGGTGGGGCTCAGCCACGTCCGAGATGTAGCAGTTGCTCAACGCAAGCAAGGACATGATTCCACCACATAGGTTGGTAAAGATCTCGCAGCCAATCATGGGGTAAAACTGCAACGAGTCGAAATTGTACATGATCAAGAATTTCAACGTTCTTCCAACAAAGAAACACGCCACAACGGCAATGATGAAGATCCTTCTCCCGTACAAATCACTCATGGGCGAGATCTTACCTGAAGACACAAGCATGATGATGGCTCCACATATGCTGTAGCCCAATTGCAAATTCGACATGAGCACTTGAGCATTTTCTCTAGAGCAGTTTTCAGCTCCCAAGGCATTGCATGACAATTTCAAAGTGATAACCTGGCGGGTAGATTCTGCACTCGACGATGCAAACGCCAAAAGAAACGTTATCGAAGCAATCATCAACACACTGGGGCGGCGAAACCAGTGGATTGTCTTGTTTAGGAGGCGTTGTTCTCTAAGCCAAACGACATCTTCATTGTGTTCATCTTCGTCGTACTCCTCGTCATTCTCAATCACAGCTTCATATACGTCATTGGCTGCTTCTTCCAAATATAAAAGTGGTTCATCTGGGATATCCCTAGAAGGAGATGGCTCTGCACCTTCTTGTTGCTTTGAAAGTGGCAAAAGCGGATCTACTTCTGTTGAATCTGGTTTGCCACTCATGCTCTTGGGTGAGAAAAAAAAAAACTTTCTATGCTATGGAGGCTTCTTTCGCTTTTGCCTGGGGAACTTGATGTGTTGAAAATAGAAAAGCAACTCGGTGGGGAGGAAAACCGTCTTGGTTTATAAATGGAATTGCAATCAAAAGGCACAGATAGCTGCTGTCCCCTCCCTTCTCCAACCCTTGTTACAGTTTGAAAAAAATCTACTGTGTGTTGAGCGATCTTATATTTGCTATCTCGGTGTTCTCCTTCCTGCCGTGTGAGATTAAGAAAATATGCGTGGTGTGGAATCAAACGAGCAATGTGTCAAAGGAAGCAGAGCAAGTAGAAAATGCACGGGAGCGGCCAAAAGAAGGAGAAGCAAAACACAGGAGTGTTACACTCAATCCACACTTTCATATGAGAGAGAAAAAACCATCTTGGAGAGGAGGACAGGAGACGGGAGGGTGGCCAGGTTGCTGTCTTAACTCAAGCATCAATTGCCGTGTCAGACTTAAATAATTTTTGTTCTTCTTTCGGAGCCGTTTGGTTCCATGTCCCCAACGGTTTCTGATAATCTTCCCCCCCCCCCCTTGGGGAGTCGTAGCAAAAACAAAAAAAAAAATAAAAAGAGCCAAAACAAGACGGAGGCATTCAAACCCCCAACCCATGTTCGATGATTGAAGTCCTGCGCAAGTTCAAATGAAGATTATGCTCGACTTCATCCCCTAGAGCTCTTTTAAGTTTGCTAATGATTTCCATTGCACGGACTCCGTTACGATTTAAAGATAAGATTTTCTGATTTTCGGCCATCCACTCCGCACCACACCACATCACACCACTGTTTCCTTTTCGTATGAATTCAAAAACACAAAATCTGGGACAAGATTCCTCCTTCACACTGGAACCAATACCCCGATACAGAAACGCAAGAGTTGGATTTAACGCCTCACTTGTATGCGTAGTAGGGAAAACCAGAGATTGTTTCTATTAGTTGAGCAGTTTGATCCTCATCGTGCATTCCTTCTAGGCTAGTGAGAGGAAATGAAAAACCAAATTAGGAGCCCAAGAAATCCGGCTTAGCTAGCTCTTGGAAATAAAAAGAACAAAAAAAAAAAAACTTCAAGTTGAATAGGACCCGGCTTAGAACATAAAATTCTCATCACCATTGTTGTAAGATGATTTCTTCAGAAGCGGGAGTGAGCTCCTCGAGTCCCTTTTCTGATGCGTACTTAATATAGTTGGCGCGGCACGTATTCAACTCGTCAAGCAACAGTGTCGCCGTTGGTTGCTGCGAATGAAGCAAAATCTTTTCCAACGAGTTGAAGATCAAATAGCATTTCCATCTAGAGTTGATGCTCACGCGGTCCAACGGGGTCTTAACGGAAAAGTATCGCAACTGCTTATCCTCCAATGCCGCTGCAACTTTCAAGAACAAAATCTGCACTGAGTTAAGCTCTTGACTATGATGCGATAAAATCTTCTGTGCAACTTGCCTACTATGCGACATCTTTGTCGATTCCCAGATGATGAAGCTTGTGCGTAGATTCTTAAACTGTTCAACGTAGTAAGATTCGTTGTATTGCTTGAGGTACTGGAATGTAAACTTCCACACTAGCCGCTCGTAGTTTCTCGGTAATTGGTCATTCTTGATGGCGGAAAAGTAAACTTCAATATTCTGCTTCAAATTGCTGATTATTTGAATCGGATGTTTTAAACTATGATGCTTTTTGAGCATGAGTATCTTGAGCTTTACAGCTTGCACCTCGTCGATTCCGCGAATGTTGCTAAAGTTTTTCGCATCAACAGGTAATCTTGAAAGGTTTCTCAAGCACGGGTTCATGAGCACGTCCCCCAATATCTGGAAATTGAGACGCTCGTGTTCAATAAACAAGTCAAGAGTATCAACCAACAATTTTTCGTCTGTGATTGACTTGATGTGTGCCTGCAACTGCTTAGCATCCAAACTCAACAACTCTGAAGCATCCAAGCTGGACATTGTATTCAACGTCATATTAATACTCCGTAGCATGTTCTGAACAAAAGCATCGTTTTTATCCTGGTGTGCATTCAGTGCATCGGTACGGGGTCTGCTCCGCATTTGCTCGTCCACTGACCCTTTGGCGAACGCCTTGAAAAGCGATGGTTTATACTCCGTGCCCACCTCGGAGCTTTTACCCAGTTTAGCTGGCTTTCTGGTAAAGAGATTCAACGCCTCTGCCAACGCATCCGTTTCTTGTTGAGGCTCTTGTGAGCCATCTCGACTTAAACCTTTCCCTATGAATTTTCGAACAAAGGCAAGAGTGCTTTTCGATACTGTCTGCTTTGCCGCTGCTCTTGTTGTCAACATCTTTGGATCTGTCCAAATCTGGAACTTCAATCTCAAAAAGATATGGGAGCAAGCTTCTGGTTGACCAAAAGGTAGGGGTTGGTTGGGCTGGAGAGAGCCTGCTGTCTCTCTCGCTTTAGGTGAGTATCTCCTTCTCCTCTGTAAGTGCTCTTTTTTTTGGTTCGCTTGCACGACTCTGAAACCGGTAAAGCTTTCCTCACCGAGAAGCTGAAGCGGCTCCCGCCCCAGCTCCCGCCCACCCTTCTGACCCACCGCCGGGAGTGTGGCAGCGCTTGCGCGCCGGTCTCGCCAAACACGATTTTCTGGCCGCCGAGATCGCCTTATTTTGCGCCGCCACTCGACGTGAAATAAAAAAATTCCACCGCGGTACCTACATGTATATATATAGATATATATAAACCAACCCGTAGAGATGCGTTCTGTGGTTTGTTTCTACGCATATTCTACTGTGCCAGAATGAAGGTGATAACAGATGGAGCCATTACAGGTTTCTTGAACAAGAGCTTGACCAAAAAATCGATTTTGGAAGTTTTCCAACCAGCTCTCCTCAATGGGTTGGTTACCTATTCCAGCGATCCAGAGCAGATTGTGCCCCCGCGGATAAAACAGGCTTCCAACAACCCAAACTCAGATACAGTTCACGTTTACATGCCCTGCATCTCGCCGAATGAAGTTGGGATCAAGGTGATTAGCGGCGGTCCATGCAACAATTCCAAAGGCTTGGGGTTTGTAGGGTGCGTTTTGATCATGGATGAAATCTCGGGCGAGTTGCAAGCAGTGATGAATGCCAGCACCTTGACTGCGTTTAGGACGGCGTTGGCTAGTACTTTGGGCTTGATCAAGGTGATTAGTGTTGATAAACAAGAGATCTTGCCCGACTTGACAGTTTTCGGAGTTGGTGCGCAAGCCTACTGGCACGTGAAATTGTCACTTTTACTCTATGGGAGAAAGATTCAAAGAGTCAACATTTTGAATAGAACGTTGGGTAACGCCGAGAAATTAAAGGCAAAGCTTGAGGAGGAATTCAAAGATGTCCAATTCGAC
Organism: Lodderomyces beijingensis; assembly: GCF_963989305.1. Taxonomy (NCBI): domain Eukaryota; kingdom Fungi; phylum Ascomycota; class Pichiomycetes; order Serinales; family Debaryomycetaceae; genus Lodderomyces; species Lodderomyces beijingensis. The sequence continues at coordinate 1,865,931 of NC_089970.1, forward strand.
GCTTTCCTGTTCCAAAATGATGGAGATGTTGCTTACAAAAACCGCATTCAGAATAGTTCAATCATATTCGGGTGCACGCCAGCTGCTTCCCCCGTGATTAAAGCCGAATATATAAACAAAGATCCTAAATGGCCAGTGTTCATCTCGTTGATTGGCTCCTACAAACCCGATATGATTGAGTTGGATTTGGATTTCGTCAAGAAGTTGAAGCAGCAGGGAGTCAAGATCATTGTGGATTCCAAAGAGCATACTTTGGAGGAGGCCGGCGAATTGATACAATCGCAATATCAACCAAGTGGGTTGGTTGAGATCCATGAGTTGTATACATCCCCGGTTACTGACGTCACGGATACCAATGCAAATGTCACCGTGCAGAAAATTGTTGGTTTGTCAATCATGGACTTGGCAGTGGGTAAACTTGTCTATGAAAAGATTGGCTCTGATGCGATTGATGTAACAGATTTCTAAAGCGTGTACAGAGTTAGTAGCTGATTTGGAGATTCTGATTTGTAGATCCAAGTATGAACTCTACACCCAAGTCAGTCTCACCCCAGGGTCAAGCGATTGACAAGCTTTATTTCTTGTTTGCCTTTTTTCCTTTTCTTTTTGGCTTGTAAGTCAAATCTTATAGTGTGTTTCGTCAACGTCATTTAAAAGTATATTCCATTGTATAGATCAAGATGTTGTCAATCGCAGATTGTTTTAACCGTTACATTTCGACCCTATGTGTAACTGAGATGAGTAATCCCACTTATCAGATTGAATAGACGTAGTATGAACAAGGTTGCAATTTTTTCTTTTTTTAACTCCATCTACAACTGCTATCGAAACAGAAAATAGATATGCATATATAACAAAAAACCATTGTTTGTTAGTTGTCGGGCCCTTCTCTGTCTGCAAGAATAACCGACGAAACAAGGTACAAGCCCGCCACTACCCTTTCCACCATCTTTATCAAAACGTGCTTTGAAGTCTGTGCTCCAGCCAGCTTTAAGCAAGAGAGAAGCAAACACCCAACCCCCCAAACTCCTTTCTCCCTACATCACTTCACCCATAGGCAAAAGCATCATGGTTAAAGCTGCTGAACGTCTGCCGCGTCTTGGAGGCGACACTTTGACCTGCAAAAACAAATCGCCCTCAAGCGTAGCCAAGAACCTTTCATTCATTCTAAACTTGGTCACCATAATCACCATTGCATATCTTTATTTCCACTCCTCCAGTGGCGACAGTCCAGCCGTGAATGAGCCACCGGTATTTAACCCATATTCGAAGAAAAATGTCATCATGATGGTGACAGACGGCATGGGGCCTGCAAGCATGTCAGCCGCCAGATCATTCCGCCAATTCAGAGACAAGTTGCCCATCAATGATGTGTTGACATTGGACAAATTCTTGATTGGTAGTTCACGCACGAGATCTTCGAGCTCGTTGGTGACTGACTCGGCGGCTGGTGCAACTGCATTCTCGTGCGCTTTAAAGTCATACAACGGCGCTGTTGGAGTTGACCCTCAAAAGAGACCATGCGGAACTATTCTTGAAGCGTTGAAATTGCAAGGCTATTTCACTGGTTTGGTCGTCACTACTCGAATCACCGATGCTACTCCAGCGGCGTTTTCCTCGCATGTCGATTACAGATTCCAGGAGGATTTGATTGCCGAGCACCAGATTGGTGAATATCCATTTGGAAGAGCTGTGGATTTGATCTTAGGTGGCGGTAGATGCTATTTCTTGCCTACATCAGTCCCTGGCGGCCGTAGAGCCGACACAAGAAACCTTGTTGAAGAAACTCAAAATAATGGATGGTCGTATGTTGGCAACAGAGCCGAGTTTGACGCGTTGGATGGCGGCAAAAATGTCACTTTGCCGCTTTTGGGATTATTAGCTGATACCGATATCCCCTACGACTTGGACCGAGACGCGTCGGAGTATCCGTCCTTGGCCGAACAAGTCAAAGTTGCCTTGACTGCGTTGTCTGAAGCCACCAAGGACTCGGAACAAGGGTTCTTCTTGTTGATAGAAGGCTCTAGAATTGACCACGCCGGCCACCACAATGACCCCGCGGCACAAGTAAGAGAGGTGTTGGCCTATGACAAGGCTTTTGAAGAAGTGGTCAAGTTTATTGACTCTTCGGATGTGGAAACCGTTGCTATTTCCACAAGCGACCACGAGACCGGAGGAATGGTCACTGCTAGACAAGTGACCGAAGCATACCCAGACTACTTGTGGTATCCCGAAGTATTGTTGAACACGTCAAAGTCTGGTGAATACTTGTCGAAAACAATTTACAACTATAAGGATAAGAAAACAGGAGGCAAATTTGAAAAATTCATTAGGGAACTGATTCTTGAAAACGAAATGGGCATCAAGTCGGCTAGCGATGATATCGTGGAGAGTCTCATTTCAAAGGCTTCGGACCCAAACTCTTTGTTATACGTGTTGAACAATATTACTTCATTCAATGCTCAAATTGGATGGACCACTCACGGCCACTCTGCCGTTGATGTCAACATTTACGCACACACAAACTCGGACTCGATTTTGCAAAGATTGAAATCCAAATCCAGAGGCTTATATGGTAACCACGAAAACATCGAAATTGGAGCTTTCATGGAAGAGTTGACTGGCTCGGATTTGAACCAAATCACTGACATGATTAAAAAGACTAAGCATTCGCCGGGAAAGAAGGATGTTTTCGTTGACGATATGCATGCAAATGCCTTGGCTCAGTAAGACATCGAGGAAGAACTTTACTAGCTACGTACAATAAATACATATATATAGAATGAAAAAAAAGGAGAATAAAAAAATTGCGCATCTTACTTTTACCTCGTATAATACTGTGTGCCTTGTTTGCGTTCCTGACTTGCCCAACGCTATTTGGTGAAGTGCACGTGACTCCAAGGTGCACACGTTAATCAAAGAGGCTAAAAAATCACAGCAGATGGACGGATGGAGCAAATGGAGCTGACAGGCCTGGCTTCGGGTGGGTGCTATCCTACAAAAGCTCCAACCCCCCCTTCCCTCCGATTCACCAAGTCTTGCCGGTATATCCTCCTCCTCGCTCAACTAGCTCAAATTTATGAAATTATTTTTGCGCTCTCGGCAAATGTACGGGGAACTTTTCAGTTGTGCAACAAAAATCACCGAGCTCGGAGCCGTCGCCCCCCCCCCCCCCCCCCGGGATGTGTTCCAATATTGAAGAGGTGGTTTAGATCCTGTCTTCACTATGCTAGCGACATTCACTCTATTAAGCGAAAGAAGAAGAAACAAATGGCCGTTGTTTTTTGTTGTTGTTCTTTTTTTCCACGGGATTCGATGAGATGCAGTGCCGCCTAAGATTATGAAACATGCGAGATTTCCCGTGGCTAAGTTGCGGTTCGTGGCTTAACGAAGGGAGAGATGGGGGTTCGAAGGCCGGATACAAACCAGATGGGAACACGCAAGGGGTCTGAGAAACAGACGGAAAACTCGCCGTCCACGTTTGTTTATTTTTTGCTTCCAAAGCCTCTATCAGAAAGATGCACATCGGGTCTGGGCACGCGTCTCCCGTGTAGGTTTGCGCTTTCGTTGATGCTGTGAGCTCTTGCCAAGGGCTGCTGCAAGAAACAGCATTTTCACGCCCCAACGGTGATTGAGCCATAGACCAACCTTTAAGCCTCCTTTGATTGCAAAAACTGTAATTATCAGACGATGTCTGACGGATTCTACCGCGAGATATCCTGATTTAAATTCACGCATCATGAAAAGTACTAGCTTTGCAGTCCACGAGATACAACTACTAAAAAAGCGTTGCTTCAAAACACCTAAAAGCTCTAACTTTAGCTCCCATAAGCTGCGTTGCATTTCCAGGTTTAATTATTTTTGCCCGGAAATCATGATAGCAAAATTAAATCCAGTTGAGTCCATCAAGGGAGAGAGCCTATAGCGTGGGTATCTAGCAGCCACAGGTCCAGTAATAGACTGGAAACAATTGCGGCAAATAGAGAAACGAAGGAAAAAGAGAAAAGGTATTCGGAAACGGCTATTCACTATGCCACAAGGGTTAAACGGCATGGGAAAGATAAAGATAAAAAAAAAAAAACGATGCAAGAGCAATATCGAAAACAGGCATGGCAAAGGCACGGTACAGTACAGGCATCGTGAAGTCATGGTATATATATAAAGTAAAAGAGGGAACCTCTGCCATGTTCGATACTCCATAACCCACATCATCTCGCCATCCAGTATCAGTTGCACTGCCAAAGAAATGTCTCCCAGATCGAGTCTAGATTTAGGAAACAACCATATAACGCCGTACACCGTGACGAGCGCCAATGCCAATGCCGATGGCGAGGACTCCAGCTCGATAGCATCGCTGGAAACTAAAGCTTACAATGGGAGCGAAAAAACCCAATCCAAGCTTTATAAAGCCGAAACGCACAATTCTTTGAAAGAGCTCGGTGTGAGAAAAGATGTTCCTCAGCAGGACATCAACCAACCTCCAGTGGAAAACCCAATTTTCCCCGAGGAGTACGTCTTGGAAACTGGCACTGGTTTGGTCAAGGCCAAGACTTTGGAGAGTTTGGGAAGGGAACCTAGTGAAAAGAGCAAGATCAACGACGAGACTGAGTTTGTCACGTTCACGACGGATGATCCTGAAAATCCATTGAATTGGCCCATGTGGATCAAATGGCTTTACACTATGTTTTTCTCCCTTGCCGTCATTAGTGCCGCTTACGGTTCATCGTGCCTATCTGGCGGCTTGTTTACTATTAACGATAAGTACCACGTCTCAACCGAAGTTTCAACATTAACGGTCTCGTTGATGGTTATCGGTTTCTGTGTCGGACCATTGATCTGGGCCCCCTTATCGGAACAAATTGGAAGAAGACCAGTTTATTTCATCAGTTTTGGCTTGTATACCATCTTCAACATTCCCTGTGCTTTGTCTCCCAATATTGGTGGTTTACTCGTCTGCCGGTTTTTGTGCGGAGTCTTTTCGTCGAGTGCCTTGACCAATGCAGGTGCAAGTCTAGTCGACATCCACAGTGAAACCAGAGGTTTGGCAATTGCATTCTTTAGTTTCTGTCCTTATAGTGGACCTGTCCTTGGTGGTGTCGTCAATGGGTTCATCAGTGTTGGCACCAATAGATTCGACTTGATGATTTGGGTCAACATGGCGTTTGCGGGCGTGATGTGGATCGTCTTGAGTTTGATCCCGGAAACTTATGCACCAGTGATTTTGAAAAAGAGGGCCAAGAGATTGAGAAGAGAGACTGGTAACCAAAACATCATGACCGAACAAGAAGCATCGCCATTGTCATTTAAGGAAATGGTCAAGATCAACTTGTTGCTTCCCTTGAAATTCGTTGTTACCGAGCCAGTCTTGGATCTCATTTGCGGTTACGTGGCTTTGATTTACGCTCTCTTGTACGCGTTCTTCTTTGCATACCCATACATCTTCAACAAATTGTACGGATTCAAGGATAACAAAATTGGGCTCATGTTGATTCCCATCTTGATTGGTGCAGGGTTGGCAGTGACGACAACACCAATGTTGGAAAGCCATTACAAAAAAGTCACCCATAAATTGATTGACGAAAAGAGACCAATCCCACCAGAATTGCGTCTTTGGGGTGCCATGATTGGAGCTCCATTCCCAGCTATCGCCTTGTTCATTCTTGGCGCCACCTCATTCAAACACATCATCTGGGTCGGTCCTGCCTCTTCGGGTATTGCATTTGGATACGGAATGGTTTTGATTTACTACTCGCTAAACAATTACATTCTCGACACATACGCCAAATACGCGGCTTCCGCGTTGGCGACAAAAGTGTTCCTTAGAAGTACCGCCGGTGCTGCATTCCCGCTTTTCGTCACTTATATGTACAAGCGATTAGGCTTGCAATGGGCAAGTTGGTTGCTTGCTTTTATATCCTTGGCCAATGTGTTGATACCGTTTGCATTTTACAAATTTGGCAAAACCTTGAGAGCCAAGTGGTGTAAGGAAGATTACACTGTTCACAGAGAAGACTATTAGATAGAAATTATAGACACGTTTATAGAACAAAATTAATTCAGTTACTGACTCCCTGTAGATATGTAGATTGATCTTTGGCAGGCTTGGCCTTACACTAATTATTTTGCAGTCATTTTCTTTTTCGCAACCGAAATCGATAGTAAGTATAACTAGAATGTGAGGATTTTTAATAAAACTCTTGCAAAATTTTGTCAAAAAAGAAAAAACCAGCAGCAGTTTCAAAAATCACTCGATTAGGTTCAAATAACATCCAGGAAGATTGTCACTTAACTTACCTAACTTACCTAACTTACCTGTGTTTTATTGAATCTGCGGTGTTCAATCTGTTCAAGCTTAGCACACCACCACGTCACGTGCTTTTCAGGTGATCTTTTCCTTTTCGGACTTTGAGGCTTCCAAGACCGCTCTCTCACCCCCAACTCAAAAGAATTTCCCCCCTAACTTCCAATAGTTAATCAAAAGGGGGAGAGCAAGAATAAGTTCAAGTAAATGCCATGATTTTCAAGAGACCTCAGTAGAGCAAAATGTATGAAATCAAGTACCAGAATTATTCAATTAGCAACTACTTGGCGTTCAATTACGCCGGATTGGCCTGTATTGCCATAGTGGTGTTTCTTACAGCCACGCAGCCTTTCTATATCAAAGAAGTGATCGGAATCAAACCCAAGCCAGGGTCGACAAATGATACCAAGATCGGACACATTGTTGGCTTATTGGGGTTCTTTGATGAAGTAACTGCCATGATCTCGGCTCCGCTCATTGGCGGCTTTATAGATAAGCTTGATGCTTTAGGGTATGGCGGATCGAAGATTGTCCAAAGTTCAAGTTTCATTTTTATTGCATTGGCCTTGTTTGGATACGCAGCGATTAATCAGAAGCTCGTGCCGGATATGTTTATCTTTCGATGCATATTTGCATTGGGGGTTACCGCGTGCATGAGCACCGTTACTGTCACGTTGAATGAATTGTCAACCTCGGATTTCAGTCTCAAGAAATTGATTTTTTGGAAGAAAAACGAAGATTATCACCAAGTTGTCGAACAGAGTCAGTCCGTCACTTTAAAGAGGAAAAACGGTGCCTTTGCTGGTATAATGGGCATTTGCACCGGTCTTGGCGCCATCTTTTCCGTAGCTGTTTTCATCCCCTTGCCCATCACGCTATCGAACTGGCGAGACATTGGCATTAAGCAAAGTATCCAGGACTCGTATGTCATTGTCATGATTTTTGCTGCGATTTCAATGGTGGTGCTTTATTTTGGCTTGTACGACACCAGAAGCGACAATGCACAACTGCTGCTGGGAGCCGAAAGCATCGGCAATGAAAAGTCATTCTTGACGATTCTAAGCGAAGGCTTGCAGTTTTCAAGAGGCAACAAGAACGCCCAGTTGGCGTGTGCCGGTGCATTTGTCGCGCGAGCTACAACCGTGGTCACCACGGCGTTTATACCTTTGCTAGTCTACAACTACTACTACAGCATAGGCAAATGCGAAAGCAATAGCTGGTCGGAAAAGGATGGATGTTACGAAGGCTATCGATTCGCAGCAATGTTAAATGGCATAGCGCAAACTGCAGCATTGGTCTCTGCGCCAGTATGGGGCTATTTGGTCAATAAATACGGCAAGAAATCGATTGGCTTTGCGTCAGCCGTGGGAGCCGTGGGGAACCTTGCATTATCTGCCAATTTTCACTACGAAACCTACAATCCAAAGACCGCGTCATGCTTCTTGTTTGTTTGCATTATTGGCTTGTCCCAGATCGGGTTGATCATTAGCAGCATGAGTTGTTTGAGTGGTATTCCCGATACTCATCTGATTATGGGGTCATTGAGTGGCTTGTACACTTTCAGTGGCGGGTTGGGGATCATGATGATCACACTACTTGGTGGGTTCATTGCAGACTCGTGGATACTTGGACCCTTCTTCTTGCTTGGTGTGTTTAACATTGTGCTTTTGGTGGTTTACTTTCTCGCCTCGAAGGAATCTGCAAAGTTGGCACTTGATGAATCGGAAGACCCCTTGGCTCCTTAGAATGGAACTTTTTCCTTTTTTTATAGATTTTTGAAAAAGCTTTAGTCCTCGGTATTAGTGAATCAACATTGGGAGAAAGGGTCACACTCGCTTATGCTCCGCAAGTACAAGTTGAACCCTGTCTTGGCCCTTTGGTAAGAAACCCGCCTCCCTTCTTTCTCCAAGATTTCCAAAGCAGATTCTCTTGATATTTTTTTTTACCTTTTCGCAACCCTTCCTTTTCAGGTTGGTTCTTTTTCTTTCTCTCCTTCAAACGAAACCTCCATTTTTCCTTCTCTTCTATCGGCTCAAAATTTTCACAACAGTGTTATTCAAGCAAGCGCAAATCGAGAGAGCTTTACACCTCAAGGACAAGAAGAGTCCTGTCTTGTCTTGTCTTGCCTACTATATTTCTAGCATGATAGAGGTGTTGATTACGGTCATACCTTCAATATGCTGGCTTTTGTTCCGTTTTTACACCGTTTGGAAAACGCCAGTGGAGAAAATCATCGAGGATCTCAATATTGAAATCCCCCATATCCCGTGTATATGCGTAGACTCGGTTTCGAGCACATCGATAGTCATCCACTGGGATATCCACGTTCGAAGCGAGGAGAGCCTATACTATATCATCGTGATCAACGGACAAGAAGCAGCGACTTTGACTTCGACTTCGTGCAAGTTGAAAAACCTCACGCCGAACCAGTTGTATCATCTTGAGATTGTGGCGAGCAACACCATTACAAACTTCAAATCCAAATCCGAGGTGGTTTACGTGCAAACATGCATCAAGGGCGACGTTGAAAAAATAGTCAATTTGGAAGTTACTCAAGCCGAGGCGATTTCCGAACTCCCAATCTATAGCGATTTCATTGTTAATGAGGAAGAACTCGAGCAATTGGAGGCGATAGCAGTTGATGAGATACGCACTGTTGATGATCCCAAGGTTCTCAGCAACCACTTGGTGAAAGCCCAGAACGAGTTGGCGAAAACAAACACCGAGTTTAGGAGCTTCCAAAGAGATATGCAAAGTGAGCAAGAGTTATTACAAGAACATTTGGCCTACTATAAGCAAGAGCTCGACGAGGAGACTGATAGCAAACTGAAAAAGGACCAAGATGTCAAGTCGTTGGAAAAATCCAAGAATAACTTGTTGTTTCAAAAATCCAAATTGCAAGCTCAACTCAATGGCATCAAAAACTCATTAGCATTATATAACACGAAATTTCGAGAGAATGACAACAAGATTAACAAGTTGAAAGAACGCAACGCTCATTTGGGAGAGCTTGAACGGCAGGAGATATCGAAAATTGAGAGTGAAATCAAGGAGGTGGAAAACAAGTCCCTAGAGGACAAGAGCAAATACGAAAAAGTCGAAGACAATATCAAGCAACTTATTGCGGAGAAGAAGGAGTCGGTGGCAATGTTGTCTCAGTTGAAGCCTTTGATTGAGCTTTTCAACCTGTCGAACCAACAACATGAAAACTCGCCATCTCCTACCCCTGTTGCCAACGGCTCTTCTACTTCGCTACCTGCAAATGCAAATCCAAACACTAATTCCAACTCAAACACAAACTCTCCATCGATATTCAATAAAGACGGATCACTCACTAAAAATGCATTTGACGCCCTATTGAGAATCTTTCAACTCAACCCATCGTGGCAGGACGAAATCATGCAAGAAATCAACCATTACCAAGAATTTGAAAGTCACTGGAAGGAAGCTTTCAAATTGGAGATTAAAAAATTTGTATCTATTCACCAATCGCTAGAGATTGCAAAACTAAACAGAGACGATAACTACCAACCTGTCAAACTAAGCGAATACCAGGCTTCGATCGAGTTTGGAGGGTATAGCAATGCGTTGCCCAAACCAAAGTTTAATCTGGGCAACAAGAACAATTACGGCCAACCCGTGGCAGACTATACAAAGAGAATGAATGAGAGGACAAGCTTTGGTAATTATTACAGTCAAGTGTATGTGAAAGATGACGCTACACAAAGTTCACCCACTAGTTCCCATGCACTACCGGACTTGTACGGCAATGCTCCATTTAGCTATAATGAGCAACAACACTCTTTTGCTCAGCCACCGCCTCAGCCACAACCTCAGTCTCAGCTTCAACCCCAGCTACAACCCCAGCTTCAACCCCAACCCCAGCTTCAGTCCACGCTTCCACCTTCATACCATAATGTAACTGACAATGATTTTGTTTCCTTGGCAAACTCATCCAACTTCCAAACGAATCATCCATACATTAGTCTAGAACAAATCAATGCTGCCGCGACGCAAAATGCTGGTCTTGAGCTGAGCCCGCAACCGTTGCACAGTTTACCATCCATCGATACCGCGTATACGATGAATGAGGGATTAATGAGCCAGCCTCTTGCGCAACCATTGCTGGCATTCAGCTATGATTCCGCCCAGTTCCAAGGAAATTCAGCCGTGGCATCGCCATTACCAAAAAGCTCGGTGTCATATGCTGGCGAAAATTTGAATAATGGAGGCGGCAACCCTGATCTCACTTCGGGGCTTTATAATGCCAATTTCAACAATCTGCAGACATTTTCGCATTCAGATTTATGGAACTCCAATTCGCAATCGTTAAAGCCTAGTACCTTTAACGATTTTTTGAAACCCAATACCAGTTCAAAGAGTTTTTTCCTGAACCAGTTGAATATATGGCAAGATGATAGGAATCAGAATACATTGAGTCCCAGTTCTGTCCACCATACAAGAACCGTATCTAGCAACTCGCAAATCTGGAGAAACGAAAACATCTCCAATTTAAACGCGTTTGGGAAACTGACGACAGGCTCAACACTGGCGCATCTTGTGAATAGAGAATTCCAACCGTTTGGAGACAATATCAACTTAGCCTCTGCAAACTCGTTGAATTTTGGAGACGCGGCGTTCCCTAGTCAAACTACTGGTGCTCACCAGCCGCTACATGGAGTTAATGAAAGCAAAGACCCTCTCTACCAAGAAGGAGATGACCATCTTTTCCCAAAGAAATATTAACAGCTGTAGTGACAAGAACGTTAACAGTGACAATGTAAAGTCGTGTGTGCCGGTTGAAATAAAATTTCGGCTATCGAAGGTTGACACTGGAAGAATCGGTGGGAGGTTGTTCTACAAATGCTAACCAACAATACATATTTATATATTCATGTATAGCATGAGAATGAAAGGGTGGACTGAAGGATATATCGTGATTGGTGATAATGACTAGGACCTAAATCTCTCCTTCTAATCAGCACTCATTTGCCATCTACAAAGTCCTATTTGCCCTTGTTCCCGAGGCATTTAGCAAAAAAAAAAAAAAAAAAAAAAAAAAGAAAAGTGACAGCCGAGAGGGACGGTATGAGCGTTGTGACACAAACCCAGTGTGACTGAGCACGTCTGCAAAACTCTTTAAAATGTTTTGCCAGTCACGAGAGAAGAGGCCCAAAACGCCATTTTTCCACTCTTGCTCTGGGACTCTCATCTACGGCATTATGAATACAAGCTCTTGCATTCAGAAATTTTGTGGACCCACAGCAAGCAATCTGCCAAAGAGACAAACGAATTTTTCCTCCTTCCCCTCTCCCTTTTCCCCCCATCTCACTCCCTTCTTTTTTTTTTCTTTTGCAACTTTTCGTTTTTGGTTTCATTTTTAGGTGTGGTTCCGAGATATTGGCCAGATCTTGTCCATTTTTATCATTACCATGAAATGACAGCAAATCTGACTCATTTCATACCATCCTCTTTTTCTTCTTTCTCATAAGATAATAAAACCAACTTAACGTCCTGGTTGAATTTCATCAGTAGACCCTCGCAAGCATTCAAAGAATATAACATCTACATAGTATTAGCTCTCTTTCCGCCCCCATAATGACCACGGACGAAGAGGAAACGTTTCATCAGACTTACAATGAGTTCCGCAGTGATACATTTACAGTGCCCACCAGATCGATGATTGAATCTTCGTATCTCAACGCCACCTACGGAGATTCAGTATACGGAGAAGACGAGCTGACATTAGCGTTGGAGCTGCGAATGTGCGAAATAACCGGGAAACCAGCAGCGTTATTTTGTGCTAGTGGAACCATGTCGAACCAGATTGGGTTGAGGGTCAACTTGATGCAGCCGCCATATAGCATACTATGCGACCACCGTGCCCATGTATTTTTGCACGAGGCCGCGGGGTTGGCCACCTTGAGTCAAGCGATGGTGCACCCCGTGGTCCCACGCAATGGCAGATACCTCACTTTAGAAGATGTGTTGCTGAATGTCACTTTTGATGATGGCGATATCCATGCTGCTCCGACCAAGGTGATATCGTTAGAGAACACCTTGCATGGGATCGTGATGCCCGTGGAGGAGATTGCGCGAATCAGCCAGTTTTGCCGCGAGCATGATATCAAGTTGCACTTGGATGGTGCTAGACTTTGGAATGCTTCAGTCGCGACTGGCGTTTCCATCAAGGAGTACTGTCTGTATTTCGACACTGTTTCCTTGTGCTTATCGAAATCCTTGGGTGCCCCCATGGGGTCGATATTGGTTGCATCAACAACGCAAATGATACGCAAGGCTAACCATTTCAAGAAACAGAGCGGGGGTGGAATTAGACAATCCGGCCTAATGGCTTCGATGGCGCTATATGCCGTCGAGCACAACTTGGCGAAGATTGCGAAATCGCATGCCTTTGCTAGACAAATTGGCGAATTTTGCCAACGAAATGGGATACTTTTGGAGTCGCCCGTGGATACCAACTTTGTATTTGTTGATTGCAAAGCTAATAAGATGGACCCCAATTTGTTGATTGAGTTGGCCACCAGAAAGTATAATGTGAAATTGATGGGCGGACGTATCGCGTGCCATTTCCAATTGCACCCGCTGAGCATTGAACGGGTTGAAAAATGTTTGTTGGAGTGTTACCAAGAGAGCTTGGTCAATCCTCACCAGCCGGATAACAAGAATAATAAGAAAATGTACAATTTCGATGCCATCAAGGCAAAGGGTAATTTAATAGAGTCAACCGATTGAATATAGAATATCCCACCAGCAAGATTACCAACATCAACGACTTCTATCTCTCCTCATCTCTATTGACAAGCTGCAAAAAATGAAACTGATTACATGCCATTGCAGTGTTAACAGAGATCCTTCCCCTCCCCCCCATGTGTTTTTCTGGATGGTGGCGATTATCGTGGTTATGGTGTTGCCATGGTGAAGAAGCTAATGGAATAGCACGTGGCTTCCCTCACATGCTCACTTTTTTTTCTAAAAAAAAACGCCCCTTAACGGCTCTATCAGCGCATCATCGGTGAGATCAGTACGTGGCATACTATAGCAACTGTCAAAACGCACAACTAAAGCAAAATAAACAGACAAGATAACCTCTACTCGAGCTAACCATGGTCACGTCTTTATCTTTTTTTGTTTTCTTTCAGCCGTGACTTACCCATGCTCTTTCACGTGGATCCCACTAAAATTGCGTTGTCGTTTTTGATGTTTTCGTTACAGATGTCGAGCCATCGTCAGATCTTATATTATCATCGATCAACAAAATAAATACCCCCTAAGATACAGGTCAGTTTCTTTTTCCCCGTCCGTTTACAATGGCACGATTTATTCTTCATCAACACCAGTTTCACAAGATTCCCAAGCGTGACAAGTAGCTAGAAACAGCTACTAACACAACAATAACAATAACTTTAACAGTAACAACTGTTGTTAGACGTCCACACCGTGTCGACTGGAACAGCTTACGAGGAGCTCTTATCTAGCTCTACTTAGAGAGACCGAGAATTGTCTACTCACTGAAGTTACCTGAAAACAATACAAAATTGCAATCAGCAGACGATGCCGAAGAAAGTGCAAAGTGAGCCCGCTTTACCAAGCTTAGCAGCATCGAATTCGGACAATATCGCATCGGCGATTGTCGATGATGACGACACAACTGTTGGCGGTGAAAATGGTAACGGTTCTGTCAATAGTAATGGCAATGGCAATGGCAATGGAAGCAACGGACCATTCTATGCATCATCATCATCCAACACTAGTCAATCTTCAATACCGAACTCACCACTTTTACACAGAAGTGACTCGATGACATCGGTCCCCTTCTTGGACATGTCCAAGCTAATGTTTGCCAACGACTTCGACTTTGGGTTCGACTTGAATGGAGTCAGAAACAAGACTAGAGGTCGAATGAACAGTATCAAGAAGAAAACAAAGGAAACGTTCAATATATACAACAAGAAGGGCAATATTGAATTGGACAAGCTACAGGAAATCTTGAACCAGAGACTCGTCAAGTTCGATGAGCGGATACACAAGAACCTAACAAGCTCGAGCACGGAAAAGCTATTTTACGCCCTAAGTGTGTTTCTAATTGCCTGTGCTGGATTTGTTATTGGCAAATATCCCGAATTTTTTCCTCATTTCCACACTGCAATATTCATCGTGTTGATGCCTATTCGGTTCTATACTTATTTCAAGCAATCTTTCCAATACTACTTGGCCGACTTGTGCTACTATGTCAATTTGCTATTGATGTTGTTCATTTGGGTGTTTCCCCAATCGCCAACCTTGTTTGTCTCGGTTTTCTCCTTGTCGTTGGGAACTTTGTCGTGGGCCGTGATTACTTGGAGAAACTCGTTGGTGCTCCATTCGGTTGAAAAGACAACTTCGTCGTTTATACACGTGATGCCACCGGTAACCATGTTTGTCATGGTTCATGAACTCGACCCTGAGTACCAGCGGGAGAGGTACCCCGGTATTGCCGCGATTGATAGATGGAGCTTTGCCACCAGTTTAATCATCACTTCTGTCTACTACACAATCTGGCAAGTGAGCTATCACTATTTCATCACCATTAGGCGTAAAGATGAGATTGAAAAGGGGAAAGTGACATCTTTCTCCTATTTAAAGAAGAAGAACAAGTCTACTCCCTTGGGCAGATTTGTCAATGGCTTGCCATATTTGTGGATGCAGACGCTTGCATTCACCATGATCCAATTTGGCTATCAATTGCTTACAATGTTGCCGTGTCCCATTTGGTTCACTTATAAACACGCGTGCGGCACGTTTGTTTGCTTTATTTTCATCTGGGCTAGTTACAACGGCGCCACTTGGTACATTGATGTTTTTGGTAAACGCTTGGAGAAGGAAGTTGACAAGTTGAAAAGGGAAGTTGGCAAATTACAACAGGAGAATGAGAAACTACAGTTTTCTCCTGTTAATAAACCTCAAGTGTCCGCTGATGATGTTAAATTTGACGATTTGAATGGCGGATTGAAGAAAGACGAGGACAAGGACGAGAACGAGAACGAGGACGAGAACAACGACACTATCAAGGCTACTACTACTTTTGAGGAGGTGCCAAACAAAGTAACTGCAAAGCAGAAACTGGAATCCGAAGCTTCTGGGGCGTCTGAAGCATCCACAGAGCCTGAAGAGTCCGTGGAGTCAAGCGTAAACTCCGAAGAAAAAAATATCAATCCAGTCAAAGCAGTTGGTGAAAGCCTTAAACCCATCATAGAGCCCACTCCATGACAGTTATTTTTTAAACTATTCGTAGCATAACTTTGGTTTTTTGAATTATTAGTTGTATTTATTTCATTAGAAACGGACTTTGTTGAAAGTAGTAGGTTGTGATGGTAGATCTTGAGTAGCGGTATGGTGGTTGGCTCGCACACGACTGGCCCTGCTTCCACCACCACCACCACCACCATTAAAAAAAAAAAAAAAAAAAAATTCGTAGTCCAAGATCTCTTCAACTGAATCAAAAAACAAACTGATCAGAGACCAGTTCGAACCCCTGAGCCCAGTTAGAGCCTAGCTAGAGCACATGTTTCGGTCGACACTAGCGCCCATGCTGGCTCTCAAGAGGAGCTTGGCCACTTCACTGAGGCTACTCAACGAAGAACTAACCAAAGCATCCTCCAAGAAGATCGACAACCACTTGAACTTTTTAAAAAAATACTACTCGCCCGAGTTGTTAGAGAGCATCAAGATCACCGAATCGCTAGTTGAACCAAAAGAATATCTCAATTTGAAAAGCAGAGGCGTCAAGAGCCGCTCCAGTGTGCCGCCAAAAGAAGTCCACCGCGATTACTCCAAGACCGATCCCGAATGGCAAGAACCCATCTTGTACCCAAATCAAGGTTTAGGTAGAGTTCCATATCCGCCAATTCCGCAAGTGTACAGCCCAGATAGAGACGATTTGAGGATCCGGTTCACTGACGCACCGCGTGGGCCCCATGACCTGGCGCAATCTGCCACGGCCATCAAGACACCGCGCGAAATCTCCCGCGGGATCAGCGAATTGACGGGGTTGAATGAACGGTATATAAGGAATCTTTACGTGCGACCATTGGTGATGAAGCGCGTTTCGCTCAAGACCGCCAAGGGCAACATCCCCAACTTCTTCGTCATGAGCATCGCGGGAGACCGAAACGGGATGATTGGGTTGGGCATCGGCAAATCGAGAGATGGGATCCGCACCGCTGCGACAAAGGCCCACTGGGCCGCTGCTAAAAACTTGAAAGCCATCAAACGGTACGATAACCGCACCATTTTGCAAGCTTTCAATAAGAAGTTCCACGCTTGCAGGTTAAAGTTTAGTCCCGCGCCCATTGGGTTTGGATTGAGATGCAATAGAATTGTGTTTGAAATCTGCCAAGCGGCCGGCATCAAGGACTTACGAGGCAAGATTCATAAACTGAGAAACCCCATGATTGTTGCTCAGGGTTTTGTAGAGGCATTGCAAGAACAGAGGTCGATTGAAGAGTTGGCTTTGAACCGTGGAAAGAAGATTGTTGAGTTGAGAAAAGTGTATTATTCTCAGTAAAGCACTTGTTTTGACTCACTTGTATATATACATAACTCATGTAAATGACAACTTTCGCATTTATTTGGGGGAAAGCTGCCATCTTCTTGTCTCTGTGTGGTATTGGTTGTGACGTATACCCTGTTGTCGCGTGCCATATTCTTGCCAGCGGCTGAACGTCGCAGAAAATTATCACAGACCTCCCACTCCAAAACAGTTGAACTTTGTTATCTTTATCACTAACAAAAAGAGACACACACATATTCCACCCTAGATCAGCACAACTTCTTGCCCCTTGAGCTTCATAGAGATTGCCTACAACTTAGAAATCCACAGTTCCAACTTCTGCACATTTTGCTTGGGAGTTGAGTTGATACACTATCGTTTGGGCGAAAGAAATCATTTTCCCACTTCCCCCAGTTTGAAGTTGCCACCAAAGCTCCATCAAATTCTCTTTCTTTTTTTTCTTTAATTTTTTGTTTTTTTAATTTAAGGACGGACGGACATACCACTGCTGATAGACTGGTCGAGCTCGCAACAGGATCATGGCCGTCGACACCACCTACTATGAGCTTCTCAACATTGAGACAACAGCCACGTCGCTTGAGATCAAAAAGGCATACCGAAAAGCCGCCATCAGATTACACCCAGATAAGAACCCCGATGACCCCACGGCAGCTTCAAGGTTTCAAGAGATTGGCCAGGCGTACCAAGTCTTGAGCGACGACAACTTGAGGGCGAAGTATGACAAGTATGGCATTCAGGGGTCGATACCGCAAGAAGGATTTGAAGATCCTGCCGAGTTTTTCTCGATGATCTTTGGCGGGGAAGCTTTCAAGGATTGGATTGGCGAGTTGAGTTTACTCCAGGAGCTTTCCAAATCTGCTGAACTTTCCGGGTTGTCTGAAGAAGAGGGCAAAAAGACTGAAGCAAAGAATGAACAACAACGACAACAACACCACCAATATCAACACCAGAGTACAGATGATCTGGCTACGAGCGTGGAATCACACGATAGGCCTGCTACTAGCGGGTCGGAGAGGTTGTTCTTGGCCGATTCTGCGCACGATGAATCCAAATTGACCCATAAGGAGCAAGAGGAAAAAAGGAGGAAGGAAGAATTGGAGAAATTCGAAGAAGAGTGCAGGGTAAAGAAGATTGAGACGCGCAACGAGTTGGCAAAAAAATTGGTGGATAAGTTATCACTCATCACGGAAACCGATATGAAGGAAGATGTGGTGGAATCGTTCAAAGCCAAGATCAAGTACGAAGCCGAGTCGTTGAAAATGGAGAGTTTCGGGTTGGAGATCTTGCATACGATTGGCCATGTATACAAGAGCAAATCCAAGATTTTGTTGAAAAACCAGACTTTTTTCGGGTGGGGAGGATTGTGGTATTCTGTCAAAGAGAAGGGAGGTGTTGTCAAGGATACCTTTAGAGCCATTTCGGCTGCCTTGGATGCCCAGCGGACCATGGAAGAGTACTCGCAAATGCAATTGGACAACGAGTATCATGCTAAGAAGGAGGCCGAGGAAGAAATTGCAAAAAAGAATGCCGATGCTGAAAAGTCAAAGTTGGAGGAAGAATTGGAGAATTTAAAGAAGCAGCAGCAGCAGCAGCAGCAAGAGGAAGCAGGCGCTGGAGCTGCAGCTAGAGTTGGGGTTGGAGCTGGAGCTGAGGCGGCCACTGCAACGGCAGAGAGTCTGAGTGCTCAAACTACAACCAAGGATGGGAAGAAAGAAGTTGAACCAACAAAACACACTGCTGAAGATTTAGCAGACATGGAAAAGTTTTTGCTAGCGAAAGTGTTGAATGCCGCATGGAATGGATCAAAATTCGAAATCCAAGGAACATTGCGTGCCGTGTGTGATTTAGTGCTAGACGATGAGGAAGTCCCACTAGAGAAACGAGTCGCCAGGGCGCAGGCCATGAGACTTGTTGGACAGGTTTTCTCGTCAATCACTCGCACCGAGGCTGAAGATGAAGAAGCGCGAGTATTTGAAGAATTGGTTGCCGAGGCTAGCAAGAAACGGGAGAAGAAGAAGAAGAAGCCAAAGGCTGAGGAAGGCAATAACTAGAGAGATAGAGAGTGAGAGATATATATAGAAACGATGCCAGGAAAAATGGGAAATTCTAATGGACAGCTACGGCCAATGTAACCATTTTTGTTGATGAAATTTTTCTTTTTCTTGACCCACACCCCCCCCCCCCCCCTATTGTGGTTGGCATACATTGTCTATGCGACCAAAAGGGAAAGCGCAATCTTGACTCTTGAAGGGCTGAATTCTCTGGTCAAGCCATTGCCAGTTCTCTAAGATTGACTAACATGGATTACAACTAATCATCCTGATTTGGTCTTGCAGAGCTAATCATATCCGATGAATGTAGACACATTATCGCACTTGAAAAAAAAAAAAACCCCCCCTCCACTCATGACAGAATGCAGTGATAAAAAAAATCATCACTTTGCATTCAGTTGGCAACGAACCTCAAGAACTGGTGAGGTATAACTTCAATCACAGTTTTTAGAATCATCGTTTTTGATAAGAATTTCGTTTTAAAAATGGCTAAATTAGAAGCGAGTACATCGAGACTAATTCAAGAAATTAGTTTGAAATCACCCGAGTTGGATCCATGCACGCGATCAAACTATTCTCAATTCCAAATCAACACTACCGAATTGAGATTATCGGTGGACTTTAAAACCAAGACCATACGTGGTGTCGTCACTTATAACCTATCATCGCATAAGGAGGCAGAGGAAGTCGTTTTAGATTGCAAAGATATCAGTGTTCATCGTGTTGAAGTTGACTCGTCACTAGTTGAATTCAAAATATCTGATGCCGTCCCGATTTATGGATCAGCGTTGCACATCCCGTTGAACCGTGACGATCTGACCGGGGAGAAGGAAAAAGCAATGGTGGTGCTGATTGAGTTTGAAACCACCGACAAGTGTACCGCGATCCAATTCATCCAAGGAGACACGGGCCCCTATGTATTTTCGCAATGCCAAGCTATCCACGCCAGGACATTATTTCCCTGTTTCGATACACCAGCAGTGAAATCGCCGTATAAGTTCGTGGCAAAGTCGCCATACAAGGTCACCATGTCCGGCCGCCCCGTGGAATCATCGCCCACAAAAAGCGGAGCCAACACCTATACTTTCGATCAACCTATCCCGATTCCATCGTATTTAGTCTCCATCACATCGGGAAATCTACTCAAGGCGCCAATTGGACCACGGTCCGATGTATATAGCGAAGAGCCGCTTCTCGCGCAATGCCAATGGGAATTTGAAAAAGATATGGAGGGCTTTTTGCAGATTGCCGAGTCGTTGGTGTTTGAATACGAGTGGCAGAGATTCGATTCCTTGGTTCTACCTTCGAGTTTCCCCTATGGCGGGATGGAAATCCCCAACATGACTCAATTGACCCCCACGTTGATCTGCGGGGATCGAAGCCAGGTCAAAGTCATGGCTCACGAATTGGCGCATTCGTGGTCGGGCAATTTGGTGACTAATTGCAGTTGGGAGCATTTCTGGTTGAATGAAGGCTGGACTGTTTATCTCGAGCGGAGGATCTTGGGCGCGATTGCCCGCAAGGAGGCGTTGGCTCAGGGTAACGCTAGTGAAGAAGAAGCAAGTAGGTATGGGGAGCAAGTTAGACATTTCAACATGATTGGCGGATGGAATGCCCTAGTTGAAACATGCAACAACTTTGACCCTGTGTTTACGAAATTGGTGGTGGATTTGCACGGCAAGGATCCAGACGATGCCTTTTCGCGGATCCCTTATGAGAAAGGGTTCTTCTTTTTATACTTTTTGGAGCAGAAATTGGGTGGGTTGAAGGAATTTGACCCGTTTGTCAAGTTTTATTTTGGTAAATTCAGGTACCAGTCATTGAACTCGGCACAATTTGTGCAAGCGTTGTATGAGTTTTATGAACCTTTGGGCAAGAAGAGTGTGTTGGATAGTATCGATTGGAACAAGCGGTTGTTTGAATCTGGTTTACCGGAAGAGCCCCAACTCGATACAAGTTTGGCTGATGAAGTTTTCGCTTATGGAGATAAATGGGTGGACTATGTTAAATTAGGTGGTGGTGGTGGTGAAAAGGGAAACGTTGACAGTGTCCCATTTAAAGATTCGGACATCGAGTCATTCCAAGGAGAACAAGTGATGCTACTCTTAGAATACCTATTTGGACAATTTAAACCAGTGAGTGTATCACCGCAGCTAATCAAGACTTTGCCACAGATATACCCCAGTTTAGCCAATAGTCAAAACGGCGAGATCAAGTCGCGGTGGAACGATATCTTGATCACTTATGGCCAATACACTCCAGAGGATTCGGTGGTGCAGGATTTCGCTGATTGGATTGGACGCACTGGCCGGATGAAGTATGCACGTCCCGGGTACAAACTACTTAAAAATGGGATTTCAAGAGATTATGCTGTAGATGTATTCAAACAACACGAGCTGTTTTATCATCCAATCTGTAAAACAATGATTGAAAAAGATTTGGACTTGGTTTAATGATTTATTCCAGCCTGTCTACCCCTTTTTTTTTTGAAAGGGTAGGGGTAAGAGGGGCCCAAAAAAAAAAGGACTCTAGACGTACACAAATTAGTATTCATCTTTAGAATAATACAGTCAGAAAAAAAAATTCAATGTACATGAGAAGCACTAGTGGTGGCTCTCCTGAGGACTAGCAGTCAGGAGTTGTTCAGAAGGAGCAGCAGCAACAGGAGAAGTACCATCAGCAGCAGTAGCAGCGGCGGGAGCAGGTGTCACATGAGCAACTTCTTTTCTAAACTTATCCAATCTTCTCTGATGATCCTGAATGAACTTAATCACCTTTTTCCGATTTTCTCTCAAGATTTCATTACCGTTGACATCAATGCCATCCAACTTCATCGTCTCCTTCAAGAGCATCTCGTCAAAGTATTTGAACTTGAAATCTTGTTCCTCGGGAGTTAGTCTCGCGTAATCCTCAACGTATTTATCGATATCGGGAACATAGTTCAACTCCACGAAATCCAAAATCTCCTGAATCTCCTTATTGGCCTTTTGCGCCTTGCTCAATCTCTTTTTCGTGGACTTCCTCTTGGGCTTATCAGCGTCTGCATCGTCAGCGTCACCGCTATAATGGGACCTGGCGTGCTTAACGTTGGCACCACCACCACTACCGCCGCCATAGCTGAACAACTTGCCGAGTATGAACAAGGTAGTCAACGAGACCAAAGTCAACGACACGGTGACGGGGTTGATTTTCAAATTTTTAAAGTCGTCGACAACGTCGCCCGCGGTGATGTTTTGCAATTGCTGCAAATGCGGCTCGATTTCCTTGAACGACGTTGGGATCTTGTCCTTGATCAAGTCGATGTAGTGCTGGACCTCTTCCACGGTTGTGGGTATTATTGTTTTCAATTGGTCCATTATTTGTCCAAACCGGTTTCTCAAGCTCCAATTTCAGCTCTCTGTTTTTTTTTTTTCGTTTCTCCGTCCTTTGCTTGCCCTTTAAGCTAGCAATATTGATAGTTGTAGGACTCCTTGGGTGTCGACTTGTCAACTAAGGGGAAAAAGCGGGTCTCTTTTGAAGTTCTTGAAAACTCGGGTGTTTCTGATCAACTTGACACTCGTTCTTGTCTCCCACCAAGCTTGCTCGCTGAAAAGAAAAAGTGCCACAAATTTCAAAGCTCTTGTTTCTTGTGAAGTTTTCCAGTGCCTGTTTCTATACGGCCGCGCTACCACATGTACCCTCCACTGTTCAATGTCGGCAGAGGTTTTGATTCTGGCAGACGGCAACAACTACTTGTTCAATTGTTGCGGTGCTTGGCCAGTGTGCCGTTCACTCGAGTGCAAATCGCATTGGTGGAGTCTGTCTGATCCGTCGCATCCTGGCGGTGGGAGCTGCTGGAATTGAGCAGACATTGGTGCCTCTTTGTCAACAACACACGTTCCCGAGATTTTTGTCTGTTTGGTTTTATTCCGCCGCAACAATCTCCAAGAGTTGCAATTGAACCGTTGGGTACTTTTGTTTCAACAGCCACATGAAGACTGGCTCCGCTTAGGAAGAGTAGCTTGTGCCTGAACTTGAAGCCAATGCGTCTTGAACTTTTCCAAGCACTGTTGGCAGGTTCCGGCTTCAAGCTCTATGCTGCGCGCGACAAAACATATAGAATGTGTGTGCCTCCTCGCGATGATATCTCGCGAGATGGCATCGCTGAATCGCTAAATCCCCACAAGTGCCCTCTCAGTTCATATGTCGTTCAAATTCAGCTTTGCAGACGAAGACGTGGCAAGCGATGACGCCTCAGCTCACCCACCACAGCAGCCACCACAACAAAATCATGCACGGGCTCTCGATTCATTCAAAGTCGCTGCTGAGAATCAGCCGCAGATGATCTCATTTTCTTCAATGCTACAAACTTTGGCCAACGTCAGAGTCACCTTCGACAATTACACCACGCCAGGGGGGAATACCGTGTATAGACGGGAACTATTTGACGTCAAGCATCAAGTGATGACAGAGGAAAACACGGACACGAATGCAATTCAGCTAACGCAATGGTTGATTGACGATAACCGAGCCGATTTGCAGAGTCGAGTGTATGAAGGCGGGTTCAAGAGCTGGGAATGCTCGTATGACTTGGTTGACAAACTCTCGAGCTTGATCAAGCAGGGAAAGCTTCTTTCGCTGCCGCTGCTGCCGCGGGTGGTGTCTATTTTGGAGATGGGATGCGGAACGGCTCTTCCAGCTTCATTCTTGGTCATGAAAAAATTTCAGGCCCGCGACAAACTGCCTATGAAGTTGGTGTTGTCTGATTTCAACCTCGATGCACTACGGTTGGTTACGATCCCGAATTTGTTGATACACTGGTGTCTGACACTCCCGGTGGATAAATTGCGTGAGCTAACTACCAGTGACGAGAACCCCGCTTTCAACAATGACGAGGTGTTTGTAAGTGACAAGTTGATCCACGAGTTTGAGCAGAGCTTGAACGATCACAACGTTGAGATTGTGCTTGTCTCGGGGTCATGGGGCAGCGAGTTCAACGCGTTGGTCAAACCTATGGGGATCAATTTCATTCTCAGCTCGGAAACTATATACTCGCCCGAGACGTTGCCCATAGTTGCCGAGTCGCTTTGGGAGATTTTGGCCGACTCAGGCCAAAGTCACGCGTGTGCTCTTGTGGCTGCTAAAAACATCTATTTTGGAGTTGGTGGGTCTGTGGTTGAGTTTCTCGATTATTTCGATGGTATCAAGAACGAGGCCCTGACTGTTGATGTAGAGGAAATCGACAATCTGCAGCTAAAGAGGTCAATCATTTCCATCGAGTACATAAGCATACAAGATAGAAAATAGAAACATCATGTAGTATACCAGTCACACACAAGGCTAGAGAATCCAGTTTTCAAACCTCTCACCATCTAACTGAACAAGCACACCGGTTCCAACCAAAGGGGCTCGACCCACAGGCCTTGAAGTGGAAAGAACCAAGTTCGGACTTAACTTGTCGAGGCAACGAGACACAAGGCTAGAGAATCCAGTTCTCAAACCTCCCAACATCTAACTGAACAAGCACACTGGTTCCAACCAAAGGGGCTCGACCCACAGGCCTTCAAGTGGAAAGAACCAAGTTCGGACGTACCTTGTCGAGGCAACGAATCAAAAGTGCTGCCAAAACATCAACTGATTTTTTGGAGGACTGAGGCTACCGGCAGAATTGGCCACATCTGCACGACCATAATAACCCCTTCCCCCCTATTCTAGCACGTAGCCAGGGTCAAGAGAAGAGCAGGAAGAAACGAAAGTACAATCCTTCACATATGGTGTTGTTTAACCACCCTCTATACAGACTCCAAGTGAACTATCCCATAACCCGCTGCTCAGTGGTTAGAAAGTTGTCCCGTAGTCTGTATCTATATACATAGCACAAGTCGTGTCCTTTCCACTCTCACCTGTTTTTCTGTTCCGGCCAATCAGACTACCAAATTTCATAAGTCACCGCAGCTCCCTGCACTCGCCTGCCCACCGCGCACTCTCCACCAGCACCACCCACTGAGGGCCCACGCCAGACAGAAAGAGAGAGGAAAAAAAAAAAAAAAGAAGAGATCGATTGGAGGGCCTCTGTTAACACCACGAAGAAGAACAAGAACAACCCAGAAGAGAGGAGGCTGCTTCCAATTGATAAATATCCCACTATCTATATACCAGACCGTGACTAGTTTGTAATCCCTGTTGTTCCCGTTCAAAGACACCACTGGATTTTTTTTTGAAACTTGAACTAGTAGCTTGAATTCGTTCTACTGTTCAAACTACACATTTACACCCACACACACAGATACACTTTTTTTTCTCCTACAAGATGTTGTCCAAGACATTGCAAAGACAAGCACTTAGGTTCAACAGCAGCTCAGTGGCCAAATCGGCCGCTTCGTCTGCTCCGAGGGCCCTTTCCAACGCTTACCTCGGTAAGATCGAGAACAGATGGACCACCTTGCCCAAGGAGGACCAGCACACGTTGATAGAGGAATTGAAAACGAGAATGGAGTTGCCATGGCAAGAGTTGACCACGGCTGAAAAGAGAGCTGCCTACTATATATCCTTTGGAGAGTGGGGGCCCAGAAGACCCTTGTATGCGCCTGGGGAAAAGAGCCAAATCTTTTGGATTGTGACTGGGTCCGTGATTGGCTCGATTGTGTTGTTTATTGGCGTCAAACAGTTGGCTTCTCCTCCTCCAAAGACCTTGGAGAGAGAATGGATGGAGGCTTCTGACGAGTACTTGAAATCTAAGAATGCCAATCCTTTCACTGGTTACTCTCAAATTCAATAAATCTGATTGGCTGGTTGTGACCCGGGCGGTGGAGCAACTAATGAGAAGGATGATGACGATGATGGTTTTGTTGTCTATTGAGTTGACGATATACAAGATGGTTGATCACACATTTACATTGGATTTATTTATGTCATTCGAACCAATAAACGATAATAAAAAAAACTGAACCTACTTTTTCTATTGAGCAGTAAATAACATCTCTTGAATTTACACAACTATAATCAAAGGTGTTAAGCTGGGCTTTGTTATTCCATCTCTTGAATTTACACAACTATAATCAGAGGTGTTAAGCTGGGCTTTGTTATTCCGGGTAGGCTGACTCGCACGAAATATATATTTCACTCTCAACGGTATGGAGCATCAGCATCTATACAATACTGCAACTCCTGTTCCCACTTGTCACCATTGTCCAACAACTTCTCCTTGTTATACAACAACTCTTCTCTAGTAGCAGTACTATACTCGACATTGGGACTCTCAACAATCGCATCAACAGGACACGATTCCTGGCAATAACCACAGTAAATACACTTGGTCATATCAATGTCGTACTTGTACGTTCTTCTCGACCCATCAACTCGCTCCTCAGCCTCAATTGTGATAGCTTGAGCAGGACAGATGGCCTCGCACAACTTGCACGCAATGCACCGCTCTTCACCCAGCGGATATCTCCTCAACGCATGCTCACCGCGGAATCGAGGCGAGACGGGCCCCTTTTCAAATGGATAGTATATGGTATAGGGGGCGCGAAAGTACATCTCTAAACAAATGTACATACCACGTGCAATCTCGGATAAAAAGAAGTATTTCGTGGCTTTGGAAATGGCCGACTCGCCGCTTTCTTCCCATGTCTTTGGTTTGGGCTGTCTGAAGTTCTTGGGCCATGCCGACTGCGTTGATCCTCCCGTTGTGAGGTACTCGGTCGACTCCGTTGCCAATGCTGGCTTCTGAAGCACCCCGGTGGATGATATGAGCCGGATTGAGTGTCTGAGGCCTGCGTGCTGATTTGGCTGTGGATGGAGTTTGAGCAACGATGATTTCAGACTGGCGATTATTGGTCTAAACATTGTGAAAATAAAAAAAAAAAAAAGATAAAAAAAGGATATGAGTGAGTGGTTCTGTTGCGAGGGGTGTTTGGGTTATCAGCAAGATTCTAATCGAGTCAGGTAATAGGACCGGGATAGATTTTGAAAACGTTATGTCAAGTCCCTGGCTGTTTCTTGTTGTTCAAGAGCTTTGCAAATGACAGTGGTGGTAATTTTTCTAACAGAGGTTGTGCTAGAGACTCTATGACACAGTTGGTAGCGATTTTTTTTTTTGAATAAGCAGCAAAAGTCACTTCTGTCATTGGTTGCCATGCGACCGCTACCACGTGTGCAGTGGAAGGGTATCCATATCTCCAACACCAGACTCATTCCACGATTACATTCAATAAACCTTTCTATTCATCAAGAAAAATGCAATTTATGTGTTATATAAATATGTATAGTAAAGGTCTCACCATTTCGATCCAACCATGATGGCTGTAGGATCACTAGGCTTTTCCACTTCATTAAAATGCGTTCTAAATAATCTCTCGTCACTGACGCTAAACTCCAGCTCAAACTCTTGACTCCACTGGGTAAACTTTATCAAGTCTTGAGGGTTCAAAGTCAAGTCAAACATGGGCACGCTATTGTACTTTGACAACACTTCGCTGACCCAGTCTTTCTCAGGTGTCGTCTCGGTATTGGGGGACGAAATTTGACCTCCGCCATTGATGCAACCTTGAGGACATGCCATGATTTCGACATAGTCAACTTTCGAAGGATCGGCTACTTCATCGGCAGCTTTTGGCAGCTCTGATCTAGCAGCAGCCACTCTTGCCCTTCGACGAGCTGCGAGTGGGTTAACTTTGGTTGCTGGGCCCGCGCCTGTAGTGCTGTTCCCCGGTTTCAATTTCCGCACTAGATTCTGGATATTTCTAAACCCATTGACAATGGCAGAACTGGCGATTTTTTCCTCTCGATAAAGCAACCGCATTTCATAAACATCCGAGTTCTTGCCTTGAATCACCTTCATTGCAAAGTCTTGCCGGTTGTGACCTCGCTTCACGAGAGTGTCTTGCACTAAACGGAGATAGGTGTATGCATACCCACCCGATGACGAGCCAGGGTCATTCGACCATGAATACTGCACAAAGGGCCAACTGGGTGGCGCAAACTGCTGATAGACTTTGTCAATGCTCAGATGCATTATTGCTGGTTCCACCAAATGAGAGCTTTGTTTAGTAGGGACTAATTGGTATTTCCCTTGCGACTCATCGATCAAAGTGACCAATTCTTTTGCAGTCAACACACAGTCGACATCGGGAGTCGAGTCTCCAAACAACTCAGGCCTGGCGCTTTCCAACTTCTTATCAAAACAGGGCATGATCGATAAATGGTAGACTTGCGATGTGGCAACGTTATTGGCCTGCGCTGTGAGGGTCTTGACGAGACATCCCGTGATTTGTTGCGCTGATTTAACGGTGGATATCATCGGTAGCACATAGGGGTGCGTCTTTTCCGCATATAGCACCCATCCAGGACATACAGATGACAACACCGGGTGTTTCACCTGCTCTCCAGCTTCATTCTGCTCCTTTATCTTTTTCAGGATCGTGTTCTGTGATTCGTTGAGAAGGGAAAGTTTTCTTCCCAATGACGTTCCCACCACATACTTAAACCCCATTTGAAAAACCAAAAGATTTACAAGTGATTTGTCCATATCCTCCACGCCCACATTGTAAGCTGTTGCAAGCGAAGCTCGCAGTTGCTGAGATATGCTAGCAACGAAAATCTTACCTCTAGAGTCTGGCGACTCCAACGCTTTCAAAAGCTCTTGATGAGAGTGCTGCGCCACCAACACCTCCTCGGCCGAAGTTATACACCCGGAACATGCAAGACAATCAGCTAATGAAATCTGAGCCGGATTCAACGCCGTCTGCTTGCCATCTATTTGTGAGATCTCCAAAGGGTTGCCCTGTGAGTCTATTTGAATCTCAACTTGGCCTTCATCTGCAGAGGGATCAGCCGTTGTGCTGACATTTTCAACTGGCTTTATGCATGCGACTCCAGGTGATATAAAGTCGTTTAGATCGTCTGCTGAAAGTATTGCGCTCATCGCCTTGGAATCATCCAGAAATTGTGATGTGATTTGATGTGATTGTTGCAAAGAAATCCTGATGGAGTCTTTTTTTTTTGTAAAAGTTTTTGATTGATAAGCAAAGACCCATAGATTATCAAGAGCCGCACTTGCTACCTAAAAGGGTTAAATATGGAGGTGCTTGCCAATACATATAGTGAATGCTAGATGTTACATCTAATTGGAATTCAGTGGGATTTATAGATAAACGCAAACTGACTTTATAATCCATGTTATTTACAGCCTAACAGTGCCCTCGGGGGTGTCAACTTCAGCTTCAACGTCGCCTTCATCAAGATCCGCTTCGTCTGCGCTAAATTCGCCCAATTCAAAATCATCCGTTGGTAATCCGGTGTAGGGCTTGATGTAGATTTCTCCATCTTCATCGTATCCAACTAGTTTCAAGTAGAACCAGATGAGCAATAGCAACCAAAGATAGATCAAAAACGCCGCAGCACCAATCACCAAGATATAAGCAGAATGGTCGCTTCCCAAATCATGCACCAATTGCAACTGTTCTTCAGTTGCGCCCATGAATGAAATCCCGGACAAGGTGAGACAAAATGGAGGCAAATACTGGAAGGACAAGATTTTACCCAGCGGCGCATTGCATGATTTGTCTTTCAATACAAATGCAATCTCGACAATTCTCGTGATTCCCGCACTCATCAAGGCAATGCCAAAGACAGCATGGACTCTAGTTGAAATTTCCAGGTGCTGGAAATGCTGAGACATGGACCAACCAGTGAATATCAACAACAACGCGGGAATGAATGATCTTCTATTGCCTCTGGAAAGAAACATTCCCAACAAGCCGCCGCCCCACCAAATGATCCCCATTGCCGTGTGTTGGTAATCGCCCATATTCCACCCTTCTTTGCCCCATCTGTGCTCGGTAAATGTATTGACAATGCCCCAAAGCATCATCACCGTTGAATCGTAAAACTCTTGCGATGTGAGTTTGCGAGCGTCCGTGTGTTTCTCCAATTGATGTTTTCTAATCCAGGGAACAACAAGAACCATCGCCAATATAAATGAATAAAGTATAAATGCTGAACCCATTATCCCGTGAGCTATGCATTGGCCAGTGTGTCTTCCATAGCAAAAGCCAAAAAGTGCAATTGGCGCCATGCAAACTCTGACCCAACCAGTCAAAACACACGCCAATGATAATGCCTTGTATATTTTATAGTGTAGTCCATATTCATTATAATGTTTAGACAAGTGAGGGTAAAATCTGTTAATCACCAAATTACTTCCATTTGATAGAGTTCCCACGAAAATGGTCACCCCCAACAATATACTCAAGAACCAACTAGTGCCTTTTGAAGTTCGGTTTTCGTGATTATCTACATTATCGGGAAATGGCAAAAACATGGATTCAACCACCGAGTACGCGGTGGCGATGTATTGCAACAACAAAGACCAATTGAGTCTATTGGCCATTGCTAACGACGCGCTTATCGATGGCACAATGAGCAAGATGAAGAGAGTCATTATCCAGTGGAACGATTTGGAGCCGGCGTTGACGGGGTGAAACTCCGGTAGCTCTTCGTCCATATCCATTTCCATGGCCCAGGCCTTGGACACGACGAGTGCCGCAACTGCTAATAGCAGGGTCCAGTGAGTTCTATACATGCTCAATTGGTGGTGAAAATAGCAACCGTGTTGGAAAATCTTCAGTATAGATATCTATGTATACGTACGGATGTGTAGATGTGGATTTTTGAAAGTTGGTTCGTGGGGGTTACGCGTAGTTCGGCATTTTCCTCTTCTTCCAATATCCTCAAACGTGTCTCGGTGTAATTTCCAAGCAGATCAGACGACCCTACCACACCTCACATATGCATACACGTAAACATACATGCTAGCACCACACTCACTCACTGGGAAGCAACAGATTGGCATATACGATTAGGTTTTCAGAACCAGCCTTGCAAGATTCAAACTCCATCTTTGTTCAAGAACCAATGGTGCAGCGTTAACATGTGTCAGAAATAGAGACTTGAAATGGTTGCCAAATATAATAAAGACCGGTATTATTTGATGCCCAAACGGGGGAAGGGGACAGTGTTGGATTACAACCAGAGGCATAGGTAACTCATCCAGTAGAGAATAATAACAGTCCCCCAAAAGGAGGTTCGAAGCGAGAGAAGCAGCTTCAAACTCATATACACTTGACACGTATCGACGAGGATAGTTCCCCCGCCCACCCCCCTGCCTGCCTTTGTTGTTCAATGTTGCTTCCTCCTGATGTTACCTATACATTTGCTTGATTTTGTCGGTAAAAAGCGAAAAGAAGCCTCAGCCTTCTCACTCATGGAAAAGAGGGAGAAAGAGAGAGAATTGCCGAGGCAACTAACACGCTAGCGAAGCAAGTTGCCACCCATTTGACCCACTCGCGAAGTGGAAAAAGAAAAAAAGAGTGGCGCTGGCGGCGGCGTTGCCAGTGACGGTGGAGTAAGAGAAATCCAGCGTGTTTTCTCTTACTCCACCGCCAATGTCAAGTGTCAAGTGTCGATGTTGCATGCTGGGTGAGTGTGGGCGTCGGCATACTTGTCAAGTACGCCAAAATAGGAAAGTTCCCGCTGGGGTGAAATTTTTCACCAATTTTTCGTTCTTTCTTTTTGCGAAACTTGAAGCTGCATGCTCTTCACGGAGGCGAGCCGCCGTTGTCTGTTCTTACACTCGTGCCTGCCATAATATGTAGAGCTGTGTGTTTGTTGGTGGCACTGATAGATCCGCCCTGTGTGGTTGGACACGTATGCCGTATTGCAGTGGTGCCAGAGTATGCGCGCTACCACCTGTCAATATTTCAATAAAACTTGCCAGCTGAACTTTCGTTACAAACCACCGGAAACAACCACCGGAAACAACCACTTTCAATCACAGCTGGCAACTTCTGGGGTGTTACGTTTCACTACAGGACCGGTACCCTTTTTCTCGAAATATCGGGGAACCCCATATACAGGCTGGATACTTATAAAAACCCCATTTTTTTTTTTCGTTTATATAGCTAGACACTCTGAACCCTTGAACATTTGAACACTTGAGGGAGACACTGGAGAAGAGGACTGCTAACCAAAAGAAAAGACACTTGACGCTTTTGCTTGATATATACACACAGTTGAAGAATAGTTTTTATTTTACAAAAGACAACCATGTTGCCTGTACGACTGCTACTTTGCATACTACTTTTCCTAGTATCCTATAGTCGCCAGAGCCAAATACCACCACGAGACTATGACAAGCTCAACTACTTTCTCGTTGAATTAAACACTACGCACAGTCAAAAACCGTTGGTAGACTTTATTTCCCAATACAAGGATCATTATAGATTCGAACACCAAGTTCACTCATTAGATAACTATTATGTATTTAGCATAGACAAACAGCATCCTCACAATTCGTTCTTGGGCAATCACAACTCGAATAACCACAATAGAATCAAGAGATCGCCAGGATTCGAAGATGTTCACGATCATTTAATTAATAATATTCAGTCGCTACATATGTTGCCACCTAAAAAATTGTCAAAGAGGTTACCGGTATTTATAGATGCAAAAGACGTACAAGAAGCTGGCAATGGTGGCTATGATGGTGGGCTCCAAACTCAACAGCCTCCATCGGAGTTTGAAAAAGCTCAAAAAAGATTAGCTGAAGTGTCTATAAAATTGGGCATCCAAGATCCCGAGTTTGCTAGCCAATGGCATCTTTTAAACTTAAAGTACCCGGGACATGATGTAAATGCCACTGGGTTGTGGATGGAGGATATCTTGGGGCAAGGAATCGTTACTGCTATTGTTGATGATGGATTGGACGCCGAGAGCGAGGACTTGCAAGAAAACTTCAGTGCCAAAGGCTCATGGGACTTCAACGACAACGTTAATATCCCTTTACCACGTTTATTTGACGACTACCATGGCACGAGATGCGCCGGTGAGATTGCTGCTGTCAAGAATGACGTTTGTGGAATCGGTGTAGCTTACAAGTCGCAAGTTGCCGGTATCAGGATCTTGTCGGGATCCATCACATCTGCTGAAGAAGCTGCTGCAATGTGTTATGGCTTGGATGTCAACGACATTTACTCGTGTTCGTGGGGTCCCACAGATAATGGCAGGACTTTAAGCGAACCGGAAGTTGTCGTGAAACAAGCAATGATTAAAGGAATTCAAGAAGGCAGAAACAACAAGGGGGCCATTTATGTGTTTGCATCGGGCAACGGAGGACGTTTTAGCGACTCGTGCAACTTTGACGGCTACACTAACTCGATCTATTCTATCACCGTTGGAGCTATTGACTACAAAGGTATACATCCAGCATATTCCGAGGCGTGCTCAGCAGTCATGGTGGTTACCTATTCTTCCGGATCAGGCGAACACATCCATACCACCGATATCAAAAAGAAGTGCAGTGCATCTCACGGTGGAACTTCAGCAGCTGCACCATTGGCAAGTGGAATCTTTTCGTTGATTCTTAGCGTGAATCCGGATTTGACATGGAGAGACTTGCAATATATCAATGTGCTCAGTGCCACACCCATCAATGAAGAAGATGGCAACTATCAAACCACAGCATTGGGACGCTTGTATTCCCACAGATATGGCTATGGTAAGACTGATGCTTACAAGATGGTTCAATTTGCCAAGACTTGGAAAAATGTCAAGCCTCAAGCGTGGTATTATAGTGATGTCATAGAGGTGAACCAGAAAATATCACTACACAAACCACCACCGCCAATGCAACAAGAAGAGCAAGAGGAAGAAGAAAATCCATTGAAAATCATCAAATCTACAATTACTGTCACCAAAGAAGATCTCAAGGTGATGAATGTTGATAAAGTGGAACACATCACTGTAAAGGTCAACATTGGTGCTTCATTTAGAGGTCGAGTCGGGGTCAGACTCATTTCACCCTCGGGCGTCATTTCAGATTTGGCCACTTTCAGACCGGGTGACTCTTCATTCCGTGGCTTTGAAGACTGGACTTTTATGTCCGTGGCGCATTGGGGAGAAGATGGATTGGGTGAATGGGAGATTGAAGTTTTCTCGGACGATTCGCATGCCGATCCGATCGACATTGAGTTTAAGAACTGGCAATTTAGAATCTTTGGTGAGAGTATTGACGCTGACAAGGCTGAAACGTATGAGTTGTTGAAGGACTATGCCGCTGTTCGAAGAGATAGAATCGAGGAGGGCAAAAACAAAGAGCCAGAGGCCACAACCAATACCAGCACCGAGGAGGGTGCAACGAGCACCACTGAAGAGCCATTGACGACTTCTCTGACGCCTGAAGACTCGACAACAACAACAACGACAGCAGCAGCAACCACGGAACTTTCAACCTCAACCGTTTCCACCACCACCACCACCGAGTCTCCCTCTTCAACTCCAACCGGTGACGATGATGATGACGATCATGAAGAGGAAGGAGGATTGCCCACTGATGAACCCGATGATGGCAAGCACAAGTCATCAAATCACACTGGCCAATATTTCATGGCACTTGCAGTTCTCGGATTCATTGCCGTGCTCGTCATTATGAAACGTCAAAGATCAGCGGCAGCAAAACGCAGAATGGTGAGAGATGATTTTGAGTTTGACATTATTCCCGGTGATGACTATACCGACTCGGACGATGAAGAAGACAATCGTCCGACTAATCCTAGGCCACGTTCCCATTTCGACTCATTTGACTTGGGCCGTGATGGCGGGAAAATCTCGAAACAAGATGATGCAGCAAGAGACCGTCTCTTTGAGCAATTCAATGCTGAGAGTTTACCTGATTATGATGACGAGATGTTCAAAATAGGTGAAGATGAAGAAGAAGAAGAAGAAGAAGACGATAGATTAGTTGGTGGCAGTGGAGGCATTGGAAAGGACAAGGATAAGGACAAGAAAAAAGTTGCATTTAAAAACGATCTGAAACTGGGTGGGAAAAACAAGGATCAAGAAGAAGGCAAGCTGTTGATTGATCATGCGGAGGGAGTAGATGAAGGTGAAACCGAAACAACAAAGCTGGATAGAGACACTGACTCGGTGTAAAACAAAAATGATGATACTTGTTTTTCATTTTTTTTTTTCACTTTTGTCTTTTTTGGATATTTATTTCTCAAATAGCATTATTTCTTCTTCTTTTTTAATGCAAATAGATGACTATAGACTGAGTTACGCCTGATGGTGTTTAAGTGGTTGTTGGTGGAGATTGAGAAACGGCAGAGTTTTTCCACTTTGAAACAACGAGCCGTTTCCAAGCTAGTTTCCACATTGAGCCATCACATAGAGACAAGGGTTGAAACCGTCCACTTTGAACATACAGAAGGAAATAGGGGTTGTCGACGATTTCGTTGATCTCAATGCTCAACTGCCTCATCTTGCCATTACTTGACACTGCATCAAAGTTTCAAGTTTTCAAACGTGCTCTCTTCTTTTGCTCCAGGGTGGAAACTGTAAAAATTTTACAGCCATTGCCAGGCCTGATTCAAGCAATTTTTTTTGGGGAGAAATTACTCAAATCATCTCTACATCCAAAAGCCATCCAAGCGGACTCTCTTTGCGCCCTCCTTTCTTCCAAATTTTTGGAATATAAATAGCGGCTTGATCGCATTGGAGTTGAATCATCAATCAAAAACATCAACAACAACTCCAACAAATTCAAGTACAGAATGGCTGCTCAACAATCAAACAACAACGCTAACAACGCTGCTTCTACTGTCAAGGCTGATGCTGCTAAGGACAACTGGGTCAGAAAAGTCAGAGGTGGTTACGCTTCAGGCGGTTGCACCATCGTTTAAGCGTTTGAGGCTTGAACTGATTATAGCTCGCTGGCGCTGAATGCTGCTGAATTCTTACTTTCTTTCGTTTTATACATTTACCTACGTAGGTCAATAAATTTTTTACTTCAAATTATCCAAAAAAACATATTAGTAGAATCTTGTGAACTGTCTGGACTTTCTTTCTTTCTCTGTTGTGTTGCACTTATGCTGTTGCCTTACGTGGTCTAGATTTGTCACCCCTGAATTTTTGCAGACACCTTTTGGAACTGGAATCGGGACGGCATACGGGATGGACTTCATGCCCCCAACTTCCCCCTCCTTGTCTTTGAAACACCTGTTCCTGACTCAAACGTCTCCTTGGTTATGCAAATGGACAGTTGTGTTTCATGATAATATAAGATCAAGTAACAAGTTGGAATAAAGAGAGTGCATTGCGCTGGCCCAATGCAGTAAAGTTGACAAAAAACGTGCTGCTGCATTTAGTCCGCTTTCATGTAGATTTTTACATCTAGATATCTCAAAACGTTGTGTCAAGATAAGAGTATATAAAGGGGGCATCTTTTCCATCTCAAGATTGACTTTTTGCATTTCATCACTAACAACAACAACAACAACAACAACAACAACAACAACAACAACAACAACAACAACAGCAAATTCAAATACAGAATGGCTGCTCAACAATCTAACAACAACGCTTCTACTAGAGATGCTAAGACTGAAGCTGGTAAGGACAACTGGGTCAGAAAAGTCAGAGGTGGTTACGCTTCAGGTGGTTGCACTATTGTCTAAGGCTACCTAGACTTGGCTAGTGACAAGTAGGGCGCGGTTTACTGCCCCCTGCCATTGCTAGATATTTTAGAGAATTTTTATTTTTATTTCGAATCTACGTAGATCTTCAATACAGTTTGCTTTGTTATTTTAAAATCCGAATGGTTTTCTGTAGGGCAAAAAGGGGATCCAAGAGGATCAAATGGATAGCCTTTGAAGGTTTTTCGAAAAAGTTTCAGTTTTAGTTGAGAGGTGAGATCTGTAGTGCCCGTGTCTCTGTTGATAACCACCAAAAACACCTGTGGTGGGGAATGCATGAGCACGGAAACTCATCTTCCAGTGAAGTTATTTTAGTCCGGGCTTTGATAGTGCAGGGTTTAGAATCTGGAGCAGCCAGAAACACAGTATGCTCGTCGCAAAATTTTTCACGTATTGAACAGACCTCATTCCATCGTCCATTAACGGTAAATTTTGCAACCCTAACTTGTAACAGCGATTTTGTTGCAAGACCTGTTTTCAAAACATGTGGCCAACAAACTCACAAATTACACCTCGTACCCCCCACATCAGCATCAACTTGAGGGCAGTTTTCTTCTCAAATCCGAAAAAAACATGGTGAAGGCAGCGAAAATTCGACGTGGAGGGTGGAAATAAAATGTCGACATTGCTATCGCCCAATTGAGTAAATTTGCGCATTTCCTTACCTAACTAAAGTCAACAAGATGCGACGAAACCCTGTTTAAACTGCACCTTTTCTTTTTTTCTTCTCTTTTTTGAACGAATGGAATGCAGCTTAAAGTAAGAAAATCAAACTTCAACGCAAACTGGGGTTCATCTGCTTCTCGTGGGTTGATGGACAAGCTAGACTAGAGGGACGATCATGACAAGAATGCGATACAACTTCCTTGAATCAAATGAATTAGCAAACTCTCGAGGATGTTGAAAGCTTGGCTCCATCTTGTTTTGCTTAGTTGCCAAATTGAAAGTCGACACTAACACGTTCGACGTGGTTGTTCTTTATCGGCTTAGAAGTTGCAAAATCCCAAACACCATGTTTTTTTCTTAGTTATAGCCAACTGTCCTCTTCCTACGCTCTTGCGTTTCCACGAAGCTCAAACCTGTAGAGGTACCACGCACTCTCCATCTCATACAGCTTCTGAAACAATCATCTTAAACACTGCTCTCAAATAATTTGAGATTTGGATGCAGATGGCGGCGAAGAGTTGAAAATAAGCATAGTCCATTGCCATGGCCCGATTAGGCGATGCGAATTGCTGCAAAAAAAATAGTACAAACTTCAAACGAGATCTTGTTAAAATTTACATTAAAATCTTGCTGCACGCAATGTAAGGAACCATCAACCAAAACAAAAGTGACAGTAATCACCACCAACAACCTCATACTTGAGAGAAGTATATAAAGGTGATAACATTTCAACCAATCTTGCCAATTTTCCTTCTGGACCATCAATCAAAAACAAAACAACAAACTCGAAAATAAGATGGCTGCTCAACAATCAAACAACAACGCTAACAACGCTGCTTCTACTGTCAAGGCTGATGCTGCTAAGGACAACTGGGTCAGAAAAGTCAGAGGCGGTTACGCTTCAGGCGGTTGCACCATCGTTTAAGATTTCGCAAGGATATTATTTGTGACTTTAGAGTTTTGCTTTCGGGGGTGAGGGAGGGAGGGAAGGCAAATGAAAAAGGTTGGCGGTTTGTTGAAGATAGGGAACATCTCTTTAGTTTACATCATTGAATATATGCGATTTCTATTACTTCGTACTATACATTCTAGGACTAGACTCTGTTGGCTGCAAAATTTTCTGTAACCTACTTGCTAATTTTGCGTTTCACGGTTTCTGCTTCCACTTCCAATTGATATGAAAATTTTTGGAGTTAAGAACAGAAGATAGACCTACTCGTCAGTCAATAACGTCGATCATTTTAAACATCGCTGTTCCTCTAGTAGTATTTTATGGATAAACCTATTCCTTGAGGTCCTATTGATTTTGACCTATCCTCATTACTTGGATCCGAGGATTTTCCGATGCTACCATCTGCGATCAAAACCCAGGTTGGCAAAGACAAGCGATGATATCGGCAAAGCTGCAATCTACCATAGCACCTACGCAATTAAAGATTAAAAATTTTTTTCAAAACCAACCACAGTATTAAGCATTAGTTTTCTATCAAATCAGTCTATAGTCTATAAGCAAACCCCTTCTTTTTCTCAAAAAAATTAAAAAACGAAACAGAATTGAATTGAGGATATCCCACGTCTGGTGGGGAAAAAGAACCCCTCAATGAAAAACGAAATAAAAAAGCATCATCATCATTCATCATTAATGTGCACTTGCAAGTTGCTCATTTTCTAATAGCAAAACCAAAAATTTCACCCAAGAATGAGCCTTCGAATTTGCTTTCAAATTTCTGGCCACCGGCTCTAATTTCAGCCATTATTTGAGCTTCTTTCTCAGCACCAGTCAATCCAGTAGTAGTAGTTGGAACCATTTTCTTTTACTTTTGTTGATTTGTTTTGTTTAGGCTTGAAAGAACAAAACTGAAGTTGAGTTGATTGTCTATTCAAGTAAAACAATCCTCGAGATTAAACGGAATGGAGGGGATCCCATGCTTCTTTATAGCCCGTTTGAAAGTGGTTATACCTGTGAGTAATCTGAGTAATAAAAAGCAAAAAAAGAAAATTTTTTTATACGAGGGTTGATGTTTCGATAGTGTAGAAGTAGATTTTGTGTCAACGATGTTGCAAAAGCAATTGCAAAATAGAATTATGGGTTGCGTTCGGAAAAAGAAACGAGCAACGAGAGAAAAGAGGCGGGCTGCGAGTGCTTGCCTACTGTGACTCAAGCTGGCCCATCGCCCAATTGCCACGTTCTTGTTGCAATCGCCCAACCGTTGTTGTAATCGAAGGAAGGGGGAAGGGTGAATGAGATTGAGTTGAGCTTTCGTGGATTATTCCGAAATTTCTTTTTTCCTCGAATTACGGCGTTTTTGTGTCAACTGACTCATCGGAAAATCTCCACCCGCGCTTTTAGTTGGGGTATCTCCATATTCATATTGACTCGGACCTGGGGATGCAGATACTGATTGATCGTAAAAAAAGAAAAACTTGCGTTTATTCAAGATCGTTTGCCCCAGAGGCCTTTTTTTTTTTCGAGATCTGGCAGGGAGAACGTTTTTCGTTTCGATGGTTCAAAATCGTACTGGTAGAAACTTTCTCAAGAGAACGCTGCTGCATATGCTATGTAAACTACAAGAAACACCGCGGAAAGTATATAAACAGATCTTCTTTCATTTCGTTTTCTCCGACAGAAGGATCCCGAAACCGCGTTCTTTTTCTACTTTTCCCTTTTCGACGTGTATTGAATCACTGACCCAAGGTAGCTTCACAGCGAACTTGCAGTTGGAACCAACCTCGTAGCCCATCGTTTCTTGGCATCACCGACAATTCCAGCGCCAGTGTCAGGTTGTTTTGAAATAAACATTCATTATCCACGCTAATGTACTTTATGTTGCCATTGAACTTGAGATAATAAAGAGCAACGTGCTGTACTTTATACCATTTATCAAATACTGTAGGATGCACCATCCCCAACCCCAAGTTTGGAGTCCACCCTTGTCCCGGTCCTTTCAATTCTAAAAACTCCAAATTTTTCTGAGTTTCAAGTAATTCACCCAAAAAATCTCTCCCTGGCTCAGAATTATTAGGATAAGCTTCCATGCTCAACCTTGATAAATTCAAAGTTTGCAAATTGGCATAAAATTCTTGCATTGTTTCCACATGACCAGCCTTTCCCCCTTCAAACATACAAGTTGGGTTGGTTTTGATGGCCAATTTCATCAAGGTGCGTCTGTGGCGCTTTTGGATCTCGTCGGTGACACTGTCCATGAATAGTGGAATACTGTCCGCGTCCCACCCATACCCATCAGTATTACCACCTACATCATCAATATCGTCCTCGTACGGATCCTCAACATATACAGTCAAATCCAAGCTTTTCAAAAGCGGAACAGACTGAATTATATTCAACAACTCTTTCCGCTCCATCGGTACATGAAGCGACAATTCCTGCAAATCACGCAAACATGGCGTAATCACTGACATCAAAGTTTTCTTGAGTCGACCACCACCTCCATTGCTACTACTTGCCCAAGCTTTACCACTTCTGAGTTCCAAAAATTTCAACTTTGACAAATCAATATATTTTTTCAAACTCAATCCTTCCTTGTCCGTGAATGGTAGGTCAGAAAGTGAAAGGCAAGTCAAATTGGTCAACCTCTCAAGCTGGCTCTTGTTAAAGATGTTGTAAATCTCCCAGCCGTACTGGCTATCCCTTCGGTCCACCCTGCCGTTGCTTATAAATTGCCGCAGCCCCGTGAAAGCTAGTGACTCCAAGTTGTTACTCACAAGGGCCGCATCATTGGAATTGATCAAAAAATTGTTAACCAATTTCAACAACTTTGCCGAGTTTACAAACGGCTTGATTTGGAAATTTTTTAAATTTGGAAACTTCAACGACGAGAAATCTTCATCGGCTATGTTCGCGGCTCTGTACCCCGGATCGCCTGCGTTTCCATTGTTGTTCAACTCCTTGGGGTAGTTGCTAAATTTGATGTTTAAAATCAAGGTTGTAACCTTCTCCTTTGCCGGTAGGCTGTACAAGTAATCTAGCCTAAAGTTGTCATTGAGCCAAACCAACGTTTGCAAATGCTCAAGTCGAGTAAACAAGCGAGTGATGGAAGAGTTCAAATCGTGGTCGTAGATGTTGAGCGAGTCTGGTAGATTTATGCACTTGAATGAATAAACGTGCGGCACAACGGGCAACTTGTTGAAGACGTTTAAAAATTTCTTCAAATTGAACGCGCTGTTGATATAAGTTTTATCGACGGTGGATAATTCTGTATCGAATATGTTGAAATTGGTATCAATTTCAAGGTTTCGGTAAAGCCGATGTTGGCAAAGCGCGAGGATTTTCTTGCTTCCTGCTCTCATGAGACTCAAACAGTCGAATTGCGATAGCTGGGCAACCACTAGCTCAAGAACTTCCACCGGGAGCTTTTCAAGTTTGAATACCACAGCGGCATGATCAACATCTGTAGCGTTTAACTCTGAATGGTTTGCAATGGCCGACGACGCGCTCAAATTGGGCGTGTACGGAAACGTCTTTCTTAATAGTTGAACTGGCGATTTACTGTATCCAATTGGAGTATTAATGGAATACCTCACCTTGTCCATTTTTTTCACCTAAATTGCTGTCCTTAATGTTGATTCATTTGGGTAAATGTTTCACCCTGGATGGAGCTTATGTGGAGCTGCCACCCTAGGAACGAGACATGATTGCGGGGAGTGATATTGAAGCACGTGACTTGATATGTGGAACCATCAGGACTCGATAACAACACAACTCTCCAGTATCTTCATCAACGCCAACCCAACCCCCGTTCCCATGATACCGCATCCTCTGCACGAACTTGAAAAGACTTCTGGCGGCACGAGTTGCAACATTTGCCGGTTAGTTACTCATTTTCCTTCTTGTTTGGTCTGTGCTTGTTTTTTTACCTCATCATGAATAATACAATCCCACCTTCCCGCGGCCCCAGCAGCCAGAACTTCCATAATATAAGGTTTTACAAAGGCTGTCCACGATGGCGCTTTCACCAACTCGTGCTGGCCCTCCTTCTCAATCTCCTGGACCCAGGTGTAAAGAGCTGGAAATACGAGGGTTGGGGGTGAGTGTGAACGCTACCAAACGTGTCAATCATGATAAGGGTCTAGAAGTTGCAGCAAGCGAGTTCTAACAAAAAACAAATAATAATATAAATAAGTGACCAGTTCAGCCCTTTCCCAGCAAGCCTTTCCACATGCATTTGCAGGCTGTTACTGTTGCCAAAAAAAAAAAGAGTCAGGACTGCTTTAACCCGTGGTGGTTGAAAGACCAAACAGGACTGAAAAATATGAAAATGGCTTGTTTCGTAAAGCAAAGGTCGCTGGCTCGCGCTACCAACTGGCGCTCGCCAGATAACGTGGGGGGGGGGGAACAGAGCGTGACGAAAACAGCTTAAACCGTCACAACTAGCGAGAAAGAGAGTACGAGAATTCAATTGAAGTGGTGTCAACTTCAACTTCAACTTCGGTTTCAGTTGCAACTACAAATACAAACTGCTAAAGCCTCGGCTACAACTACAACAGCTGCAGCCTTCTTTGGTTTTGCTTATATCTTCGAGCTTATTGCACTTTT